>NW_026136717.1:6511481-6858981 GCF_905237075.1 Dicentrarchus labrax
TGCGTGTGTGTGTGTGTGTGTGTGTGTGTGTGTGTGTGTGTGTGTTTGCATGTGTCACATAAACGCACTTTAATGCCATCACCATTACTGAGGGCTTGCTAGACAGATGGCCTGATTTAGCGACTACAGATTACAAGCCGTTATGGCCCTGTGTAAATTCACTCTGGCCAAAACAACAAACGGCCTCTCTTTAGTTTCCCATTCAAACAAATGGAAACGTGCTCATACACAGCACATAGAGGCCCAATCAATATGTGCTCTCCTATAATGGGAATGGAAGAGGGGGAGCCTTTATTAAAGCTCCTCTGTCTCTATTTCTCTTCCTGGCTAGCTCTCTGTTTGCTAATGTCACTTATTGGTTCCAATTCTGAGAGCCTTGGCTGTTGTAAAGATTTGAGGCTGTCTCTGTATTTCTGTCATTCTGCTCATATTCCACTCGTATTTTTCCTCTTCAGGTCCATATGGGCTGCCTCCGAAGAAGGACCCGCCAGCGGGACGCACCACCAACAGAAACCCAGGTAAGCAGGAGACCAAATGGAGATAATCCTCGTCGGATCCATCCATAAAATGGATGGAGGGAATAAGCAAAGACTAGTAGATGAAGAGAAAAGCAGCGGGGAGAGGGAGGGAGGAGGCGACAGATGGAGAATGTGCAGCGGTGACATCTGTGGATCTCTCTATTTAATTCCATATATTTCTCTCTCTCTCTCTCTCTCTCTCTCTCTCTCTCCCTTGCTCTCCATCCCTCTCCTCCTCGTCTCTGCGCCCAGCCCTCCGAGCTAAGTGCTGCAGGCGGGGAATGGATGGCTAATAGCTACCTTGGGAGAAGGACAAGAAAAAGAGAGGGAGGAAGAAAGAGGAAGGAGGAGAAAGGGAGCAAGGGCAGCAGGAGAGAGGGCCAGACCGGCGGCGACATTTCAGAGAATTATTATTGTCATTAGTTTGGGTGGCCTGGATTCGGTAGTTCCGTCAAGAGAGAGAAAGAAAGAAATGAGAATTACGGAAAGATGAGGGGAGAGGGAAGAAGAGACATAGGGGAGTGATGGAACAGAGTGGGTAGAAGTGGGAGGCACATGAGGAGGAGAAAGAAAAGAATAATTGAAAAGCAAAGAGGAGAAGGGAATAGAACAAGGAGATGGAAATGGAGAGAGGCTTAGCTCTACCTCAAAGTCATTCAGTGGAGGAGAAAGAACACGATCGGCTCACAGTTGTGTTCATTTCTCTTTTTTTTCCCTCTTTCTGTGCTGAATTTGTATACTATATCAAACGTGTGAATTGGGGCATTCACACATTGTCCACTCATTTGTCCATACCTCACATATGTGAGAACTGTATGTGTGAAGTAAGCAACAATAGTATGCATTGTTTTTACTAGAATGAGGCAGATCAGACTGGACACATGACAAGGCTGATTTACATCACACACATAATGAGGGACTTTACACATTTTTGACTCTCATACAAGCACATATTAGCACACACTTATCTGAAATCATTGTTTTGACTCCTGACACAACAGCCATGCCAGGATTTCTAATCCTCGTGTGAATACGCTCAAAAATCACCACAGCTAATAACTAGAATGTTACTCAAATCTGATCCTCTCTAGAGATGTAAACAAATACATAATTGTGATACGACAGATCATTTCTCTATGGACAGATATGCACAGCATCTGAGTGTTTATCTTCCTCTGTCACCAACTACACACATTTGCTTCTTCTTTTCAGGGTCATACCTTAGTCAATAAATAAAAACACACAGGCATCATACACACACTAACAACTCAGTCTTTACAATGGTGGCAAGATCTGAGATTTGTCAGAATTTAAACAAATAACCGGAAGGCTTAAAACATAGAGGTGTAGATAGTTTTAGAATCAATATTCAGACATTCAGCGAGGTTCCTTCACAATAGCTTTTCACCAGATTAGTTGAACAGTGCAGGATAAAGCTGACTGTTGTTGCACAGGTGTTATTTTCACCTCATGATCTGATATTGAAGTCTGGCACTGTGTGCAACTGTGTGACAGTAATAAGACAATAGTATAAATTGCATATAACATAGACCCCAACCACCTCCAGTATAAACCTGAATACAGATATAGATTTGATAGTAGCCTTGCATTACACCCCTAATCCAATAAGGATCAGCCAATAAACTTTTTTCCAGAGCCGATACAGATATCGATAATTAGTAATCAAGGAAACCGATAATTGATATTTGGAACTGATATGAATTTACAGTAAAAACTTAACTTATTTATAAATTATTTATAGTCAAAAGAATAACTAGTGATGGATTTTAACTAAGTACATTCACTCAAGTACTGCACATTTACTCAAATACTGTACAATTTTGAAATACTTGTACTTTACTTTAGTATTACCATCTTATGCTATTTAATACTTCTACTCCTTTACATTTATTTAATAACTTACTTACTACTTTGCAGATTCATATTATTAATACAATATATAAATCATCTAATAAATGATGATGTATGTTTATAGGTAAAGCTTTCCAGCAGTATAAAGGAATCCAAATTAGCTCCTCCTTTTCCAGCTGTAACATTCAACAATGATAGCAATCATGCAGGGTTGGTAGTATGTTAAAATATAAGAATATAATATATATATATTAATGCACTTGTGTTGGATTGATATCAGCTGATACGCAAAGTTCAGTTATTAGGAAGGAAAAATGGTATTGGAATATTTCTTGATTATTTTATTGGCAATCAGATTAAAAAAATAACAATACTGATAATCAAAATAATGCTGAATAATCGGGCCAGGCTGATAATCGGTCTATCCCTTTAAAAAAACAAATGAATTTATTGAAAAAGATGGAAACAGACGGAAACCGATTACAATGCTCCTGCATCTTCTGTTGTAAAATAAGGTATTCATGTCATGCTGTCTCTCCATTAGAAACCAAGCACAACAACAAATAATGGAAAGAGCAAGGATATCAGGAGTGTTTGCAACCGCAATGTCCCTGGTGCGAGTCCAGACGGGGGCCAGTGGTGCACATAAAGCCGCCTCTGTATCACCATAGCAGTTGAAATTCTATAAGACCAACTACCTCCTGAGATGTGAATAATACTGGAGGAGTAGACGGGGAAGGACAAACGGGTCAAAAGCAAGGATAACACTATGTTATCACCTTGACCCGTTCTTTCATTTCTGACCTGTTGGATGTTTCTTTTCAAGGTGAAATTCACAAATGAAATAAAAAAAGAGGGCGGCAGAGTCTGAACTTGTGCGATAAAAAAAGGAGGGAGTAAGAAGTGGAAAACAGGGGGAGGTGGAGGAGGAGAGGTGAAGGAGGAGGACATAATAAAGAGAACCGGTGAAAGGCGGCGATCATAATGGAGATGGAGAATGAAGGATGTTGGGTTAATGGAGGGAGGAAGAAAGCGGGAGGAGGAGAAGGGAGTGTAATCGGCGTCCGGCATTAGCGCCGGGCTCCTAGTCAGTCCACCGCAACGGGGGGCCTAGCAGCAGGGGGGGGGGGCGAGGTGTGTTTGCATGTATTTGCTTGCACGGTTGTGTATGTCCGTATCTCAGTGTTTGTGTTGCCAAGCACTGAGCTCAGAGCAAGGTAGGTCATTACGGCTACAATAACCCGAAGACGGAGAGAGCCACAGAGCGAGGGAGAGCGAGGAAGCGGAGGGGACGCAGGAGAGAGACAGACAGGGAGAAAAGAAAGGGATGTGTGCCAAGAATAATGATAGACCAATCCAAAGGCTCTATATAGCAGGGACTCGCATTACCGGCCTTAACCAGTTTGCCACACACATTCACACGGTCCGGTGCCAGAGCCGTAGCCCCCCCGATCTCTATAAACACACACACACACACACACACACACACATACACACACACACACACACACACACACAGATGCACACACTCTATACGCGCGTCCACACCATCCTCCACCTGCTGAGTTCTGACCCAACCTCCTGCAGAGAAAACTGTGCTCTCCGAGGCTGTGAAGATCTTAGGTTTCAGGCAGACATACAGCAGACAGAGGTAGCAATCGGCTGACAAACAGAAAGATAGCGTGACAGACAGTTTGATAAACAGACAGACAGATAAAAAGACAGACAGGCAGACAGGAAGGCCAGCAGGCAGGCGGAGTGTGTGGTCTGGTGGTAGGAGCAGAGCAGGGGAGACTCTCTTCATGTGGCTGCCTGTAATGCTAAGTAAATACGGTTGTTAAGGTTAAGGAAATAGTGTGTGTTACCTTGATACACACTGTGGCTTAGCCAGGCTGTCCACAAGAGTATATACTGTACAGTGCTCTCACACTCACACACAGACTCTATGGACATCCCTCTCCATTTTATATACTCTGCTGTCCACTTCACTGCATCAATAAAGAGACCACATATGAGCGTCTGTGAGATTTGCTGCATACTTACTGCATTCCACTGGGTTAAGTCTCCGCAGCCTTCACTAGCAGAGCTAAACCAGCACCATTACTCATGTTATTGTGGTACAGAGCCATAAGGATTGGTATGTTTATTTAAAAGCTCATGAAAACACAAATTGTGAAAGCAAGCTGTGTTATTGCCCTGGTATAGTCGTGATGATTAATATGCATTTATAAATCAAAGGGAAGCACTGAAAGCAGCTTGTGATACTGTGGATATTGGAGTAAGATTGCTCTATGATTTGTTTCAGGCGGTGCAGGGAACTCCACCCAGTCTCGAGGACCCAACAGCTTCGGGGGCGAGGGCGGCGGCGAGAATGGGCCCCTTCAGCCCTCCAACATCGCCCTCATCGCCGGCGCCGCTGGAGGCTCCGCCTTCCTCCTGCTGGTGACGGCTGTGATCTGCGTGGTGTGCTACAGGCGGCGGCACGCCAAGCACTCGGACACCCACCACCCTCCACTGTCGCTGTCGTCGCTCACCAGCCCCAAGAGGGGAGGGGGCGGGGGCATCTCCAGCTCCAACAACAACGGTTCCGAGCCCAGCGACATCATCATCCCCCTGCGGACGTCTGACTCAGCCTACTGCCCACACTACGAGAAGGTGAGCGGAGACTACGGACACCCCGTCTACATCGTCCAGGAGATGCCGCCTCAGAGCCCGGCCAACATCTACTACAAAGTATGAGACGGCCGCTGCTCCAGCCGACTGGACACATCCACCTCCCTCTACCCATTACCAACCAATCCCCTGCTCCAGCAAAGCTCGCCATCACAGCTCCGACCCTGAACCCCTCAATACTACCAGTATTGTCCCATGGACCCCCCTCTCACTGCCCCGTGAGCCCGGTCACAGTTGTGTTCCTAGCTGAATAAACCACCCCACCCCATTCTCACACAACTTGGGCCACCGAGTGTGTGTTAAGGGCAATGTCGCATTCGTACATAGCCCTTCTTAACAAGGCCCTCACGAACGGGCAAGAGCCTCTGAGTGTCCCCTTCTTATTAACTCAGAGCTAAACGAGCCCCACCCGTGCTGAATTGAAGAGTCGTCCCTGTAACGCTAGTATGTGCGTGTGTGGCAACACACTTTATTTCTAGGAGTATGGACCTGCCGTTGGGACTTGAGATGTTTTACAAAAGAAAAAAAGAGAAAGAACTACAACTTAAAAAAAAAAACTACACCCCTGATCCCACTTACCGCTGGAGAACTCTGATTCCCAGAGGCCATACCTGCCTAGCTCACCGCCCCGCCCCTCAGAGCTCCATCAGCCAACCAGAGACCGGCCCCTGCCACTAACTCACCAATAGGATTCTAGTTTGTTTGTGTTTGTTTCTCCTGAGAAAACATGGGGGCCTCGGACTCACCCAATCAGCAAGCCCGGGCGGCGGTCACATGACCAGGCCCAGGCCTGAGGAGGTCTGACCAATCGGTGACACTCAGAATCTTGTATATTTTAATAATGTGTGTGTGTGTGACTGTGCGAGTGTGCATACGACTTGGGTAATAATTATGGCGCTGCTGCTCCACATTAGACGTGTGTGTGCAGTTAGTGTGCTTCAGTACAGCAAGTTTGCATATGAGTTTGCATATGCGTGCGTGGGGTTTAGTTTGTGTGCGTGTGTACGCTTTGTGTGTGAGTGATTGTGCGTACGCGTGCGTTCTTTAGACTTGTCTTAAATACCAAAACACAAAATAGTGAGCGAATATCAAAAAAGTGAGATTTTTTATCGCTATCAACACTTATAGATTATATATATGAATATCCAGTAAATAATTTCTAGATGTTTTTTTTCTGTTTTCTATTGTTTGATTATTTTTACCCACTCTGTTAAACTACACTTCTGTTGCTAGACATTTTTTATCTGCTGTTTTTGTTTTTCACAACTTAGAATGACCTTGTTTCCTTCCTTTTTCCCTTTGCGTTGTATATTAATTTAATCCCTTTTTTAATTTTCCCGGCGAACAGAGGTTGTGTCTCTCTTCCTCTCTTCCCTCCCCTCATTCAACCCCTTCTTCCCTCCCTCCTCCTTCCCCTCCCACCCCTCTAGGGTCTCTGAACTCTGTGTATATTTTTATAGCTCCTTGTACTATGCTGTAGTTTTGAAGTTTAGACCTCGTTTGTGGAAGTGTTGAGGTAGAACCATCTATGAAAGTTTTATTTTTATTTTTTTTTTTCAAACGCTTTTTTTTAAACGCAGAAGTGAAAAGAAGTGAGGGGCGGGGGGAGGGGAGGGGGGAGGTGGTGATGGTGGGGGGGAGGGCGAGAGGGGATGAAATGAAAAAGAAGAATAAAGGAGAAAGAACAGGGCGAGAGAGAGAGTGCTGTCTGGGGAGGAGGAATAAAGCGGCGTCTGAATGCAGAACTTTAAAAAAAAAGAGAGAAGAAGGGAGGGAGGGAGACGAGGAAAGAAAAGACTGTGAAGGAATTGCACACTAAAGAAAAAGAAGCTGAGGGGAGGGGAGGATGGGAGCGGCAGGAGTGAGAGATGAAGGATCCCATGGAAGGAAGGATGGAGAGAGCAGATGAAAGAGTGGCTGGCGAAGGAGAGAAACCTTTTCTTTGAACGGAGGGTCTGAGCCTCCTGAGCGGAGGCAATGGACCAACAGCCAAAAAACGGATTTCGGAGCAGTTGAACTTTACCCGCGGAAAAGGAGAGATGTCATCACACATTCTCTCTCTCACACAAACACGCACACACACACTCTACCGTGACTCGGTCACACGTTACATTAACTTGAGGTGGCACATTTCAGATCTGCTCCTCTGTTTTCCGCCAAAATTTGTGTTGAAATGCATCTCTGTGTATCACACACACACACACACACTCTCTCATTAAGGCACACACAGTACACTGCGGACACACACAAGAGAAATCCCCCGTGGCAGTCAGTACACTCTGTTTCTCTCTGTTTGACACACGCACACACACCCTCCCACACAACCTAACACAAATTTCACACCTTTTAATGACTGCAACAAATGCCTACTGATTGCATTGAGTGACATACATTCTCTCCCACTCCCCGCTTGCTCTCTCTCAAACACACACACGCACACACTGTCACCCACACTCGAAAAAAATGCTGATTGCTTTCATATGACTCTGTATTTCTGTGATTAAGACTAACCCGATGGACATGGGGAGGGATGAAAAGAGCGCTTGTGTGCTGTGTTTTTCACCTCTCTTTCAAACACACACACACACACACACACACTAGAGCCCAGCACCTCGACCTAGAGGGCAATAACACAACGCTGTGTTCAGAGGTGCAATATGTTCACATGTGCATACTAAAAAAAGCTGTTTTGTGTTGCTCAAACATGTTTATGGCTTATGTGTAAACTGGGTGGCAGTGGAGAGCTTAAGCTTTTATTTCTTTCAGACACACGCACACACACACACATAAGGCGTCCAGTGATGTAGCCATGTTTTTCTGTGTGAAGCCAGTGTTAAATCTGGACCTTACGACATTTTCAACTGTGTTTTGTATCAGTAATCTAACATCATATAATGAGATATCTTTCATGACGTGTCACATTCGTCTGCAATGACTTTGTTCCACACATGTTGATGATGTTCAGATATGTTTTTATGCCATGAATGAGTTTGGATTGTATTTGACTGTATCAAAATTGATTTCAAAGATGAAATGAGAGGAAAAGACCCTCAAATTCTCTTTTTTTTGTACAACTACCGACTTGTGTTTTTTATGTATGCTGTTAAGTCTATGTCTATTTAAACATGCTCAGAGTACCTAAAATATCCTCCAAGCCAAATGAAGTGTCTGTTTCTCTCTCTTCAACAACTTCTGCAACTCTTCGGAGCGCTCCGATCCAAAACGACAGTATTTTTGTCCAAAAATGGCTGCTGCCGCGAGGCAGGGAAAGATGAAAACTTCTCAGACTTTACGGCGTTGACTCCGACAAAAAAGCCACTGCCCCGTTTTCAGTCCATTTCGGCCCCTCTCCCCCGTCCCCTCTCAGCAGAGTATCTCTCGGACTCAGCGTTCTTTGTCTGTTTTTTTGTTATTATTGTTTGATTTTCATGTCGATGTTATTTCAAAGTTGTGTCTGGTTTGTGTTGGACTGGTCGACTCAACGTGTTGGCTTTTCTGAAAACCACGGACCCAGCCACTGGTTGTCATGTTGAAAAGAGAAAGAAGAAAGTGCTGTTTCTATGGGCAGAGAACGGGAAAGAGGAGGGAAAAAAAGAAGCAGCCTCCGCCGAGCTCCCTCACCTTTCCGTTGGTGAAAGTGTGTGTATGTATGTGTGTGTGTGTACATGTGTGTGAGTGTGTGTGTTTCTCTGTGCCAATAGACAGCGAGCGGAGGCCGCCGAGCGACATGGCTCTCGTATGTAACGTGTTAAGACTTTGTATTTGGGACACCTCTGTGTGAGAAGGTTTTTTTTGTGTCCTCTCCTCCTCTTCTTCTCTCCTCCTTACCCCCTTGTCTACTCATCACGACCCCCTACCCCCTCCCCCTCCCCTCCCCTTCCTTTCCCTTCTCCTGCCCCGTTCCCCTGCCCCTCCCCTCCTACACACCTCTAAAGAGAGGAAAAAACTAGTACATTCCTGGTTTGGAAAAAAAGGTTGAATAAAAAAACAAACAAAAATGTTTAAGCACCACTCTTTTGGTCTTGTTGTGTGATTATTGCGTGAGGGTCTGTCGAGGTCTTTTGTTCTGCGTGTGTGTGTGTGTGTGTGTGTGTTCCTGAGGCCCACTGGTAACCCTGCCTTTAATAGAAGGTCTCTCCCCTTATCTCTGCTTTGGGCTTGTCTCAGCAGGGTCTCTTTCACTGCCTCTGCTAATAACACTGCCATTTCAGACACACACACGCGCGCACACACACACACTGGCTCTCCCACTGGTGTTATCAACAAGTTATCAAACCGGGCTTCGTTAGTGTTGAGTGTTGCTTGGCAACGTATTGACAGAGCTGATTTCATTCTCTGTCTCCCTCTCTAAGACCCCTCTTCCTCCTCCATTTCCCCCCATCTCTCCCTCTAGCTTTGTGACACGTTTCTATGGTAACTGTTAGCGTCTTTTGCTCCCTTCCAAAATTAGTTTTATCTGGTTGTGTATGCGCATCTGTCTGTGTGTGTTTTTTAAGGCCCTTCCAGAGCATGGTGCGCCCACCAGGGTGGCCTAGGGTGAGATGACCAGGCAGCTGCTTTTACCCTTTGATCTGTGGTGTGTGAGAGGAGATCACATGCCACACACACACACACACATTCACTGACCCCAACTACACAAACACCAACACATGCATCCGTATGCAATCTTCTGCACTGCTACACACACACAAACACGCACCAGCATTGATCCTGGTAGACACTTGCCACTGCTTCTTCCATGACAACCTGTCACTGTAAACCGAGGCCAAGTACAATGAAGGTTGGCAAACAGTAAACATCCATTCACCAGCAACCTGCTAAAGCTGCTAATCTACCAAACACCTTCAGTCAGTGCCATTACTTCCTCATGCTGCAATTTTGTCATTTTCCTCCCCTTTCCTTCCGCTTTTTAAATACGCTTGAGCAGCAGCAGGTTTTCAACCATAATCTCATAAGCTATAATCATAACCTGCTTGTAAACAAAACAGGTTATTTACTCTGACTAGGGTTTGGAAAGGGAACTGGTTTCTAATTAGACCGGTGCCAAATTTAAACCAGTTCCTGGCATTTCCTGCAGTGTCTGTAGGCCTTTTTCACAGCAGACATTTTAATTTGTGACAGTAGGAAAAGCACCGGTGCTACTAATAACATTAACAAGAGCTCTGTTCTATTAAAATGTCCCAGTAAACCAGTGTGACAGTGAACTACCATATTATTAGGACCCTGAAACCAAAGCAGCTGAATGGAATTCAGCCATGATTCATTTTATTATTTACACCTGTGCTTTTTACTACTGTCAAAATGTCTGCTGTAAAAAAATCTCTAACACTAACAATTCTTCTTATAACTGCATTTGACTTCTCAGGACTGTGGTCATGTACAAACTGTGCTTGATTGACATTTGCCTGGAGGTCTAATCAGTAACCTAAAACACCTGTGTGAGTGTGAAAGGCCTAACATAACAGGATGCACGTTTCCACATTGAAGTTAAGTACACTTGACGGTGTAACTGAAATTGCAAAAATTCTTTCATTCCTGCTTATGTCTTAGATTAGCATACTGTAGCTGGTGCTTTCATTTGGGTGTTCAAAAAAACTAGTCTTGTTCTCTGAAGTGATGCAAAATGGCACAATGTGAGTGGAACCCACCCAGGCCAGCATGTTGCATCAGTAACCTATGGGGAAAGAATCATATTCTCACCAAAAGGTAAATCATGAAATATACAGCCCTTATATTTCCTTGGTGATGCAGTGTTTCCGGCACATCTTGGTAAGTGTATAAATTAAGTTTAAGGCTTACACTACTTATATATACAGTTTGTAGTAATCTTATGTAATCTCATTTGGCTTATTTTGGTCCCATGACATTGCTACTGCCTTCCTATGATCACAAAAAAATGCCACTTGGTTAGTAGTCGATTAGTTCTCCATGTAGAGTACCTGGATGATTGGTATGTGTTTGTAATCTGCAAGAACCAACCATCTCTGGACAGTAACAGGAAATGGCTAACAATAAAGAAGCTGCCAACAAATCACTAACTCTAATACCAAACCAGTGGTGATAATGTTCCTTGAATGTCTCACCACTGTTGCTAATCCATGGAAACCAGCAGCAATATTCCCTTCAAAGAGGAACTAATGCTAATCTAATGGCTGTTAAGCCGTAATGAGTTTGCTTGCTTCTTTCCAGTCGGGTTTAAAGAAGGCCTGTTTAGACTATCGGGACTGCTGTGGTCCCCTTATCATTACATGCTCATCATTACTCCTTGCTAATCTGTTCTGCTCAATGCACACACAGATGAATATTAATGCCATGGAGGATGATAGCCGTGTGTGTGTGCCGCATGAACACACACAGACAGATGCAGATAGGCGCCAAAAGTTGGAACGACACACGCACAAGCACACAAAGAGGAACACGCACACTCTTGCGTGCTCTCTGTGCTTTGCCAAGTGAGACGGCTGAGCCTCCTCTTCAACTCCGTGGAGGAAGGGAAGCTTGATACGTCGCACACACAGAAACACACACACGCAGCTTCCTTCCTTGATACTTTATCACAGCAGCAGAAGGATGGAAAGAGAAAAGAATCAGTTTTAAGTGAAATCAATAGAGAGATAATCCCCTAAATTAGATTTTGAAAAGCTTCGCCGCTGATGCGCAACTTAAAACCCAAGGATTGGCCCACTTGACTTACCAACGAAACAATCCTCAAGTAAGATGCAGTTACCATGGGAATGAGTGAAGGTCAAGGATAAGAGGAGAGTGAGGGAGAAGTGGGGAGAGAGGGAAGCAATGCTCTAAATCAAAGAAATATACCCAGGAATCTGCATACTGAATCAGGGTAAAACGGCTGTGATTACAATGTCACTGTGATTAATGTAGTGTAGCGCCTTAACACCCCGAGGAGGAGAGCCGCGCAGAGTGCAGGGATGGCTCGCACCTGACAGACCTGAAATGTCATGTCATGATTGGAGAAGAGATGAAGGGTTAAAAGGTCAAGCCGTTTGATTGGATGTGGAGGCCTTTCTGTGTGTGGCCAGACCTGGAGGCGGACAGATAGCTCTGGCAGAGAGTAATTAAACCTCAGCAGAGGAGGAATTATCAGTAGAAAATCCATGATTTTACAGTACTGATGCTGGCAGCTTTTCCTCTGTGCCCCAGGATTGCTCTCGTTGCCCCCCCTCCCTCCAATGTTCTCTGCTCTCTGTCTAACTCAATCTCTCTCCTCTTTCACCACCTGACTCTCCCTTGTCTTTTGTCTTTTTTTACCTCCCGCTCATGCTCTCTCTCCCCACCTCCCTGAGTCTGTCACTTTCTGTACCTCTCCCTCCGTCTCAGAGTGAGAAAAAATGTTACAGTTAATAACAGGCCTGATGACAAGTGCAGCTGCGATCTGCAAATGCAGAGCTGATGGAGAGTGTCTGAGAAAGTGGGAGAGAGGGAGGGATGGGAAAACGGTTAGAAAAATAGCTTGGTTGCACAGTGGGGGGTTGGGGGGGGGGTGAGATGTTGTACATTATGTGTTTGGCTTGAGGATACAACAGCGTTAATTTCAGATGATTAACTTGTTAATATTCCTGTGTGGATAGCACCACTGCAGCCCCCGTTGCTGGAGACAAGCAAAAGTTCTGTAATGCCTCTGCTTGTCACACAAACAACTCCCCCAATGTCCCCCATCCCCTCTACCACACACCATTACGCATACACACAAACAAGGCCGCAGGAAATAAACAAAGTAGGTTGTGTTCAATTAAACAGCTTTGCCTCTAAATTTGATCCTCAGCTGCTTTAGAACTATCTCATCATTATTCCTGCCTGCTCCGAGTATTTTTCCTCTCTTGGCCTAAAGAGAAAGCTGAGCACAATATTCTGTTCAACAGAAAATGACATCAAATTGACCGTTTGCTATAACCCCTCCCTGATCAGTGATTGTCCAATCATAGCTTAGCAACCATAAATAGGCACAGCAGGCCTGTCAAGCTTTGGATGTCTTCACATGCTGAAATGATGTGCATGAGGCTCTAATAAGAGTGATACTCTGTTTACAGAGTTGGAGCAGGACTGCCTGTCCAAAACTACAAACACAACAGTCGAAGGAATGGATTCAATTTTGAGTGTGTCTGTTCCAGTGTCAGCTACAAACTAGCTGACTAATAACATACTGTTGTAGTTTTATTCCCAAGAACAATGAGCACATCATTAGCTAACATTACATTATGTTGTGGGGGCACAAGTTACATTAATGAAAGTCCCTTTCAGAATATACAGAACAATACAGGACACTGATCCTGGATGCTATGGGCTACTATACTAGTTAATTGTGACATTAGCAGCTCTGTCCTGCTTTTTATTTGAATATTGTCTTAAAAGCCC
Organism: Dicentrarchus labrax; assembly: GCF_905237075.1. Lineage (NCBI taxonomy): Eukaryota > Metazoa > Chordata > Actinopteri > Moronidae > Dicentrarchus > Dicentrarchus labrax. The sequence goes on from NW_026136717.1 coordinate 6,524,918, forward strand.
TCTATCATAAAACAAAAATACATAAATCTAACCTTTGTTGCTTGTCCACATGCATCACCAACTGGTGAGGATGCCGAGCTTTTACCTGAACAACCTAGCATCAGTAATAGCATGATATCATGTTTCCATCATTGATGCATTGAGCATATTTACAACACTTTTACATGGTTCTTGTTTTAAAAGGAGTCCTCCCGAGATTGCATTTTCAACCAACTTACAGTTTAAGCACAGCATTAATTAGCCAGCTAGCTATCTACAGCTGTTGAAATCTGCAAGAAACAGATGTTATTTCTGCAAAATCACCAATCACCAGCTAGAAGTGAGAAGCCTCTCTGTGAAATCAGGGACCCACTGCATCAAGAATATAAAAAATTTAGTTGCATGTTATTGTAGACAGTGCCATGCAAGAACAGGAAGCTCTACAGGGCGTAGCAGTTGCTAAGGAGGGTGCCAGGCTAGCGTGCAGTAAATTAGTCTAAATGTAATGCTACATACTAAAAGAAGTAAGAATTCATTACATTTACATAGCCTAAGAGTAATAGTTTTGTGGTTGCATATGATGATAGTACTGGGATTAATTAATTTAGCATGTGGAGGATTCAAATGGTAACTGTGCTGGTAATCTGATTATAATACCTAGAACTAGTAGATTATCTCTCTGATAACCCATTCATCCGGGTAATGTAAGAGATTACATTGTGAAAGTATTTTTCCAGGTGTCACTTTCTCGCACACACTCGCACACAAGAACAATACACCAATCCGGCACAATCAACATACTGTGCCCAAATGCATTCCACACTCACACAAAGACACCCAGAGCAGATAAACAAACCCAAGCAGACTTTACATAAACCGCATTCTCAGAGAAATTCCAATCTAACCCAACCAAACAAACCCTATGTGCTGATGTGCGGGTGTGTCTTGATTGAAGTTTATTTCCACAACACGCTTCTATTGTTTCATCTGCCGGTTTACCAGGAACTTATTTAAAAATTCTACTGAGATTTCAAGTTCATTGTGAAACTGGAGGAATGCTTTCTGACAAAGAAGCTCTGTTACTGCTGGCGTCAGGGGTGGTCTAGTGGTTAAAGAGTGCCACAGCTGAAGGATTGTGGGTTGGTTCTTTGTTCAAACAAACATCTACCCTGCTGAAGTGTCCTTGAGCAAGACACAGGCGCCTGGAGTCAATGACAGTTTGTGCAGGGAGGATTGTGGCCCAGTCGGAAAGTCAAGAAGTTTGCATCCAATGTGAAGCCTGGTTTCTTTCACAGTGTTACATGACTATTGCACATACCTGTGAGAAGTGCTCTAGCTTCTAGTTGGTCTAACTGTTCCATACTGCTGCTGCATACCGCTGCTGTTGTACTCTTTGAAAGAAGGACATTTATGTGAAGGGACACAAAGCCCAAGGCACTGCCAGTCAGGTAATGATGAAACAATAACTGCATATTGAGCACAGTTAAAGATTTAATGTTCAAAAATAAACATTTGTATTACTGTATTACCATAAAACAGCTATTGGAAAATATTTTATTAAAATGAAGGTCCTTTGAAGCCAACACGATTCTGTCTACCATACTGTCTACACTCTGATTTATATTGTAAAAGCTCATTGTATGTTTTAAATATTAAAACCTTATTGTGTCAGGTAAATACGCTGTCAGATATATGCACTGAAGTAAAAACATTTCCCCTCCAGACATGTATTAGGACACATGCACTGTTCTGCTCAGTGAAGCTCAGAAATCCAACTAACAACAAGAAGAAAAACCTATTTTTGAGTGGAGGGGGACTTTAAAAATAGTGTAGTGCTTATTAAAAACGTGCTGAGTGACTTTCCAACAAGATAATCAAGAATCAAGGTTGTGTACAGTTCTCAGACTCACTGCCACATCTCCCCATGTTTCTGCAAAAAATGGCATATAATCCTTTGTGTAATTTGACCATTGAGAATCACACTTTATCAGTGTAAACCTACATCCGAAATAGCTGTAGAAGCCTTGTTGGAAAAGATTTTTCCATCTTAGATTCTCAAATCAGATCAGAAAAAGCTCCGGTTACGTAGGGGCTTTATGGTGTACGGGTGCGAGACTTGCTGGATTAGTCTTAACAGCTGAAGCACGCAGTTTGCTCAATTGGTGATGAAGGGGGCTTTTTGGATGAGCAGTGCTCGTCTTCTAGGGCTTGTTTGTGCCACAACTTGATTTGCATACATTTCTAAGACTGAAATGAAAAATCTCCACTTATAGTTCAAACAACTGAAGCGCGAAAAATATGCAGATAGCCCCTCGCAAAGCATTCTTGGTGATTCTGAACGTGAATCTCTACCAGCTGGGTTCACTGTGCTGTGGCAGAACCAGTTTTTAAGACCTTCCTGCAGAAGGAATTAAAGAGAGATTTTCTTTACCATAGTCACCTGCTGTATCTGTTCTTGTTACTGTACTTCATTTAAAATATCTTAGGAATTTGTTTGGAATGTGCTAGAACTTTATGTACTGTAAAGCCAAACTAATTAACAATGAAAGACTTGTTCTGCTTTGCAAAGAACGCTGTTACATGCAAGATACAGAACAGTTTTCATCATACCAATTGCTGCATGTCACACCTATTTCAAGTCTTTAATGCATCATCATTGCCGCAAGGAAGTGTGTGCATAACAAGATGAGAGGCTGCATGAAGAGCCCGGGAAGTTTTTCATGTTAAGTTCAAAGTTTAGGACTAACCACGGGGAGGTGGATTTCTACCTGCACACATTTCCACGATCAAATTGTGTCATGAGACCTTTCTCTAAATGATGCCGGGCAGAGTTCAAAGCAAATCCTGTTCAAAGGAAATCTGATTTAATTTTCACTCAGTCAAGTCTAAATGTGATCATGCCAAAGTCATCCTGGTTAGCACCACACCCTTTGAGATGCTCAAGAAGGTGAGCTTTTGGATCCCTAAAGACACTTTTCAATCCATCAAGAAGGATTTCACACCACTTGTGCTGTGGCAGCCTCCCATTAGCTTTTGCAGGAGGTAGCAGTCCATGAGAGTAACATTTTATTCAAAATGTCAGTCTTTCTCTCCTCTCAGTTCTCAGGCTCATTCCCTGATTTTGGAGCTTACAGTCTTTGGACACTGACTGTGATCCACAGCTAAGTGTTTTAAAAAACATTAAATCAAATAAATGTTACCTTCAGTATCATCCCATTGTGTTTTTGATATTAAATACATCAATCATTGTGTGGGAGCAGCAGTTTCGAAAAGGTTAATGTGTCATTTTCAAACGACCACAGACAAACTGCCTGTCCCCGTAGGAATATTTCAGGGACTTTTAATGAATAAAAAAGGCTTCTGCCAGGTTTTGGGACAAATACTGTAGACTACATCCCAAATGACACAACTTGCACCTTAGCATTACAGAGAGATTACTTTACTTTTCCTTTTTAATATCACTTTAATGTTTGGTTGAGCAGGACATGTGTTGGAAGATATTGGAGGGTCAGAACTGATGTCACGCATTGGTGCAACTGGGTCTGACTTGTAATTTGTCACTGATGCGACATGCCTGAGACATGCCAGGAGATCACCTGGAAGCAATTTCAGGACTTTGCCATCCACTCTTTTCCCCATTAAACAAAATCTGAACTGATACATTTACAGAAGAGCAGGCTGGCTAAAGGCAGAAGAGCCCTACAGCCGGAACAGCCACTATCACCACCAGTCTTGGTGCCAGGACATTCATTGCTTGGGTGATACAGAGTGCAATCCTGCAGCTACAGGTGAGCCAAACATTTTCCCACATCAGGGAAACTGGACACTGTTTCATAAGGGACAAATCATGTCAGTCTTGCAACGGCATGGCCAGCCTTTCTGGTTTTTGTTTCAAAATGTCCACATAAAGAAAACACGAGGCTACAGTTGTGATTGTTGCAGGCCAGTGTGAATACCAATATTAATATGAATATTCTCAGTATCCAGAATGTAAGGATCTGGCCTTTTTTATTCTTTAATTTACATGTATGCAACATTTTGTGCTCATCAGGGTAGAAAAGTCCCTGAAACATCATTAAAAATATGAAAAAATCATGAGTTTACATTGCAAATCATTGCAAGTCACATATGGACACAACAAGGGGTGGATGGGAGTGGGTCACATACTGAATATAAATGGGTTAGTAGTGCAATAGGCCTTTTTCACAGCAGATATTTTGACTGGAAAAAGTGTTCCAGTAAGCCATGACAGTGTGACATTGAGCCAGCGTGGACCCTGAAACCGAAGCAGTTGAATGGAATTCAGCCATGATTAATTTTATTTATGTGCCTGTCCTACTGTGTGATGTGTCAGAATATCTTCCATGAAAAAGGCCAATGACTAAGTTACACGGTGCGGCTCCATGAAGCTCCCAACCATTTCCCAGTGGCCACTCAAGCCCCTGTCAAAGACTTTGAGAAAATCTGCTACTCTCTGTCTCAGTTTAACTGTACACTGAAACAGCAACTAATGACATTCTGTTAAGGAGAGCAGCCACATCAGTTCAATTATAGATAAATATCTGAGTTACACTCTTGTATTTATTTATTAAGTCATGGACAATATAAAAATTGCAGGTTTTACAGATGGCTCTAAAGCAGTTGCGGTCAGATAGAAATCTTCATCATATCAGAGGTGGATGATATGACTGGGTGCTATCTGATATTACACAAAAAGGCCAATATCAGCCTCACAAATCAGCCGAACTCTGTAAAACACACCCAGCAGTGGAGGGATTTGTCCTTTAGCCAGCAGCAGATCCAGCATGTTGGTCGTCATAAATACAAAGAAGACACGGCCAAGGATCCTTTCTGGTAAATAGCTGCAACCAACCGTTTGTGTTTACATCTGCTGCAGCCAAAGAGAGTAAACAGAGTGTGAGAAAGAGGTACAACAGCCGCTATTACAAACGCTGCAAAACAAGCCAAAAAACGAGCCAGCCACCCCTCCATCCTCAAACACCCCCACAAAATCCCCCCCCCCAACCCCGTTGCTCTCTAGCTCTCTTTCTGCCCACTGCCGAAAGGGAGGAAAGTGAATGAGTCACCCGCCTCCCTCTCCATTTCTCCCCCTTTCTCCCTCCCCCATCTCTTTACTGAGGCAGCTGCACCCTTTGACCTTTATGCTTGTGGAATGTGTGTGTGTGTGTGTGTGTGTGTGTGTGTGTGTGTGTGTGTGTGTGTGGACCAGTGGTGGTGAAGGCCGATGGTTGAAGGCAGGCAGGGGAGGAGAGAAGAGGGGGGTAGCTGGTGAATTTGGGAGATGGAGGGAGAAGGGAGGAGGGGAGAGGTTGCTTTTTCTCCCTACTACAAAAGCTGTCAGGGGGAACAATAAGCATGGAGAATGGTGTGTGTCCAGGGAGGCACTGAGCCGTGTTAGTGTGCGAACCGGGCTGAGAGAGGGCAGAAGAAAGAGGGAGGAAGAGAGGAAGGGGAAAAAGCGAGAGAGAGAAATGATGGAGATTGAAACTAGATGAGAGGACTACGTAGAAGAAAGGGAGATGACGAGATAGGGAAAGACATACAGAGACATAAGTAAGAGGGGGTGGGGGGGGGGAGTGAGAACGAGAGGGAGAATGATGGGAGAGAGGGAGTGAGAGACAGAGGAGGGTATTTGTTTTGTCTAGCAGCACTCTTAAATACTGAACTTCCGTTGCCAAAGGAAACAGAACACAAGGCCCAGTATCGGGACGTGTGTGTGTGTGTGTGTGTGTGTGTGTGTGTGTGTGTGTGTGTGTGTGTGTGTGTGTGTGTGTGTGTGTGTGTGTGTGGCCAGCATACCAAAGGGGCCCTGCTCCTCACTGTACCAATGACATCAGTATGGTTAGCACTTTACATTCACCAAGTCCTCATTAAGTTTATCTGCGCAAGTATGTGTGTCGTTGTCTGTGTGTGTGTGCGTGCCCTGCGTTCAAACTATGCGCATTACAAACTACACACACCATGCAGCTGGCTGGAGACAAAGGTGTTCATCGCGCTTTGTTTCAAAGATGCGGGTGCGTGAGTGTGTGTGAGTGTTTGAACAGTTGCAGGGGCGGAAAGGAGCGGGGGTGATGGTAGCTGAGTGGAGACTTTGAATGCTGTGTGTGTGTGTGTGTGTGTGTGTGTGTGTGTGTGTGTGTGTAAGGGGGGTTCAATGATAGTGTGTTTTGCTTTGAAAGCAAACTAGGGGGATGGCAAGCCCCCACCACCACCACCACGCACACACACACAGTAAAAGTATTGATTTTCTAGCTGGTGTGTGAGGTGTAGTAAGTGGTTGGTAATAGCAGGAGAAGAGTTTTGTGAAGTGGTGCAGGTTAAGAAGTTTGGCTGCTGGATAGAGTTTTTATCTCTGGGATGGGGGCAGCGTTGATGGGATGAGATGGACGAGGGTCAAAAAACACTCCAGTGTCTCTAAATGGGGGAAGAGAAATTTGAAAAACCACAGAAATAAAGCATCTCCAAAGGCACAGTTTATTATACACATACAAAGAGTATACTCTATATGACTTCACACACATATGTCCTTGTGAACACACATGCAGTAAAGAAAAACCTGTATTGCACGTGTACTTGTCTGCATACATTTATACATACAGCACATTATGCGCCAACACAAACACATGGAGCACACTTATACACACACACACCTCCACCTCCAAGTACTTTGGCATCCTTAAACACTAAACACACATGCAAGTACACTTGGATGTGGTGAATACACAGACACACAATTGAGCACAACATTTAAGAATGTACACACATACCACACAGTTGAAGCGAGGGAATGTTATGCCTCTGTGCTATCAAATACATTATGCAAAAACATGGACACATTACACAGACACTTAAGTACAAAGTACTGACATAATTACACCTGCAAATGCTGTATATACACACACGTGGTGGTAAAGTCTGCCCGTGCTCATACATGTTACCAGACACATTATGCACACACAGTTCCTTGAGCAAATGACATACAAGACACACCAAAGCTTTCATTGTAAACATCCAGAATGTTTTGTCAAGTGACACATACAAACTCTTAGAGACATAAAGGCTTGAAAAATCTATGTGTAATGGAGTTCTATCTACACTAGAATTATCATATCTTTTATTGAAGCTTGCCATTCACATTAAAACTATAGCTGGATAGAGAACTGGATACTCGTGTTTTAATGTGATGCCTTGTGCATTTCAATAAAGGTTGCACACATAAGGCACAAAACTGCACAAATCAGGCTTCTGTGATGTTTTTGGATTATAGAACATTTGACTGCTTCTGAGCGAGCTGACTTCTCTCTGACTGATGCACACAGAAATGACACAAGAATAATATACTCACTGAGACCTTTCTTTTTCATTAGCTGTAACAGCTGAAATTGAGATAACATGAAATCTAATTCTACATTGAATCACTGAATATCAGAGAAATGTACTCTTTTTATTCACTTGTGTAATGATTGTGTTTTTTTGGCCTAAGCCAATCACATGACCTGCAATTCTGGCTGTGAAAATCACCTCACAAGCCAACAATAGGAAAACAATTTAATCTCCCATACCCTGCTTGTCTTTTTGCATTAGACAAGTACAAGATTATTTGATCCTAAATACTACATGTTGACCCAGAGTTTTTTTAACTGGTTATAAAACAGTCTCAATTTAATATCGATGCCTCTGTATGACCTACATAAACAAACAAGACCACCGTAGTTATTCTTAATGCCTGCCACCAGGTCGGATTTGGTCGAGTCTCCTTGAAATCAGTCCAGTTTTGTCAACAGGGGTTGCCAGAATCAAATGCAAAAACACTGCACAGCAGGATTTCAAAAGAAAAAGAATTTTACAGCTCAGGAAAATTGTCACTATGACAATAATTTTATGTTTTATTGCGATGATTACCAGGTAAATTGTACAAATACTGTGTCCACATTACAAAGTAATCTACCAGGAATGTGTGTTATATTGTGTATTTTATTGGCTGCCTTGCAAGATAACGTTGTGGTGAAGGTTGTGCCAGTCTCAACTTATTTGCCGAACAAACTGCATTTGAAGCTCTCTGTGTTGGCACCGCTGCTGCGTGAACCCAGTGGCCTCGCTCAAATAACTGAGGGGGCTGCATTTTTTCACGCAGGGCTAATGTTGGTTTGAGCGCAGCCTAATGGTGGTTCATGGGTTGCTGCATTGAGCCCTTGTGATTGGCTTTATTGACATCCAAAATTCGGTATAATGGAGGCATTTGGAGGTGACAGAAACCTGGCTTAATGTGGTTGCCACACAGAAGCACCTAATCATGTCATGTGAAAGTTAGTAGCAACACATCAGTGTTTTAAAAAAGCTCTGTCCCCCCCCCAATGCAAGCCACAATGTGAATGTGTCTACTGCGGAAAGCGCTTTGGAAAAGCAGTGTTTTAGGAGCTGGAAAATGCCAGCTGAGTGTGTATAGAAGGCCTCATTCACAGACCTGCTGCCAGCGATAGTTAAATAGGCACCAAGAGGAATAACATCCTTAAGACCTGTGAAATCCTCTGCTGCTTCTGTCCTTGTTTGCCGACATGCTCGATCTATGTTTTTGTTTTTTCCTCTGATGAAACAGGTGGTCTCTGTATAGATCCGACAGCTCTCAAACCCCCCTTCTCCCATACACACACACACATACTCCCGCTCCCTTTAGGTTTCCTCCATAATAGCTAAAGGATGCTTTTTTCCTCCCAGATGCTTTCATGGCATCCCCGTCTCCACCATTCTCTCTTCTCTTTCTCCTGTCCCTCCCTCCCCTCCTCCTCCTCACCCCTTGCCATTACACACAACAGCTGCCAGTGTCCTTTGGAGGAAAAATGATGCTTGTCCAAAACAAATGATTTCTCTCTCTCTCTCTACTTCTCCTTTTCCTCCTTCACTCAGCCTCCTTCTGTGCCCTCACCTCCCCTCCTCTATCGACCGGTTACTCCCACCCACCACCAACACCTCAACCCCTTCCCCCTTGCTCAATCTTCCTCTCTCTGCATTTGAAGCGTGCACCACATTACATTCAGGCAGGCAGGCAGTCAGGCAGGCAGGCAGAGGACAGTGGTGATGGGAGATTTCCTGTCTGCCAGGCGTGCACATGTGAGGGTCCCAGGTTGCCTTTATCATCTCGCCTGACAGATACACTGATAGCACTGCGGTGCACGAAAGCACAGACTTTCTCTCACTCACTCAGAGACAGAGACAGAGACAGACAGGCATGGCTGGTGCATTCACATGATCCTCATGCGAGAGCAGATTCTTCATGTGAATGACCAGGTCAAAGTGATGAGATTTTTTTTCAGACAAATCTAGCCATGAAAGGTTGGATACCACGTGTCTGCCTGGATAATGAAAGAATCAAAACACATATGCACACACACACACACACACACACACACACACACACACACACACACACACACACACACACACACACTACAAAAGCTTTTCACATGCAGTGCTAGAGAACAATTGCACAGCAGAATAGTATTGTTGGTATTGTCATTTTGAGCAAAACAAAAGTGTCACACAGAAGAGAAGGGACACACCAAAACACACGCACAAGAGCAATGGTACCTATATGAACAAACTTTCAAAGCCTCTTGCGGGGCTCGCGGTACAATCGAAGGTCTAAAGGATAAGTGTGTGTGTGTGTGTGTGTGTGTGTGTGTGTGTGTGTGTACTTTTGTTGTATTCACCTAGGTGTTTAAAGGGTTTGTTAAGGGTCTTGTTTTATTTTGTCCTCTGCGGCGGTGCGATAGAGGGAATTTCATTATGCAAATCTATCTCTCTCTGCTGATGAGCATGCCCTCAGGCTTCTGTCTCACACACAATAGTGCTCACACACACACACACACAAACACTCTGTCTCTGTCACACACACTCACGCATATAAATACTCTCATCCATGCAGTCTGTGTCTCTTTCACCCACACACACTCTCAGACGCATACATGCTCAGACACTCATGAAAACATGCGTGACTGTGCCACACAGACACAGTCACGCATATCATGTCTGAGAATGGAGGCACAGCAGGGGAGTGTGTGTGTGTGTGTGTGTGTGTGCATGTGTGTGTGAGCCTGTGCGTGTGGTGAGGCTAAAAGGGGCTTCTTAAGGTTACAAACCATTGCGGGGTTACAACCCATTTCCCCCAATTCCCTTGTACTTGGCTGCCCTGGATTCCCCTTTTGCACACACACGCAGTTAGAGATATGTACACTCACAGTAGCCGCCACAGATACAGTGACACACACAAATATATGAAAAAACACACACATAAAAACATAATCACATTAAAGTAGCACGAAAATTGCAGGCCTATTGTGCATACACACAAACATGTACGACACACACACACATGCACATGAAAAATAACACACAGATACATATGTGCATGCAAAAGGTCAAATTACACACATACACACACAAAAAGAGGAGCCCTGCCCCATGTGGATGTGACCCAATGACCCTGCTGTCACACACAGTGCCCATCTGCCACAGAGAGGCACAGAGGGAGGGGACAAGGGTGGGGGTCTTGAGGGAAGTGGAGGTTGGGTTTTGGATGGCGGTCGGGGTGGGGGTGTAAGTAAGTGCTCTCGGGGGGGTGGGGCACCGGAGCAACTTAGGACGGAACAGAGGAAAGAAAGAATGTGTCTTCACGGTAAATTTTGAGTTCGCTTTTGCACAGATGTGCTGTTTGGTGCCCGGAGAAGTTTTAGTGGTTTTAGGCCCCCCTCTATTCTTCTCCATTCCTTCCCCCTCCTTACCAACACAACACATACTCACACAAACACACACATATCTCAGGAACAAAATGTACTTCTGTTAGCCTGGGGCTGATCTATCCAGAACCTCCAGTCTGCTGTCTCCTTAAACGTGGAGCCATCTCAGGCTTCCTATGGTAAATAAAGAGAATACTCAGGGAAGCAGGCCGACTACTGTCCTGAATGTAGAACAGATGAGGAACAGAGGGGGAAGAAAGATGTCAGAGGCAAGGGAAGGCTGCTGGGAGGAGGAGGAACTTGCTGTTGCCATTTAAAAAACTGTGCCTCTCCACTGTTAGTGATTTTTTTAATTCTATTTTTCCCACTGATTGTATTGAATCCGTTTAATTTACAGGCTTAACAAATCCTTTAAAAAAAACCTGTTTAACAAATAAAAAGAAAAACATGTTTTTTAATCTGAGAACTGTGCTTGTTTTCTTAGTTTTGAAAATGTGAGGTTTTCCTTGATGTGGAAACTTGTAAAATTAATAGAAAATCTGTTCCAGTTGAAAGGAAATTTGGCTTCATGGATGTTTCATGGAAACTTTTTGGTGCACAGACATAGCCCCCAAACAGAAACAAAGTCAGGGAGGATGGGTCTGTTGTGGATATCTGCTTATAGTTAGGCAGATATATGATCTGCAGTTACATTGGGCGGTTATTCCTTTTTATTACATGTCATATATTGGCATCCACTGCCAATATGATGGCAGTTCCTCTCTGACCAAAGCTGCCTGGAAATGGCCTGTAAAACCTGTGATAAAGTTTTATTCTCTGTGCAGACAATGTTTCATTATTTTATTCCTCAGTTATATTTTTTGTGAATTAATTTTTCATTTAAATGCCAGCTATAACCACACAAAATATTGGACAATGACATCTTTAGTCTCAGAATATCAGTACTGGCCTTCTCATATATGCACAATCAGCCTTAGAGATGATGGAAAGTATGATATGGGCAGACAATGGAGGAGGAGAAAGAAAGGGAGAAGAAGATGCAAAGTGGGAAGAAGGCACCCAGACCTCCTTCCCGGAAGAGAGGAGGAAGAGGAGGAGGAGGAGGAGGAGGAGGAGGAGGAGGAGGAGGAGGAGGGAGGGCAGGTTGTGTAGGAGAGCAGGGGGGTGCGAAGGATATCCAGAGGGGACCAACTGTAGTGGTGTCAGACGTGGGTGCTGCCAGCTCACATCCTGCCAACAAACACCAGGAGCCAGACACACACACATGCACACACACATGCACACACACACACACACACACACACACACACCCCCAGGCCTGGCCCTAAGTGTGTGAACAACCCTGCCAACTGTACCCTCACCGCTACCACCACCCATCCACCCTCACCCCCCACAACCCCTGAAGACCCAATCTGGAATCAGTCTACAGCGACAACTCTGGTGCCAAGCTTGCCCTGCTGCCGGCCCTGCTCGTGTATATTTCACTGGGTTAGAGACACGGGATGACTGAGCTCTCGACACAAAAACTGATTGCACATCACACTACTTACAGGGCTGAGATGCATTTTGAAGCTGTGAATTGTTTGAGAATATCTTCTATAGTTTTGAAACGCGGGACCAAAATCAATTCAGTTGCATAATGCTGGGAGCAGTAAGTTGTGAAGAGATTGCTTTCCATAGGCACACATTAGCCTTGGAGAACCTTTGTGTACACACCCGCAATTTATTTACACCCAGTGATGTGGTGAATCAGCCGACATTTGTAGTTCCATTTACAGCTGATGTTGTGGATTTAAATTCTGCTCACAACCTTTGTTGCATGTCATCCCCCTCTTTTGGTTTTTCCCCGTCTGTATCTAAAGCATACTATCTGGAGGAGAAATGCCTCAAAAATTATTGTTAGAAATCCCATAATGCATCTTTAAACTGCTTCTCAGCCCAGCCCCCCGCCTTCAAGCGACACTAACCCCAAACCCTCTTAATTCCCTCATCATGTTTATGCAAATTCCATTTGTATGTAATGTGTGTACATAATGGATGCCGCTATCACCTATGGGACAGACCAGCCTTATATATATGCAGGTTTCTCTATTACAGGGAGGCTGATAAAGATTATATATGGAGTCTGCAGAAGGGAGAAATGTGTTTTTAATATTTCAGACGAGATAGGCCTCTAAATCTGATTATGTAAAGAATGTACTGTAACCTGAGGTAGGTTTATATTTAAAGATAGGTTGGCAAAATAATCATACTCCAAAATATTTGGTAGAAGCATTGCTACTATGATCACTCACAACTGGCTTTTTTCACAAAGCTCTCAAATGGTGGTCTGAAAAAGAACTGAGGTGTGTTCAGTCTTTGCATAATTAAAGACCAGGCAACAATTACCAAGACTAAGAGACAGCCATCATAGAGGCACACTGATGCTGTACTTAGGCGTTGCTTTGAGCTAAAGGCTCACATCAGTATGCCAACATGCTAATGTTTTGCAGGTATAATGTTCACTATGTGCTACAGCAATAAATAATTATAGTTGAGACCGATGAGAATGTCATGAGTTTTTGGTCATGAATCAAAGCATTGATTAAAATTTTGACCTAATGATTGTGCTAGAAAAATGATCTTTAGGGGTAAATGAATTTCAGTAAAAAAGAAAAAGAAAAGAATCTTCTTGTAAATTTTGAGATATGTCCCTGGATAAGTGAATCCTCTGACCTGCCAGCGGTGCTACATACAAATTCAGGGCATCACCAATTTAAATAAGATTCATCTTCTTGGGATCATGAGTGTCTTTACCAAATTCCATGGCGATACATCTAATAGTTGTTAAGATATTTAAGTCCAGTCCAGTGCTAGAGCACGAACAGACCAGAGCTGTAATCCATAGAGCCGGCCAAAAAGCTAAACAATACATGGCAGAACAACAACAAATGAGTCAAAATATTCATACAAATACTGTTAATATTACAATATCATTAAACATATCATCAGAAACAGATGTCAGATTACATACAATTTCAAACTGAAACGAAAGCTTCAAATAATTCCTAAATATACGCTTGGGATAAAGTGCTTGTGTTTGTTAGTCCATATAAAACAAACAGTTTTTGATTTAACTTATACTCATCTGGTGGTCAACTGTACTGGGTATAATGTAATGGATAACATTAGATTTTGCAAGAGTTCATGATAATGTTGAATAAATTGTTCTCCAACAAGCTTGAGATGTATACATTGAGAGGCCTTAACGGCAAGACAAACAAAACCATAATCTCTTTAACTCTGAAGCTAACATCGGAGCAGGCATCCTACAATTTGCTAAACAAACTCCATCCCTTTTGCCTGTAAACGATTTCCTATTATAAACACATGTTGGAGATGAATCACTCTTTAGCTCAACTCTCAGAGAGGACATTTCAGACAAGTTCCCCCTCCTGTTTTCCATTTGGCTGTTTAATTGTCTCAGCGCTGTCAACAGACTATCAAGGTAATTAGCCATGACTGCACAACAACACAATCAGACAGACAGGAATGAACTGCAGCCTCTGAACATGATACTTAGAGAGGGAATGGGTGGGAACGACTTAATGTGGGCGCACGTATGCACACACACGGGTGTGCACATATCCGGGTGCACACACACACACGCTGACACACACAACCCTTCATGCACAGTCATTACCGTACCCTGAGTACATAGTTCCATGCCACACATTATATTTCCTTCGCCAACCATAACCCTCCACCCACCTCCTCCTTAATCCTTCTACCTCTTACAACTCTCTCCCCCTCTCTCTCTCTCTCACACACACACACACACACACACAGTAACAAAACCAAAACCTCATTTCCTCTGTGCCTCGAGCTATAGGAGCAGTGTTAATTGTGAGAAGGTGGGGAGTGAGCAAGGGTGTGCTTTTGTGTGTGTGTGTGTGAGTCCACGGGTTCATGAGCTTTATAGGTGTGTGTAAGCCGTTGCAACTGTATATGTGTGCAATTCTATATGTGTGAGTGTGTGTGTGTGTGTGTGCTCATTTCTTTTAAGCGTGTAGGCAGGCTCTCCTATGCCAGTCTGGGCATAGCTCCAGGGTTTCCTGCGCCACCTGGGCATCTGTGAGTCCTAGTGCCTGTCACTGGGTACCGTCCCAGCTGGAGTGTGTATTTCTTAGTGTGTACATGGTTGTGTTTGTGTGTGTCAGCCGAGGAGGGGCCGCCCATGATGAGCCTTTAGTGCCAGCAGCAAACACCATTGTCTTATCCATGTCTTATCCTTTGAGCCACGGGGGCCCGTACACAAACACACATGCACACACACACACACACACACACACACACACACACACACACACACACACTCAGAGTGTACATCTGGTTCCCACCTCCGCCTTCTTCTCCACACACTGAATGGATTCTTCCCTTTGAAAAACATTACCAATAAAAAAAGACACAAGGAATTAAGAGAGGGGAAAAAGAATTCGATTAAACAGCCACCATTAAGTAGCCAATGAAGCTGTCCGTGCCCGCTTGCTTAGACTATACATACACCATTAGTTGATCAGGCCATGGCGGACTTAAAAGTACCCTGACTCAAAGGTCATCTACCTCCATTGAGCAGCGCTAATATTAGATTAGCTCTATAGCACTATGTGAGTAAAATAAGAAGGGCAGTCTTGGCAGATTGGAAAGCGAGAGATTATATTGACTCTGTGGCGGTCAGTGTCTCTGCTCTGTAGAAGCACAACTGAATTTACAGCTCTGATTACGAACATTTTTGTAAAAATAAAAAAAAAGGCTTTAATAATAAAGGATGTAAGGAGGGGTAAACCTTGCAAAACTTAGTTCACTAAGTGCCAAACCTGCCAGTATAATACTGAAAAGCAGTAATGGCACATTTGTGGCTGATACACAGAATATTTGTATGGCTTTTATGTAATTCATAAGACACATCAATAATAATGATAATAATAATAATAATAATAAGCCCTAAAGGTGATATAAAAATGATTCCATTAGTAGAAACTGTGTGTTTTTGCCTAATGAAGTCCAATTCAATGCTGTTGGTTATCTACCTTTTTTATAAACCACTACATTATTGGGAATAGGTAATAAAGTTAACAGCTGATAGCGGTAATTGGTAGTGAAGTTAATTTAAAGTAAATGATAAGGTAACAAAGTTAAGCAATAATACATTATAGAGTGCTAACATTGCTGTCAGTAAGCATGGGCATTAGTAACGCAGACAGAATTAATGACAACGACAACAAAGAGGGCAGAAGAGGAATAAAGGTGTAATAAAAGAACGTCCTTGGTCCTCTCCGTTGGTGAAATTGCCCTCAAAATGATGCATTCTCTCTGGATGATTATGGGAAAGCGTGCCAAAGCGTTGGTGCTGAAAACAATTCTAAGAGCTTTCAGGTAGCGGTCAACAGATTGCTGTGTACAGAAACACTTCAGGGTTGAAACAATACCCCCAGCCCCGGTACTTCTGGCCTCGGGCACCACAAACAACACACACACACACACACACACACACACACACACACACACACACACACACACACAAACATACACTCCTATGTTCCCTGCCCACTGTTGCCCCAAGGTTGAAACTCTAAACCTAATCACTCAGTACTCAGTGGAACCAACACTCCCGCACTCTACAGTACCAACCTAATCCCTCCACACATTTCTTTCTTGTGTATGCGGGGGTGTGTTTGTGTGTATGTTTGTATGTACGCAGAAGCTCCGTACCTTTGCAATACAAGAGCTCTCTTACTCTTGAGTGAAGATACTTGAGCTGTGGTGTAGAGAAGCATCAAAGTAAACTGCTGGAATGTGTGCTTAAATACTGCATGTGTTTTCCTATGGGTGCCTGTATCTGGTCTCAGTCTGTGGGTAGGTGTGTGTGTGTGTGTGTGTGTGTGTGTGTGTGTAACTTTTTTAACATGAACCTTTCTACCTATTATCAGATCAAAGCTTACATACAAACAAAACTGAATATACTAGGGATATAAGAATAGATAATATATAAAACAATAAATAACAATATTACACCATGTGCAGATACCACAATTAACAAAAATATTAGTTTTCACTGTCTTCTTGTTTTTAATATCTAATTGTGCTGCCATAATCAAATAAACAAAAGTGTTTGAAGTTCAATTTGGAGTCTATCCATTTCTATTTATGTATATGAATTCTTCACATTATTTCAACCAACTGGACAAAGAAAATAAAAGCCACGTCCATCTCGGTGTCTTTAAAGCAAAACCAAAAGTCCTTATTCTCTAGCTGGATGTTCACACTGGTGTTTCTGTGCATTTTCATCATAATCGCTCTTTGTGGATTGGTTGGGCTTTGCCAATCAGAGGGCAAAGGTTATGCAGGTTGGCAGCCATCTTGGAGGAAGCTGGCTCCTGCCAGACAAAATATAGCGAGGTGAAATCCTTGACAGTATATAAATACAGAAATACAGAAACAACTAAATATCGTAATGTGAATATGACACTCAAAAACACTCATACTGACTGTTTTCTGTTCTTTCTTTGACGCTTCAGCGGCTGTCACGTAGGAACAAAACGCTGCTAACTGGCCGAGAGGAACTAGCTAAAGTGCAGGATACAGCGCGTCTGAAAGGTAAGTGAATGATGGTATGGGCATTATTTGGACTGTTGCTGTGTTTGTGGGCCATATTACTGACTTGTTCAATGATGTTCTGTGGCCTACTTTACGCTTGCGGACAGTCTGCTGAACGGTGTGTCTGTTGTGTTTGGAGGAGTTTGCCACACTTTATTTTTATCCGTGTCGTTGATTGTGCCATCACCCACCCTCTGTACTCACTGAGCTCCCTATCTCGCTCTCTCACCCTCTCTCAAGCTAGACATTTGGAGGATATGGTTGTCGTACAGTGTACTGTTTGTGGGATTTGACATAGTGTATATTGTTTGCTGAGGGATTTCTTACTAATTTAGCCTCCTCAAGTTGCGCTGTAAAGCATGATACATTTTAATTAAAGTTTTGGATTATGTCTTTCCCTACTCATAATCTGAGATCCTTTAGTGTCTATGTTTAAGTTTGGTTACTCTCTCTCCCTGTCTTTGTGTGTAGTAGCTGTTTTTGTCAAGTAAAGCCCACTAAGAGACTTTAACATACAGTAACACAGCGTTTCTGTGATCCTGTTGGCAAGGTAGTTCTCTTATGGAGGAGGGGTAATGTATCATTTCATGGTGTAGGGACTGGATAATGACTCAAGCCCAGGGGCTCCATCTCAAGTCACCCCACCGCTTTTGGGTTTGTTCATTGTATACAGTATGTGCACTTTAGCCTTGAGAGGACAGTTCAAAATTACTTTTTGTTTGAAATAGCTATATGTTCTACAGGCCATACACACATAAATGTATCTCTCCTGTTTATGTGCGCACTTGTGTCCTTTTCTCTGTCTGTTCTTTAGTCTACAATGGCTTACACTTGTAGGCAACACATGTTTAAGTATTTGTCTGTGCAGAAATATATATGTATGCTTGAACTGACAGTGTGGGCATATATATATATAAAGTGTGTGTGTGTGTGTGCATGTGTGTGTGTGTGTGTGTGTGTGCATGTGCATGTGTGTAAGTGTGTAATAGGTTTGGGGAGTCAGCAGGGGTCCCGCGAGGCTGATTAGTGGACCCTACCAAATGTCATTAGGGTGTAATGAAAAAGCAGCCCTGGTACTAATGCATAATAAAGTGAATGGGCTGTTACATTACCACAGTGTCCAGACTACGCCTGTTGGCACATCAGCACTTCATTGGTTTGTATGCGTGTGTGTGTGTAGCAGCCCTACATCAAATGTCTGAGGAAAAAAAAGATGACGGAAACAAAGTTAGCGCTGTCAGCACGCCAGCATGAGTACGTAAGAGAGAGAGAGAGAGAGAGAGAGAGAGAGAGAAGGACTTTTCATTTGTGTTCAAATGGCATTTTCTTGATGCAAATATGGAGGTCAAATGAAGGCCAATGTTAATGTGTGCATACTGTATTTATGTATATGTGTGTGATCATATGTACATATGCAATTATCATGCAGTAGATGTATGTGTCTGTCCTTTTTGCATGTACACGTCAAGAAGTTCCTGTTTATCCAAGTTTGCTTGCCTCTATTTGTGTGTGCATACTGTGTATGTGTGTCTGCATCGGTTCTGTGACTCCATCTACATCTTCCAAGAGTAATATCAGTGGCAGGACCAAAGGAAGTGCTTTCATTCAGCGGTTGATACAGTAATCACAGTGAGGGAGAAGTAATAACTGTCTGCTATGCTGCCATTTAACTACTGTGGCCTTGACTTCACTATTGACTGCATTAGAGGCGTCGCATTGAGCTTCATTACACATTTGTGTGTCTGTGTGTGTGTGTTAAGGCCTTATGAGTAGTGCTGTGGAGTGCAGTGAGTGGTTGCTTATTGTGCCAGCAGTTAAATGTAAGAAGAGTATAGAAAAGCCCTGTCGCTCTGAAGCGTTAAACGGCTGTCTGTCTTCCTTGTTTCTCGACAGGGACCATAGTGAAGGGCGAACGAGGATGTGTGTGTAATCCATCCCCCCCCCTCAGTGTCTGTCACAGCATCATCTTTTTCTTTTCTAAGTCCCTCCAGAATGATTGAATATTTACTCTCATTTAATGTTACTGTCCAAAAGACATCGGGCAACAGAGACACACATATACACACTCACACTCACAGCCTACTCTACCCATTTAATTAAGCACTCTATGAATAATTCAGTTTGAGCCTCTGGGCTGAAGATAATTATAACGATCAGGATAATAATGTTTATTTTGCTTTTTATTGTATTAAGACATCAATATCTCTGCAGTGCAGTGTGGACAGTTTGCAGCAGTTACACTTCTAATGCCTGAAGCACCACCTCTAATCAGTATGGCAGAGTGTCTGTCTTTGTGTGAGTTTGTCGCGAGGGTTGGTGCCTGGAATATATGTGTGAGGTGAAGGTTATGAAGTTCTTAGAATTCCTTCATGATGCCAGACAGAAATGTATATAGCTGTTTATTTTATATTTTATATAACATCTAACTATGGGTTGATGACAATCCCAAAGATCGCCGGTTCAGTCCCAGCAATGTGACAATGACCTTGAAAATTGTGACTGTTCTCGTTCCCAGTAGAAATATCAGGCCCCATAATCCTCAGTTTAGCGGATCAATAATATATAATGTGATTACAGTCGGGCTCACTGGGCACAGCAGCTGTTCTCCACACTATGTGGCTTCTATCAAGTTCTGATTAGTCAATGATTGTCTATTCTTTGCCGGGCATATGGAATCAGCAGTCTATTCGCTGTCACTGTATAGTCATTGATTAACCCTGGCAACAGATGTGGGAACAGTGATTGTGCTGTATTGTTGGTCTGCACCCTGGCATATTGCAACACACAGGGTAGTCCTTCCCAAATGGCTGCAATTTGCCATTCTTTCTGAAGATTATTGTAAATCTTTTCTCCTTTTATTCTGTAGCCGAGAGGTTGAAGAAATGGAATGACACGGAGCTGAGTCATAAGCTAAATTTGATCCTGTGACGTATTTGTATTTGCATTGAGATGTAGTCTTCTGTAAGCTGCTATTCATGATTTCCTTCGTCGCCACACTTTAATGTATTGCTGTTTATAAAGTAGCAATTAACTTTGTCTTCTTGTCTTGTAGATTTGCTTTCTATCCATCCTTCCCTTCCATCCATACCACATTCCCACCCATCATCATCCATCCCCCCATATACACAAAAACACACACATCACATCTTCTATTAGGCCTGAGATCCTTAAAGTCTACCATTGATCCTTCTCTCTGTCACCCCCCCCAAAGCTCCAGGGCTTCTGTCCAGACACCCAGCCTCTCTGAGAAGCCTGGCCCAGTGAAGGCCTCTCCCTGTGGGCTTCAGCGGCAGGGAAAAGTCCATCTGCGGAGCTGGACCTGCCGGAGTTAACCCATCAGTCACTGGGGCTGATGGATGGGCCAGACAGACAGGGAGGTTGTTGGGGTACATGTAGACACACACACACACAGAAGCAAACTGAACAACAGATTGACAGACTGCCTGTGTGTGTGTGGCTGTGTACAAGTCTAAGAAACTTGAGAAACTTTCAAGTGCCTCTTGTGTCCCCTCAGCGTCCGCCTCATTTGATTAGTAGCCTTAAGGGGCCCTGTGGATCAATAACTGACTAAGGTAGCCCCCTACAGCTTTGCGCACACACACACACACATGCACAGAGCTCTGCAGCAGTTCATTTAGGCCAAGCCGTCAATCATCAAAGTGTGGACAGGTCCAGTCTGGCCCAGCCTATCTAGGACGCTGGAGGGGGCTTATGTTCGTGTGTGTGTGCTTATGCCGATGAGATATTATGTGTCTGCTTGGTCCATCTGTCTTGTGCGTGTGTGAGTACCAATTAGTTCATGTTCCCTGTTATCCCCGCCAATAATGGTACGTCAATAGGAGCAGGTCGGTCAAAGTCAATAATTCTGAAGTCAGACAGATTTTTTTTCCCCTTTTAATCCTCATTTAACCAGGTATGATAACTTAAGAAACGTTCTTATTTGCCTTGTAGGTCAACCACTGGGGGGAAAGTGTACATCGACATACACACACAGGCTGGATGATGTCACTACCCAGTACGATCACAATCCCCTACCACTGAATATTAGGTTAACTGCTGTGCTCAAGGGCACTTTGACATTAATTGTGGAGGGAGGTTAGAACATTTTATCATCCAAATTTTCCCATGTGGTCCAGTAATTGGAACGGTTGGAACAAAAGAACCATTAGGCGACCACCTGCAGCTTTATAAAGTGGATAAAAGACATTAAATAATAAAAACAGCATCTTTGTACATTTTGAATATTTAAATAAACACAACAAAGGCTTGTGTTTAATTATCCCTCAAGTCATATGTCCACTTTTGAGGCATTATGAAAGTCCAAAGCATATTTTTTAATATAAATATTAGAATATCAGGTCAAATTTGCAAGACCGCTCTGAGTCACAAATTAGGAACTCAAATAATATAAAACTTGACTTTGCCTCCACTGTTCTACCTGCATATCTTCAGCTCCACAGTGACTTCACTTGTCAGAATGTATATTCACTATCAAAGGCTGCAGGGCCGTTATCACGTCTTATCTTTCTCTTTGCTCTTCAAAACAAACTCAAGGTTGAGCGACAGCGAGGCAGATGAATAGCAACATCCTGTTTGGTGATCAGGAAATGTCAGTGTTATTGCAAAAGTGGTGCTTATTTAAATACCAGGTGCAATATAGTGTCTGGCAGGCTAAAATATGTGCGAATATGTCTCAATTAGATTAAACATTTAGCTCATTGTTATCAATTTTTAAGTCTTAAATTTAAACACAGTTAGGCCAGTGGTGAAGAATTTCAGTCTTGCATACAAGATTCCACAAAACCATGTGCAAAGCCCAATCTGATGTAATTATTTGGGGAATATTACATTTCTGAAGATTAAATGATTGTAACAAAGGAAACCAAGGCTTTTGAATGTACACAAGCTTCAAAGTCAGACCGAAAGGTGCAAATTCATCCCAACTGAAACCGACCTCAGTCTCTGGCATGTCACAGGGGGGTCAGCACTCAGTCCTAGTGGTCATTTTGATGCCCTGTGTGGTCCGCTTGTCCAAGCTAAATGGAAACAGAGTGTTCGACAAACAGCCTGTCCACCCACGGGCATTTTTTCACAGAGAACCTTGTAGACGCCACCGCAGCTGACCGCATTGCCGCACACTCAATTTCTCAAAGACACACACACTTAAACACACACTGTCACCTTCCCTGGGGCTCTCTCCGGCCACCGAAACACAGCCCAACTCCCACGCCGCTGTCACTCACTTGTAGCTCCGCCCATCCGCTCTGCCTTCCCACACACAAACATACACACATAAACACAGTCATTGGCCGCCCACACGTGCCAGTTAACCTACTAATGAGGCGGCATGGGTCATGTCGTGTTCCGTTTGCCCCCGTGGGGCTGGCCGACCTGTCTGTGTGTCAGTTTTATTCCCGCCCACGCTGACTGCGTGATGGACTGCCTCTGCTAATTGACTGACTGAATTACTGACTGACCGTCTGGGTGACTGACTGGATAAACATGTAGCATGCTGGGATAGCGTGGGCGTGGGAACTTAAAGCAAAGCATGTGGGTTTAGACTGGAGTGCGAAGGGATGCATAGTGGCGCTGTAGCTATGGAAGACTCGGCCTTTTGATATTCCTGTGTGCATTCATAGTATTTTGTAATTATTTCTGAGTGGTGGCCTTTTGCTCCCTACATGCCAATTGCAGTAATCATGATATTTTCCATCTCCATTTAATGTTTCCTAAACATCCCTGTAGAGATGCACAGCTTTGCTGTAGGGCTAAATAGTGTTAAATGCTCATTAGACAATTTCCAAAATTAATTCAGTCCAATCAAAATAATCTTTTTTTATAGCTTCAGAAAATAAAAAAAATATGAAAAAACTTCATGGCAATAAAGAGGATTTAGCAAATGAATGGTTGTTAATGTTACAAAACCCAAAGCTGTGTGTTTTACTCTATTACCTTTCCTTGTGTTAATTCACCTAGAAAGTGTTGGCAGTGCAGTTCTTTGCACAACTCTGCCTTAAGTGTGATACTGAACACATTGTCAGTAGCATGTAATAGATCAGTGTAGGAGAAACAGTTTATTCAATTTATTTTCCTCACATTCAAAATGTTACACACCTCCTGCTCTCACATTGTCAGAATAGTGGTTGGGAGTGCTCAGACTTAGATGTAACAATTAAAACCAAATGGAAGTTTGTTGTTTCCCTGCACAGAACTGATGGACAGTTATTTGAGTACCAATTGATATGCAGCACCTGCCTTGCTTTTCCTTTGAGCGAGTGTATGGTGTCATGTGTTTTTGTATGTGTGTGTGTGTGCGTGACTCATGCCAGTCCCTCTGTGATGATCATCTATTGTGAGCGTGGCAGCAGCCCGAACACTTGACTGCACAACTGTTAATTTCTCTCTCAGTGCATAAATTAATAGTTCATAAATAAGCGAATAAATTAAAGAATGGATGGGAGGAGAGAGAAGGAGGAGAGGAATGGGGGCAGGAAAAACTTTCTCATCAGAAAAATTTAATTTCTCACTCCGACACCCACGAGACTGGGGGGAGGGAGGCAGGGGATGCGGGTAATGGGTGTGTGTGTGTGCGTGTGTGTGTGTGTGTGTGTGCGCGCAAAAGGGATTCATTTTCAGCTTTTCTATCACACCCCTCTGAGCACTGACATGTTGGCATGTTTTTTTTTTTTTGTCTTTTCCCGAGATCCACATTTGACAAACATCTGTGCCTATTACTGAACACACTCACAACTAAGAGGCCTGACAGAGTTGCTCCGAGCCACGATGTACTGAGGCACTGGTACAGTTTTTGACTCAGTTTACTGATGTGTCGATAACAGTAAGTCAATATGACCTTAAACTCGTGTAGCCCCTCCTCAGTCTCAACCTTATAGACATCCAGAGAACGTCAAGCAGAACAGTTGGTTAGAGAAGGTTGGAGATGAAAGGTGGAGCATGGTGTTCACCTGAATGTCCTTGTGGAAACATTTGCTCCATGTTTAGCCCAGTCTCCATCTAAAACTGATATAATCATGAACAGTACACACATGGGGGAAGTGTTATTTCAGTATAAAATTTCACATCATCATTATGGCAAATACAATTCACCTTGGTGTAATCACTACATCCACAATTGTTTTACTGTCAGAACGCTGTGCTTTTCTGGGCAGTGCAGAAGCACATCTCCCTCCAGGCGTAAAAGACACTGCGGAAACAAAATTGAGTTATTTTTGACAGCATGCTAGTTGATGACGTATGTCTTCAAATATCTTGAATATCATACAAATAGTGATATGGTCAAGTAAGGTCAGGTGAATCAGGTTTCATTGCAGCGGTGGCTGGCAACAGTAGCAGAAGTATCATGAATTCAATATCATGACTGAAGGTTTTGTGGGTTTTTGTTTTCAGCTTCTGATGCATGACAGACTTGTTTTTCTAGCCAGTGGCTAATGTACATTCACCAACAAACCTGATTTGCAGCTCTAATACTTTAAACAGAATAATATACAGTATGACCGAAGGCTTGGAGGGCAGGTAGTGGGTTTCCGTTTTAACAGAAGCAGCTACTGGAGAGTAAAAGCAGTTAGCTGCAGCAAATATGGAGACTTTGTGTTGAATTGAACATTACGCTATGGGAACGTGTGGATGTGGATTTGGACTGTCGCCTGCTTAAACTTGAACTTTTCTGTTCCATCTAAAATGTCCCAGCTTTAAAATCTAATGAATTAACTGTGGTTAATAATTGGAAAACATGACATGTTTGTATCCAGTTTTATTATTAAAGTAGCTGTAGTTTCACATTGGTCTAGCTCCGGAGTGGTTTCACAGGCCTAATATGGCTTGGTGGGCTCTCAAGAATAAAAAGAAAAAGGCTGACATTTGCATTAAATACTGACCTTGTTTTTAGAGTCGGGATAGATTATGTGCAAAGCGTCACTAAAGAATCACTTTTAATATATACAATAAAATATACTAAATAGCCATTTATGCTGCAACGTTTGGTTTCAGATAGAGATGTGTTGACTTACAAGACAACACTGAAAAGCTGTGACTTTAAGGAGAATGTGTCCCAATTAGTTTTTCTAACTGCTTATCAAAAAATAATGTGCAAGAGTCCGCAATGTGCAATAATGTGTGTGGTTAAGAATGTGTAATAGGCAAAAGCTGATTTCCCTTGCTAGTCATTAGAGTTTCCAATAACCGTGGATTGGCCCAGTGAAGATACTTGGCCAGCCATTTGGGCTTAAGGATGACTCCTTTGGGTTGGAACGTAGCCACGCTGGTGAACAGCTATGTTGGTTTGTTTGTTTTGATCCACTCCTCAGCACAGCATGTTGTTTGGAAGACTTTCCCCAGGATTACATATACCATGAAAAGGAGTTTACTACACTTACTGGATTCTGACCAAAAACTGCTGAAAGATGAGGCCTGCTGAGGTCTGCTAAGACTGTTCAATTATTTATTTTGGCGCCCTGCTTATGAATGTAGGTCCTTGCGACTGAGTGAATTCCTGAGATGCTTCTTTTCATCATCCTGAACCAAAAATGATCATATGCTTGGTGGAAAAGAGCAGACTAAACACCTTGAATCAATTACAAAGACAAAAAAAAAGAGGCTGGATCATCCAGTTAGCCAGATAGCTGTGGAGGAAAAACACTAAAAATTGTTTTTCATGGATGTTTTGCAGCCATGCCCCGTGATGACCTCTCTGTATAACACTGTGCTATCTTTGGGATTTTTTTCTGTGCAATGTTTCCAAACTTTTTTTTCCTGTGTGATTGTCCTGAACGTGCCCTTGAAGAGAGCCACCGACAACAGACGCTGCAGAGATCCTCCCTGTAAAAGTGTTTTTAATTATTAATGCTGGCCCTCAATGCTGGCAGAACTCCAGGCTGCCTGTGGACGGCCACCACATTTCACTCACTCACTGCCATGAATTATTCTCACAGAACATGCTCACACTCGCATACACACACAAACACATGCCTGTACGCAAACACGCACATGCAAGAGCACACGCGTGGAGGAAGCATGAAACCCACAGTGGACATATGGAGGCAAGTGTGCTCACCTACCTAATAAAATATGACCGTTGTACATGCACACGCACTCGCGCACACAACATGCTTACTAATGATGCAAGTAAAGCACAGGCCATTTGCACTATTTATCATGTAGGTAAACACACAGACACAGTACTTATGCAAGAATGTACACACACAAACCTACATACAGAAGCAGGCGTGCACTCCCACACTCTTCCATGTTCCCCTCTGTATGTTATCTGACACATTACACACACATACACACACTTCACCATACACACAATGGATCCCCGAGCACACACAGGCCATTTGCAGTATTTCTTCTATTCAGTGTATTCCGTCCAGCTGTCAGCAGGCTGTCAGTGTGTTCAGTTGCCAGGCAAACAGCCCCGCCTCCTCCCAATAATAAAATATGCCTTTAAAATGTCACTCACTCCCGAAAGAGCAAAAGCAGAGGCAACAAATCGATTCACATTAGTTGTTCAATTGACTTTGGCTTGAACTCCCACTCTCCCTTTGTTTCATGCACCCATATTCTCTCTCTTTCTTTCCTTCTTTCTTGCTTTTTCTTTCTTTCTCTTTCTCTTTCTTTCTTTCTTATTGTTCTATATCATATCTTTTCCTATCTTTACCTTCTGTCCCTCTCTAACTGGTCCTCCCTTTGTCCCCTCCTCATCACCAGGTTTTTCATTTAGCTTTTTCCGTTTACAGGTTCACAGATCTCTCCACCTCCTCTCCTCCTCCTCTCCTCCTCCTCACTTTTTTCTCACCTCTTCTCCATTTTCTCCCCCAGCTAATCTAAGGGAATGAATGCAGCGGCGGTGGCGGCACAACTCCTATTCACTCTCCCCGCCGACCACCGTCGTGGCAGCACTCATTTCAATTTTCACCTCGTTTTAGACTTATCACATTGACATCATTAAGGCTCCCTCTCAGCGGCGCACTCATTCGTTATCCTCTCCATTTTACACCTTTTCTATCTCTCTCTCCCTCTGTTTGTGTGTGTCTCCCTTTCTGTCGCTCTCCTCTCTCTCCTTATCTGTCTCGCTCATTGTCAGAGGATTTAAAAAGGCTCTCTATTTGAGAGCGGTGAGTGTCTGGGCTTTGGTTTTTCATCCCAGTGACAGAAACCTGTTGGAGTCTCCTTATTCAGAAGGAGAGAGTTGGACATTTTTGCCTTTTTAAAGGGGATAGCAGAGAGCAGTGTTGGGCTTGTAAATCTGAGAAAGTGACACATGACTCATTCTGTTTGCTCATTTCAAAAGTGATAATATTCCGACATTAGACTAAAGCCCAAGTAGTAGAAACATCTCCAACTCCCAGTTTGGCAAAATTCTGCTTTAAGTCAAAGCTGAAATTGAAAATGTTCATTAATCCCCGTAATGAAGTGTATCTCATCATGTGACTGGCCCTGAGCACCTCCCGCAGCACTCTACTGTACTCTGAGTTTATGCATACACAGCTTGCAGCTATATGTTTGCCCTACTACTTGCACCAGCTTATCTTCCAGCCAGCAGCATCTTGTTATCTGCGACTTGGAAATAAACACAGTCATAATGTGTGGTAGTTTGTTCATCTTATCTCAGTGCAATGTTTTCTCAAAATTGAATCAGTTTTGCCACAGTGTTGATACTTCACTAGGCTTATCTCATTGTGTTGTCCACATTAGAGGAGGGCTGCTGGCTCTCTGAACCCTGCTGCAGTTTGCTACGTCTCAGTGTGGTCTCCTGTTTGGCCCAGCTCTCTCCTCAGCTTATCTGACCAGTGTTTTCACAGACGGTGTTTGACACGGAGGACCCCACCGTTTGGCTGGGTGGAGCTGACAGGTCAGGGGTCGAGTGAAGTGAAACTGGCAGAGGGAGAGGTCAGCAGAAAGGGAAGAATAGAATACAGGGAAGGGAGATGGGGGCGGAGGAAGGTTAAGACCCCAGTGAAAAGGAGCCCAAAGTTAATATCCCTCGTCATCCCCTGTGCCTTAACCTGGGGCTAAACTAATATGGCCTCTGCTAATGAACAACAGTGGCCCACATCTGCATTTTTAGTCAGGAATCTTCACTGCCATCTTGGATCAATTTGAGGGCAAATAAAATCTGAGTGCCAGGGCCATTTCTGGGTCTCTGGTGGCTTGCTTGCCACACCGCAGGCTTTCACAAGGTGGGAGTCACAATGTAAGACTATGCTCCAGGGAGAGAAAGTGAAAGCTTTTCCACACACACACACACACACACACACACACACACACACACACACACACACACACACACACACACACACACACACACACACACACACACACACACATATACGGCACTCACCTCCCATCTATAAACAGAGGCCCAGGGTAGGGTGCGGTCCTGTGGCCAGTGTCGGGGTGGTGTGCGGAGGGGAAGAAGGTACAGGTTACAGGCTGGTGGCGACAGTGGCAGCGCCGCGGTGAGCCTTACGAGCTTGGCGTCATGCACCCAGCGTGTCGCACTTCCCTGCCATGAGAGCCTGTAAAGATGTTTTAAAATCCTGCAGCCCTTCTTAACAGGAAACTGAGGTTTTGCTGATGGAAATTTTTCTTTTTCTTTTTATAAACATCAAAACCAGCACGTCCTAATTAGCATCCACTGCTCGTATGCATATTTGAGCACTTGTGCATGTGGCACGTACATGCTCATATGAATCTGTATGTCTGTCCAGTGAGCACGTGTTCACACTTGTGTAGATGCACACTCTGACTGCTGTATTTTGACTGTGCGCGTTTGTGTGTGCATGTGTGGGTGTGACGCTGTGATAAAAGTCAAAATAAGGGTGCCACATGGGATCGTTTATCTCGCGACAGACCACTTCTGTCTAATTAGTGTGAAACAGTAGAAAAATATAGGCAACTGTAATTAAAGTTGGGGATCGAGATGTGTGTTGCACATATGGCCCATGTGAGTGTGTTTCGCTGGCAGTATGTAGTGTATGTCTGAATCCCTGTGGTGTTTCAGGTAAAGCTATCACTGCTGTCAGACTTAATGTGCTGCATATGTTCAGCAGTTTTTCCTTCACACCCCACATGTCTCCTGTATGTAATAAACTGAAAGATTAAAGGTTTCCTGTTGTTGAGTAAGCCTAAAACCTCATTTGAAGATTGGATGAGTTACTGGCATGATTTAGGATGCGTTCACATCAAGCAGTTTATTTGAACTCTTGAACTCCTTCATTCATCTGTCCAGGTGAGAACGGAGTGTTCAGCTTCACAGAGATACCTTAAAATGCAGCTCTCTCTCTTTCCTCCTCCCAGACAACTGCAGCATGTTGTGGTAGGAGTGAGAACATAATCTGAACAGGAAATTGCTCTGGAACGCAAGGGTTTATGGGTATATGGAGACAGATTATAACGTCTTAAAGCCAAGTCACTGATGCTTGGAAAGCATAACAGAAAAAAATTACCGAGGGCAGATGCAGTCTGGGCTGATGCTCAGATTCTATTTTTGTATGTATTCTTAACTGGTTTTACAGAAGAGAAGGTTAATTATAAGCGCGCAAACCTATTATGCTAAGCTGAAGTTTAAGGGACTAGAATCAGATTTGTTTTTTGTTGCCCAAGGGCCACATATCCAACCTAGTAGGAAGTTACCAGAAGTCTAATAGATGTTTAGTCTGGGTTGTTTTTAATTGCATTGAACTTTGGTTCACCTGTAATTAGCAGTGTGTATCAAAATAAAGCACATTAAAACCTCCAAGCTGGTTCATACCAAAGGAAAAAAATAATGTGGTCATAGACATCTTCACATAAAAAATTCCAGTCTAGTGCTCGTTTAAGCTGGGTAAGTATCGTGGTGCAGCACAGCCTAAGAACATCTCGTATTGGTCTTGCAGTCTGACTGGGCTCTCCACTCTCCTTTCTCTTGTTCTGACATTTCTTCTTTACCTCATCTTTACCATTCTTGTTGTGTTGCACGTCGAGGTTTTGGGAAAACAATTTGTCTCAGCATAGAATGTGATAAATGAAAGCCATATGTCTCTGCGAGAACAGATTGAGCCCTGTGTGTGTTGACAGTACATTTTGTCCCAGTGGGGCTTCCATCGAAGCCTTGACATTTTCAGACAATATTGCGGTGTTGAGCCACAGTTAGGATTTCATAAGTCAAGCTAACACTGGAGACGTGTGTGTGTGTGTGTGTGTGTGTGTGTGTGTGTGTGTGTGTGTGTGTGTGTGTGTGTGTGTGTGTGTGTGTGTGTGTGTGTGTGTGTGTGGGTGTGTGGGTGTGTGTGTATGTCTGCTAACACTACGATCATCTCTCTCCCTGTCTCAGTGTTTCAGTGTCTATGTCACAACACTTATTACTTTCTGCAGCATGTGTGTACATGTTTATGTGCGTGTGTGTTTGCGTGCATCCATCTCAGAACATACTCAGAGTCTCTGAATATGTGTTCCTTTGAATTTCTCTCCCTGTCACTCTGTTTGTCCTTTGTTTCATAAGCCTGTCTGCTTGTTGTCAGGGGTAAGATGACACATTATCTTTCCATATTTATCTGTCTATCTTTCCCCATTTCAGTCTTTTATGCAGTTGTTTTGCCCAGGTATCCCTGCCATTAGGGTGTGCAGTCTCGAAGGCCTTGATGCTATCTGCCGCGTGATATCTGAACTAATGCTGCACTTTTGTACCATCCCCATGAGCGATTGCACGGTAAAAACAGGCTTTCCTCTCCTTTCAGCTGTCAGAAGTCACAAGAAATAGCCCGATAGGAGGCTGAGAGAAGCTTCAGTTTTATATTTCAATATACTTATCTGCCTCTACTACCTCTACTATACAACATTGAAGAAAGAATTGTCTGCAGTACTAATGCATTATAGATGTAGGAGAATACATGAGGGGGAACCTCTCCTGTAGCTACCACTGTGCATATGACTTTTTCTTTGTATCGTCCCTGAGCTATATGTCCCAGTCTGTCATATACATGTTTATATTAGAGCCTGACTGATGCTGGATTTTGAAGGCTCTTTCTTTGGTTCTCGCTCTTATGATAGGAAGTGGATGGGGTGTTTCACACCATTAACTAAACAATTAACTAAACTATGTCATGTAACAATGTTTCTAAATGACCTCAGACATATCATTTGGCATTAACTGAAATGTTTTTTTACTTATCAGTCAACTTTCACTGTTACTGATCTATAGCAGCAGCTAATGTTATATACCATTTATAGCCCAAACTAGTTCGCTAGTCCCTAGATAGGCCTTTATATAAATATGCACAGTTCAACAATAAAATACACACAAAATATCAAAACACAAATGGTAATACTTTGCAAAAGTACCATGAAAAACCTAATGAAATACACTTGGTTACCATTATGACTTATGTGGTTAAGAAGTTCTACATATTGTTCCATGAACAGAGAAACAAAGAGCTGCAACTAATTATGATTATCAAATAATCTTCCCATGATTTTCTTTAATTATTGATTATTGATTATTAACAATTTATTTTTTGTGTCCAACCAACAAACACTTTATTATCATAGAAGACTTTTAACATATATTTAACATTCACATCTGTGAAGCTAGAAAACCCAAATTTTTGACATTTGAGCATAAACATTACTTAAATGATTAATTGATTCTTAAAGTGTTACTAATTGAGTTTCTGTGAATTAACTCATTGATTAATTGTGTAATCATTTTAGCGCTAAATATAATGAAATCATCTAAAGTTAACATATTTAGTTTCTTGAAAACAGCAGATGGCTGTAGTGAGATTTTAGCAGCTTCCTGTCCAAACTTTTAATTATTTAATTATGTTCAGTATGATCTTAACAGGCTTGATAGAATCTGCTTTGTACATTATGTACACTTTAGTGTATTTTACCAAGCTAAAACTAATTCAGTCTAGTATAACAGCCCTATGATAAATCAAGTATTAATTCAATTTTATGGTTTGATATTGCTTTATATTAAGCTTTGTTTCTAATAATTTGTCTACCTATCTATATGAATAAATTAATTATTCATTTAATAATAATAAATTCATATGTAATCTATATAAATTCCACAGTTACTACACAATGTTTAAATGCTATTGCGTGTCCTATATACTATGTAATATTATGTGTAGTACATCATATTGCATCGTAGTATACAGCACATAACATTGTCAGAAGCTTTCAGGGATGTGACAGTGTTTGTTCGTTCTGGTGGAAACACAACAGAGAGAAAAAGGGAAGAGGCAATTCTGCACTTTATCCCCTTTTCAATATATAATGCTCACTCGGGGAATTCTTTGAGCCACAGCCACAATCATCGCCACCCTCTGCCCTACCTCTCTCTCTCTCCTCCTCTCTTTGTTTCTCTTCCTCTCTGTACCCATCATACTGCACTGCATGCTTTCTTCCTCCTCGTGCAGACTCCCGTGTGTGTGCGCGCTGCCACATCTGCTATGTATCTGCACAGCATGTGTCTCCTGTGCGTGTGTTTTCTTCGGGGTTTTATGCATATATATATATTTTAGATGTCTGATTTCTACGCTCCTCTTGATAGCTTGGGTTTGTTTGTGAGTGCGTGCATGTGAGTGCGAGCGCGTGTTCCACTGTATCTGCTGTGAATCTGGACAGCATGTCTCGACGACGTAAATCTCACGCATCTGTTTTTAGTCTTTGTAGCTTGTGCGTGTGTGAGTGTGTGTGCTCTGGCATGCCAGTGGACTTATTATGAATATGGACATATCTGTTATAAATCTGATGCATGTCCTTTTATCTCTGTGTCATGCATTTCTGATTTCCACTCACCTTTTATAGCATGTGTATGCATGTCCACATATATGTCACGAATCTGCTGCATACGTCTCTGTTGTAAATCTCTCGCGTGGCTTTGATGTTTAATGTGGAGTACAGTATGTCAGATTGTTCTGCCTGTCTCACCAGATTTTGTCTTCATAGTATGACTTTGCATGTCAGTTGGCGTGTGTGTGTGTGTGTGTGTGTGTGTGTGTGTGTGTGTGTGTGTGTGTGTGTGTGTGTGTGTGTGTGTGTGTGTGTGTGTGTGTGTGTGTGTGTGTGTGTGTGTGTGTGTGTGTGTGTGTGTGTGTGTGTTTGCCTGCCTGCCTGCCTGCTTGTGTATTAATATGCAAGGGAAACAGCTGGCGTGGCTAATGGCTGTCCCTCCCCACGTCCCTCCCAGACCCCGTTCTCTCCTCCACACTCTGCTCATTCAACTGAACACTGGCTCTTCTTCTTCTTCTTCTCCTGCTCTTCTTTCCTCCTTGAGGCTTCAAACAGAAGCAGGTGTGTGTGTGTTTGTTTGTGTGTGTTTGTGTGTGTCTGTGTCTGTGTCTGTGTTGGAGTGGCTGATACTGAGGCATAAAGATAGGGGGAGCAAATGCTGAAAACGAGAGAAGGTTGAAAATAGGTGAACGCGGGATTAGTGTTGAGAAATTATTTACAGTAATGATGAAAGAGCAGAGATTGCATTAGTCTATGGAACAGTCATGTAATCACCGTGCAAATTTAAATTAAAGCTAACAGCTTGGTCCCGAAGTCCAGAGAGAATGAAAGAGGAGTGTAGGAGTAGGAGGAAGGGAGAGGTTCAGCATAAGCGAGTTCAATTAGCAGAATTTAGCCTATTAATTAGTGCTATTAGCAACACCACGCTGGGGTGTTACTTAGAGAGCTTGTGTGTGTGTGTCCGTTTGAGATTTGACATGAAAGTGACTTGTTGAGAGCCATAAACAAGAAGCTTTGAAATGCCAGAAATAAAAATGTACACACACACACACTCGCAAACACACACACACAAATGCAGGTTATGGAGATGTGGTTTGCATTAGCATTTTTGAGTGCATTCCTGCTCCTAGTTGCACAAACGCACATCCACTTCCACACATGCACAGAGCAGTTGTAGTGTGTGCATCGGTGCAGGCCGTTTTACCCCGGAGTGAGTGAGTGAGTGAGTGAGTGAGTGAGTGTGTGAGTGAGTGAGTGAGTGAGTGTGTGTGTGGGTGTGTTTGTGCGTGTGTGCGTGTGCCAGGCTGTCGTGAAGTGGGCGCAGTTCGACGTCCTGGCTTGCGTGCCTTTTCTTCATAAAAATGCCACTCAACTCCTCCGCTGAGGAATCAGGAGCAGCTGGCGGCATTTTCTCTCTTTTTCCTTTTCTTTTCGCTCCTTTTTCAGGCCACTCTAGTTGCCTCTTCACAAGTCTTTTCCTCTATTTTTAGTTTTCTGCATTCATCTATGCATTGCTTGGTTCATATTCTCACTGTCTGCCTGTCTTGTGCTGTATCCGTGACTTTTCATCTTCTGCTTTATTTTTTAAATTTTTTGCCAGGTTCAAAAAAACTCACTGACCTCCTTGAGTTCCAAGGCCGGATGCTTCACTTTCCACCAGCCCCAAAACACATGAATCATTTTTATTCATGATCAGACAGGCCTCTGAATGACACTGCTGGGGACTCCAGGGGCCAACTGTGTGTTTTCAGTTCTGTGCAATGATCGATGGTGAGAAACAGGGCTGTGTTTTTTTGTAACGGATGCACTTGAACTATTTTCAAGTTCAGATGAAAATAATTTGCGAGGGTGAGGTCATTATCAAGCTCATGCACTGCCAACACACGTACAAGTATATTTCCCTACAGTCATACACACATCGTAGTTGAAGGAATGGGGAAAATGATGGAGAACTAACAACAAAGGAAACCTGAGGCCACCCTCCTCTCTCCCTCCACTGAGGCTGGGAAGCTCATTACTGCCCTCTGCTGGCCGGAAGAGTCACTTCAATGGGCCACTTGTTGCCTCCCCTCCTCTCAATCGGTTTAATTGTGCTCTTATTTATATATTTCACCATTGATTTCTCTGCTGAGGCTGACATGGCTCTAATCAACAGCGACTGGCTGTCATGGTGTGATGGATGGAACAAAGCCAGTAAGCAAACACAATGCAAGACAAGTGTGACACGCTTGTGTGTCTGTGTGAGTCACTGTGTGTGTGTCAGTTTGTTTAGGTGTGCGTCGGTGTTTGTGTTTGCACTCCCATTTCTATCAAAGTGGGTCTGCGTGCAGATTTGCCACACTGTCCGACCGTGTGTGTGTGTGTGTGTGTGTGTGTGTGTGTGTGTGTGTGTGTGTGTGTGTGTGTGTGTGTGTGTGTGTGTGTGTGTGTGTGTGTGTCCACATGATGAGCATGTGGTAGCTGCCGAAGAAAAATGGCAAGAAGCAGGACAATGTGTCATAATTACGCTCAGGGTGTCACCGTGAAAACAGCGTTAAAGCCAGATGAGGTGGTGTTTACCAATATGAACATACAAATAGAACACCATATTGGTGTCAGCTACCCCCACCCCCACCCCCCCGCCTTTCTCTCTCTCCCCCATCCCTTGTGGCCATGCTTCCCTTGTCTGTCACTTCCTGTGTGTATTTATGGGTGTGTGCCAGTACGGTAAATGTATGCAGTGTCTGCCCCATTTCTTCCTCTTGCTTCAGATATGATAGAGAGGGAGAAAGAGGGGGGGCAAATGAGAAAAAGTCCCGCAATAAATCCAGGCCTGGAAAGAAGGTCAGTGTATTACTTATCAAAGAGGGAAGAGAGAGAGAGAGAGAAACATAAGAAGCAAAAAATAAAGGAGAAAGTGAAAAAAGAAGAGGAGAGTTTGTGAGATGCAGAGGGTATACCCACTAGATGATGATATAACATGGCACAAACTTTTAGAAACTTAGTGTAGGCCAAATTCAAACATCTCTATGTATGTATGTATGTATGTATGTATGTATGTATGTACAGGGCACAAAAGATAGAATGTGTGTAAATGTAGAGTTTGGGTTCAATAGCACTTTATTGAATGTGAAACCTGCTTATCGAATCCAAATCTGTTGGAATGCCTTATCAAATCCACTCCAGCGTTCAACTTTTATAAGTAATGTAAAAAAAAGATAACCAGCAAAGGCTGATTGCAGATCTCATTTCAATCTTTGAGTTTTTGCTCAGAAGGCAGAAAACTACAGTGAAAAATGCTAGACAATGATGTGAATGTGAATTTGACGCATTGAATAAATAGCTCACTTGATTTTGCACACCTTGTTTTTTACACAAGCTACTTACCTCAAACACCCTGCATCCAGAATCATAACTATTAGATGATCAGATTAAATTGTTCATACGTATGAAATTTTAGGTGAAATGGCATCATTCTGTTTGTCTCACTTTGTTCCACCACCAAATGTACAGTGTTGTTTCAGTCTTAAACAAAATATCTTTATATGTCGAGGAATTACATCCACATTAGACAACTATGTCCAGTGCCAACTTTCAGTGCCAGTGCAGGAAGTAGTGTGCCCTGTAGCGAAAGCAGAAAGTAAGGGTGTGGAGGTCCAGGTGGTGGATGTGTGAGTAGAGTGTGTGACTTCCTTGAAGGAGACCAATGTTTGTGTCCCTTCAGTTAAAATTAGCCTGTTCTCTGATCTTTCTCTAACCTTAACCATCCCGTAGTGCCCATACTATAGAAAGCAAGGATAAAAACGTTTTATTTTGGCCTGTCGTCAAGTTACTTATAGAGTATTGTTGTAATGAAATGATGTGCCACCTGCTACTCTTGTTGTTTTAACGTGCATGGTACTTAAGAGTAGCAAGAAAACAACAATTGCTGTCCAAGACGGCAGCAGTTAGCTGAACTCGGCAGCATAGAAATGTGAATTAAGATGACATAGAGAGTCAAAATGCAGTAGTGAAGAAACAATGAGATTGAGACAGTGAAACCATAAGGAGAAACCAGACGAAACGGAGATAGAAGTCTCAAGAGACGTATGGAAGGCTGGGAAAGAGGATAAGAAGGCAAACAGAGAAGAGATTCAATTTCAAACATTACAATTCAATCAACACTATTCCTCCCCAGGCACCACTAACCACAGGAATGCATTAAAAACATAAAAACATCACAAAGATTAAGTTATGCACTCCAAAGGTCACGACTGATTCAAGATAGTGTGCTGCACCTATACTATATCATGTCTGTAATGCAAAGTGTACAAGTACATAAATGCTGAGAGAGGACTGGACCGACGATGAAAGAAAAGACAAAAAGAGATGACTGAATAAGAGTTGGCAAAATGGGAAGATTGACGAAAGGGAGAGAGGCTGTGAAAAAAAGACCATACTTAGCAAAAGGAGACAGAAAAATGCTTGTTAAGAGGATGGAGCGATAAAAAAGCTGATAAAAGGAGAGAAATATGCTTTAGCTGGAGCCTGTACGCGCAAGAAATTATCTAAAATGATATAAAAGAGCTTTATACACACTCGCATAAAGGAAAGAACGTGCTTAATGTGCGGTACGCACTTTCCTTCCCTAAATCTCCCCCAAAAACATTTCCTTAAACGTCCTCCTCTTTTGTCGTTTTCTTTCAAGCTCCAAATATCATAAAAGGTGTGTGTGTGTGTGTGTGTGTGTGTGTGTGTGTGTGTGTGTGTGTGTGTGTGTGTGTGTGTGTGTGTGTGTGTGTGTGTGTGTGTGTGTGTGTGTGTGTGTGTGTGTGTGTGTGTGTGTGTGTGTGTGTGTGAAATGGACGTTATCATGTGTCTGTTTGAGTGTGTGCAGTAAGTGATGTTTGCTATAAGCACTCTGCCGTCCATGACAGTGAAGTGGAGTAATGTGTTACAGTCCATCCAATATCCAATATCACCCTAATTCCACTATTGAGCTACATGGCTGCCAGCTAGTACCAGCTAATACTACACACACACACACACACACACACACACACACACACACACACACACACACACACACACACACACACACACACCATAGTCCACAGTGAAAGTGAAGTTGTTTTTTTTACCCTATTTCGGATCAAATGGTTGCATGCCATGTGTTTCTGTTCAACTAAAGTAAACACGCACATTTTAATTTACTAGTGAGGACTATCCTCGCCCTTAACCTGTACACCCAACCCTAAAAACAGACATTTTCTAATAAACTGCAGGATAAACGACTCACAGGCGACCACTGTTTTAGGGTTATCTATTCCCACGGGGGCATTTTTGGCGTCACAGGATAGTAAAAACCTAGTCCACTCACACTTACACAAACATACACCGACACAGCACAATAAACAAAATTTATGATGGTTCAATTTATGCTGTAGTTCCACGCACAGCCACACACAGCCTCACGTAGGGTCATATTTGTCTTATACTTCATCCCATTGCGTACACGTCACAGTTTGTAGGAGTAAGGAGGAGGAGGAGGAGGAGTAGCATAAAATTGAGCCATAAAGAAAATCTCTTTCTGATGTCATCATGCGTAGTCATAAATATGGTTGCATGTAGCTGCACAGGCTGAATTCAGCATTAAGGGAGGGAATTTGAAGGACATCACTTTGGGGTGATGTCATGATGACTTCAGGAGGTGATGCCACCAGCAGGAGCTAATTATCTCATCCTTCATATTATAATCGATCAAAGCTTTGTGTCTTTCTAACCCATGTGAGGCTTATGAGATTCCACGAGATGAGCTGTTGTGAGCTCACCTTCTCCCGTTTAATAACTGCAGGAGCAGTTGTATATTCAGATCGAACTGTTGCTTCAGCACAAAGCACAGCAGTAAAGCAATAACGCTTGCAAACACTTAATACAGGTCCATCTTCTTCAAAGGTTTGCCTGCAGTGAATGGTTGAAGAAAAACAACTGCAAATGAGAATCTTTCTGATTACCTACTGTGGAGCAGGTAGACAGGATGCCACATCTGATCATTTTATGTAGCGCTCATGTAAATGTTTTTGTGGGAATCAACACTTGGATTGGTTTCACATGGGATGGGAAAAAATATAGGCTTGTGTAATTTTCCGAAAAGCGCATCATATTGTTCACTGAAAAACAAACCAACATTAAAGTCGAGTTTTTATAACTTGGTTTATTCAGTGATGTAGTGGAAAATGGAGAAGTCTGGGCATCATGAGACCAACAACAACCAATGTAAACAAAATTCAATTTCTTCTTCCCCCCTTAAAACAGCCTATCTTCATATAACTTCCATCTGTTTGATGATACGCACTGTGATGTAGACGACAAATTTATCCCATAAATATTTATGTCAGCCTCTGAAGGCGAGTAAACTCTATTCTGCAAGTAAGAAGGTGTATACTGAGATTAGGTGGCTTTCATTTTGATGTGTACAACATGCATCAAAAGCTGAAAATGGCTGCCACTGCCACAAAGGAGAACACACTGCCAGTCAGTGTTTTACCATGGAAAATGAAATAGAAGAAAGCAAACATGCAGGCTACAGCCAGACCTTTTCTTTCTGCGCGGTGTCGTGAATAGTGCCATTACTCGTAGTTTTAGACAGAGTGAAGCCCGGGGTGGCTCAAAAAACACATATTGTATGAGTGGTAAAAGGGCTGAGGGAGGGAGAGATAGATTTGCACACATCTCGCTTTGGCCTTTAAGAGGCGGAAGCTGTCTCTGGTTTGTCATTTAGTGATGAGCACGTGAACAGAATAGGGCCGTGACTTTAACAGAATACTGAGAGAGAAAGGGAGGGAACACAAGGAAGGATGGAGATAGAGGAGAGGCTGCAAGAGGGAGGGAAAGAGAGACTGGATATGAGAGGAAAAGGGGGAGACAGAAGGGGGGAGAGTTTTAGATGGTGGGGAAAGACAGAGGGAGAGGAGAGAGGGAGAAACGGAGGGAGGACAGAAGGATGTAGAGGAGGAAAAGGGCAGGACTGACTCATCTTATGAGGGAGGAAGAGGAGGATCAGAGGAAGAATGGGTGGTAAACAAAAGGATGGATGATGATGATAGGAAGATGTTGAATGGTGCTTCTGGTCACTATATTTCACACCATGGTGTGTGTGTGTGTGTGTGTGTGTGTGTGTGTGTGTGTGTGTGTGTGTGTGTGTGTGTGTGTGTGTGTGTGTGTGTGAGAGGGAGAGAGAGATGGTGTCTGTGAGTTAACAAGATTGATCAACAGTATCATCAAGAGACAGATGTGAGTTCACACACTTATAAACACCAACACATTGAATCTGTATGACACACACACACATATACACACACAATTGATGAGCTCACGTGTGATTCAGACAATCTTGTGCTCCCATCCTTTCAGCCACATACTGTAACCCTCACTCAATCACACAGATCTCTCACACACACAATCAAATGAAAGAACACAGTGAGTGTCCCACAGCTGGGCACTGATGACAGAGAGAGAGAGAGGGCGTTCGACCTGCTGTGTGAACAGGCAGTATTTCCATACAAATCAATGGAGCGTCAGGCTAAGCTTGGGGACACATCAGGGGACAAGCCTGGTCACACACGCGATGAGGCTGCACACACACACACACACACACACACACACACACACACACACACACACACACACACACACACACACACACACACACACTCACCACATCACGACGTGCAGGCACAGG
Source organism: Dicentrarchus labrax (assembly GCF_905237075.1). Lineage (NCBI taxonomy): Eukaryota > Metazoa > Chordata > Actinopteri > Moronidae > Dicentrarchus > Dicentrarchus labrax. The sequence continues at coordinate 6,565,727 of NW_026136717.1, forward strand.
AAACTGCAATCACCTGCCCTTTACACTACGGCGCACACACACACTCTCACACACACAGCCAGCTGGCTGAAGATAGTACATCTAGAGGATGGGTGAGCAGACAAGGTTACTTTCACAATAAAATCTGCTGCATTGATTGCTGCTTGAAAACATCAGATTTGTAAAAGATTTCATTTAATTACACCAAGATTACCCAATTAGATTGATGTACAAAATATGTGGACACCTCTAACTGCTTAATGTTGTTTCATAATGGGTTTATTAAAGCCCATTTAAAAGAAATGGGAAATTCACTTATTTGCTTTCTTGCCTAGAGTTGTAGTTTTAGTTTTAGTTTTAGTATCATAGTATCATATGGGAATGCTGACTGTGAGCCAAGCCTTTTTGCCCAACGTCAGTGCCCAATCTCATGAAGGAGCAAATGGTTGACATGTTCAACCATCACATTTGGGTGTCCACATACGATTGACCAGCAATTGTACATTTGATTCTCTTAGCCTCCAAAACCAATGTAATGTACAGTAAACACACCACTGGCCTTTCAGCTTTGCCTTCTGAGCCCTGCTAAGCACCCCTGTGTATAAATATACTTTATGTTTCAAGTATTGCTGTAACTACCCTTATCTTTCGGTCTGATACCCACTTGGGTTGAACAAGCGCATCAGCTTGCTGAGAACCAATTCAGGCCTTTGATGGAAAATGAGATATGGTTCACAGTTTAATTAGTTTCCACATGTGTGGATATGTCTTCTTTTTCTTCTTCTTCACCATCATCTTTGCTTCCAATAGAGGTTAGCGGCACATCATCTTCAAGCCACAAATAAAATTCTGGGAGCAAAAACTGGATACTTCTTATCTTTTTTGGCCTGAAGACTGTCAAACGTAAAATGAATTTCAGCCCAAATACAGTCTAATGGAAATGGAAATGCCAAAAAATACTCATCAGTGCTAAAAAAAAAAAAAAACCAAAAAAAAAACCCCATAATGTTCAAACCCTACTGCACACCAATTTTATCTGCCATCATCTTTCTTTGTGATGGGGAACAGGAATTAACTATCACATTAGAGTAAGCATATTAAAAGGATAAGAGCATCACCACAAGCCCGACAAAATTGTCCAGTGATGAGGAGGGAAAAGGAAAGAGGGAGCAGAGAGGATGGAAGGTTAGCGCTTTAAAAACGAATGGGGTAGGAGAAGAGGAGGAGGAGGAGGAGGAGGAGGAGGAGGAGGAGGTACGAGACTGATGAAGGTTGAATTACCCTGAGTGCCAGGATGAACAAAGACGGGGAGGAGAGGGTCCAAGCGAGGGCCATTCATGGTCTGCTGTTTGGTGAAATAAAACACAAGGATGGAGAACGAGAGTGTGATGAAGAATTAGGAGGGGTGATCAAACAAGCGGGCAGAGAGGGAAATGAGAAAGAAAGCAGAGACAATTCATTATTAAACTGGGCAGGCTGGACAGCCAGAGACGAGACGGATGGAGGGAAAAGAAAAATAGAGTTGAGAGAAAAAGAGAGAGTGGGAGAGAGAGGCGTAGGAAATGAAAACAAACAAGCCATCATCCATCCCATCCCTTCATTGTTGCTCAGTTCCCCTTAAAGGTCGCCGTGCTTTTCTTCTACCAGTGTCGACAGGAGGGAGGGAAGGACAACGACGGAGCGGAGAAAGGAGGGAAAAAGCAGTGAAGATTTATTTATCGAGGGGAGGAGGAGTGGCAGCGGTGGCGGCGCTTCAGAATTCTTGATCATTGCCACGGCGACCAGTCACCTGGCAACCGGGTACACAATGGCTGCCGTAGCCTTGGCAACAGCGTGGTCTCCATCGGATACACGGAAAGGATGATGAGGCGGGCAGGCAGGGAGACAGGTAGACAGATGGAGTGATAGGGAGAGAAGTGCGAGATGGAGGGCAGGAGGGTGAGATAGAGCTATAGAGGGAGGAACAGGAGGAGGAGGAGGAGGAGCAGGTGTGAACAGAGAGCCGGTATATCACACCTCAACAGGTGCAGAGGATCGGCCAAATGTGTGTAAAGACATAATGAGAAATGTAATGAGCTACTGACCAGGAGAATGGGCCACCATATGTGACCCTGCATGAAGGAAAGATGTGTTTGTGTACCTTATTTTTTTTTTTTGTGTGTGTGTGTGTGTGTGTGTGTGTGGGCGTGGGCGTGGGCGTGTCTAAACGAAAGGCAAGTGACAGCTCGCTTGTTTCCCAGCTTGCACGTGCACACACCTCGCTTTTCACAGCAATTTCCTTTTTCATGTTATATGTGTGTGTGTTCCCCCTTAGAGCCTGCATAAGCTGTTAGCTCGCCCTATCAGGTTGCAGCGCGACTACAGATAAAAGTGTGCTTTAGGAAAAATGCACGCAACTTGATGAGTCACATGCAGGTCCTAAAAAACACTGACTAATACATCAGGCCTGACTTCATTTTCGTCCGACAGAACTTTTGCGGTGATTCATGTGTACGTCGGATGAAAGCTTATATTGCATATTCATGTGAAACACCCACATATGCACACAGACACACAGACACACACACACACCTTGTGACGCAACACCAAGGCAAACCATGATGAATAAACATGCAGGACAACAAAAACAGAATGGCGTACCTACACACACACACACACACACACACACACACACACACTAAGTTGTGCATAACACACAACACAAACTAAGTTTATTAAACGCATAGTGGAGCAGTACGTCACCGGCACACACACATCCTCTAAATTAGTCCATTTTTAATTTGACATTCTGCATGGACATGATTTAATAGTTAACATTTCAGATAAGACTTATTGAGGCCTCGGGCCCCAACACTGCAGAAATTTAGTTACTTTGTGTGTGCCTGTGTGTTTGGGAGGGCAACTGAGATTGAGTTTGTGTTTGTATCAGTGTGTGTGTGTGTACTGTAGTACAGCCTATAAGCCCATTAGCCCCAGGTTAAGTGATTTACAGCTTCAGCTCTAAGCCCCTCCTGCAATCTCATCCCCAACACCCCTGTCTATCTGCTCGCTCTATCTGCCTACCTTATCTGGGAGATTACACACACACATACACGCACACACACCTACCTGTCAGTTGGCTCGTGTAGACACACTGCCAGACACAACTCTGAACAGATAGGAGCTCGTCGTGTGCAGAAAACAAATATAAGACAAGAAATCTACTAATCACACACATGCGCGTGCACACACATTTGCACGTACCTGCTGATTAGAAGGTGTTGTGCTCCTGGAGCCTAACATAAAGGAGGTGTTTCATCTGCTCTGTATGTTTGTTCTCATTGTGGATTCCCTTTGATACGGGCGTCCTCATCAATGCATCTAATAGCTCCATACACTCTGTCTCTCTGTAATGGTGAGTGTGTTTGTGAGTTTCAAAGTATGTATGTGTGTTTGAGAGAAAGAGCTAGAAATGGAAATATGTGCGTGAGAGAGAGAGAGAGAGAGAGAGAAAAAAAGTGTGAGTGCGCATGTGTGCGTGTGCGTGATCAACCTAATAAACTTCATGGCTGCTCTCTCACACAGCTGCTTTTTACAGGAGCGGTGAGCAGTCTCCAGCCTCAGAGACAAAAGGAAATGTAGAAAGCAGCTCTAAGGACAGATAAAAGCAAGAGAGGGAAGTGCTAAATGATTGCTAGAGCTCCTGCATCACCCCCCCAACCCCCCTTCCTCCAAACCTACCTCCCTTACCACCTCCTCCTCTTCTTCTTCTCCCCCGTCTGTCGGCCCCCGTTTTTTATTCTCTATTTCAAAGGGACAAAGAGAGAAAAAGGGTGAAACCAACGGCGGCAAAGCAGCAACTCCACTTACAAACACGCAGGCATTATAATGGGGCGGCCACGGCGTTGCCACGACAACACACAGGGAGGTGAGGGGGGTTTGTGTGTGTGTGTGTGTGTGTGGGGTTTGGGGGGGGGGGACACAAGGCAGAAATGGGAGAAAGGAGGAGGTAGAGTAGGTGGCAATAAAGAAAGAAAGAGAGAGATGGAGGTTGTTATCTTGGGTGTATTTACCTGTAGCTCTCATGGCTGTTTGGCAGAAATGTCTTTTCGTCTTGCCACTGATCTGCCGTGTCAGTCAGCGAGTCGATGTGTTTATCATGCTGCATTTTATCGTATGGGAAAGACGGCAGATAGAGTACAAGCTCCCTGCTTGGAAGTACAGCTCACATATGCATTCAGGAGGTATAAACACCACCTGAGTTTGGTCTTACTATATTTGTAGAGATATGTTTTGCTTAAATAATATGAACAGTTGTTATCGTGCATGTTTCTTGTTGGAGTTTAGCTGTTGACACAACAAGCAAAATATTTTAATGTGGAATAAATATAAATCTGACAGGCTGAACTAATGCTGAATGGAAAAATAGGGGTTGAGATCTTGGCTGCTATCTGCATTGTTTTGTTGAATCTTGGCCTAAATAACTCACTGATGTCAGTTTACAACATTTTTTGAAAGCTTGAAGTTTTCCTATTAGCAATTGCCATGCCACAATGATTTGGAAAATATGTTGTTGCCTCTTTGTGAATAAATATTATGTATATCCTTCAACACATGCACATTTCAAACGTGTGAAAATGTGATCAGGGACAAAATTGTCAGTGTTTTTGCTTTAAAGCATGTTGTTGTTCCCAGCCCAGTATCCTAGAAATATTCTGCAGTCCATGATTTACATCCAGTGTCCCTGTTTATTGCCAATACAGAAAGTCCTGTGTCCTTTATGTTGCAAGGTGAAGTGTAAGGAAAGGCAGGAAGGGTGGGCGTGTGCAGCATCCAACCTTGATGTAGGAAACTGGAGTTTACGTTTGATTTGTACTGTAACGACAACCTTTCCCTAAATTAAAAAAGGTACAGTAGTTGCCTAACCTTAATCAGACATATAACCTTATCTAATTTGCGATAAGTGTATCGTGCCCTAAACTTCCCTTTGTTGTTAATCTTTGAAAAAAAGTGGTCATATATCTGTTTGGCAATAGGGTTGCTCGTTCCAACAGTTATCTCAATCCGACAAGATTTATTCAAAGTCTGCCTCTCCCGCCGCCATGACTAACTGTCTGTCTTTCTCAATACTCACCACTCGCAGACATTTTTACCAGAAAACGGGATCCCCTCTGGATATCTTGGCTAAAGGTGAAAGCCCAGAGCGTGGCACGTGTTGCAACCTGTTACCTTTGCTATTCCACACTTCGGCTGTGGTACTTTAGTCACTGATGATGTCAATCAATAGTGTAATGCGGAGTCTGTTGTAGGTGGAGAGTCTGAGTCAATGGCGTCTCTCATTCTTCCTCTTGGTGCACGGCAACAGACGGGCAAGTCAAGTGCAGGAAAGAATCCAGCAAGCCAGAGGAAGAATGTGGCCTAGTGCACATAGATCATGTCTACTTCACTGTGTTAGATTTCATGTGTCGACATACTTTAAGTCTAAGATGTTATCAAGATATTAAGAGGGATTATCTGCAAACAACTATCATAGGGTGACTACAATAAATGGAATGATTGGACTACAATCAAATAGACCAAATAGATTAATTTAGTTAATCTTAGATGTTTTTTTTTTTTCAATCTGTTTGACTCTAGTATTTGTGACTACAGGTTGGAGCTGAGGTGTTTGTAACTGTGATAAATAGTTAACTATGATGCATCTCACTCAGCAATAGTGATGAGGTAATTAGAGCTGCAACAATCCAAATTCTCTGATTTCAGCTTCATATTTTCTCATTTCTTTTAATCCTGTATGAAAATAAACTGAATATCTTTGGTTTGGGGACATCACCTTGGGCTTTGGAAAGAATTGATTAATCGAGAAAATGATTGACAGATTAATCGATAATTAATATAATCTTTAGTGGCAGCCCTAGAGGCGATGGTAAAAAAAATAAGGAAGGTTAAAGAAAGAATCTTTATTACTTTAAAGATGTCTCTTCATAGAACTTCCGGAATTGACATATTGACATATATAACAATATGTTGACATTTTCAAAGAAGTGTATTCTACCATTATCAGAATCAGAATCAGAAATACTTTATTGATCCCCAGTGGGAAATGTGTTTGTTACAGTTGATCGACTCACACATGGTAAAGAATAAAAAATAATACAATATCTAACACAATATACAGAATAGAAATGTATGCATAGGTACATACATAAGTAAAAGTAATGATAGAAATAAAAATGGAAATAAAAATAATAAAAAAATAAAAGCCTATATACAATGTAAATGTAAACATATTCCACAGTGACAGAAATTAAATAGCAATGAGTTTAAGATTGTGGCTTGCAGAAGTTATAGATAATTACAAGGAATGATTGAATAATTACAAGAATAACATAATAATAATCAAGTGTATTGCACATTGTTACGCATCACATGAGACCAAACTGTTTTTTTTCCCGTTTTTAATGACTGAATGCTCAGAACCATGACGTTGATCGACAGAAGTTTATAGAATGATAACACCATGATCATTCTTAAAAGATTGGTAAACTATATTCTGCAATTTGAAAAGTAAGTTAACATAGCTTTGGTTGGTTAGCTCCCCACTACATCTCAGGTCACAGAAGCTGACACAAAACACAGCCTTCATTCAAGTACGCACTACAGCAATCCTAGTAGCTAATGCACCAATAAGAACCAAGCACAAGCAAACCGTAGCTTCAGCTTGTAGCTGTACAAAGATGAGCCTCCGACACAGAAAACAAGTGGCAGCAGCTCACAGCTGTATGAAAAGGGGATTTAGGTTCTTGCCGGTTTAAAGTATAGATGTCTTCCAGAGAGCGTCTGCAGAGGTGGACAGGCCACGCTGTGTTGCCTATTGACAGTCTGTGCATGGATCAAATACCCTGGGCTGTGTTGACGGAGACAAACAGGAGATGAACACGATGTCTGAATGTCAAGTCAAGGCTGTCAGAGGGTCAGAGAAGTCAATGATGGAGCCACTGGAGTCAATGAAGGAAGGAGGAACAGAGGAAGGGGGAGATACAGGACAGAGCTGCTGCAGTGAGAGAGTCAAAAAGAGATGGATATAGAGAAGAGGATGGATGCGAGAGGGGGGAGGAGAGAATGAGTGCAGAAAGGCATAAACTTACAGCCTACACTCATGCAGGATTGGAGAGATGATTTGGGATGGGGAGTTGGAGAGTGAGACGGAGTGGAGTGCAGGAGGAGGCAGATGGAGCTGGTTAAATCCTTGTCCTGAGTATTGTACCAATTGTGGCAGAGAGGCAGACACAATAGCTGAGCGGTCTCCTGTCGCTTCCATAAACAAGATAAATTGATGGGGCTCCCCCGCCCACTAACATCCAGTTTGTTTTTATTGCCTTCCAAGAGAACGGAATGGAAACCTACTCTGGTAAAACAAAAAGAAACCCTCCGCTAAATATTCCTTTTCCGCTCTCTAAGGCTTTCTCAATAGCATCATGGATGAGTGGCAGCATTTGATGCCATTGTCTCATATGAGTAGCTTTGGCTTGTATTAGGAGCAGGCTCTTGCAGTCTGGCTCCCATGTTGCTGAGAACAAACTAAAAGGGATGTAATTCAATCAGTTAGCTTTAAAAAGCCACCTCTTTACAATATGATTTGATTATAGTTTTTTTGACTTTAGATAGACGAAACACGATGGAGCATAACCAGTATTGATTTTGACTACATTTCGTCATCTTTGACAACCCCAGGGATGTATTCTCTGAATGATATTTTATTATGATGGACAGGAATGTTTTACACAGACATGACAAGCTGGGAGGAACACGCAGAAAGAAAAATACTCAAAATGGGATTTGTCAGTCAGTAAGCAGAGAGATTACAGAATCCCAGTGCCTACAGAATGGATTGTGATATGAGAAACAGGAAAGAAAAATACAGGACTTTGCTGAACGTCTCTATCTAAAACTGTGATTCAAGATATGTTAATTTGATCCAAGTTAAACTCTTAAGAGTTGAACAGACAATCTGAAAAGAAAATGAAACTATCTCATCCAAACATTAGATGACCTTTCAGAGACTGACATTTTTGCAACGAAAAATCAAAAAAGAAAAACATGTTTATTAACTTTGCTCTCTGTCTCCTCTGGTATTTATTCTGTGATTGTCTACTTGTTGATGCAGTGTTGTTAGCGTTGATCTATGCTGCCTTCAGCGGAGTCTGTGATTTACCATGGGCTCCGACTCTGACACGGGCCGGGGAGGGGAGGGGGGGGTCACGTTTAATGGCTGTCTGACCACCATCCATCTTCCCACCCCGATCAATGACGCCATTCAGGCAGATTTTATCCAATCAAAGCAGGCCTATGCGTCATGTCAGGATGTGAATGGTGCAGAAAGCCTGGTTTCAATAGACAAGTCCAAACCTCTGTACAAACAGATTATAAAGGAAGATTAGAGACCATATAGACAACACATAAAGTGTAATACCCATACCAGTAATGCAACACATAATTCCTACACTGTAATAGAATACACTTTTATGTAACAATCTTAAGCTGTTCACTGACAGGCATCAACTATGAAGCACAGTTTATAGTACCTACATGCCCGTACAGCAGCAGGAGCCCTTTCCTAAGACTTTTTGTAATACATAATATTGCAGTGAAGTGATGACTTTTTGTCATCGGTATGTAAACTCTCTTTCTTGTGGTTAACCTTGTGCTGCTGCAGACTTTACAATCAATTCAGACTTGGGCCATGTTAAGAGTCTGTTACCAGGTATTTCACAAGGTCCATGTCTGAAAGGGCTCTAGGAGACTGTGGTAAGCTAAGATGTACAGATGCAATGTTGCAATGCAAAGTTTAATTGACAGAAAAATTCATTGCAGTTATTTTGATGATCAAATAATTATTTTAGGGCTTTTTAAGCAAAAAGCTAAAGATTTGTTCCAGCTTCTCAAATGTGAGGTTGTGTTGCTTTTCTTTGTCCTACATGTTAGTGAATGGAATATCTTTCAGTTTAGGACCCTTGAAGGCATCACCATGGGCAAATGATACCAGGAATGTTCACTATTTTTCGGCATTTTGTTGACAAAACAATTAATGGATTAATTGAGAAAACAATCTCCATATTAATTGATGACAAAAGCAATCGTTGGATTCAGCCCCACTAAGATGCACCCCAGTGATTTTTCTAGCTGTGCCTTCAAGACTAGAGTCTGAAAATCTTCATGTTCACAAGCTGTGTTGTCAACAATCAGACCCCAGAAAAACAAACACTAAATAATGATGCACAACATGGGATAAGATATGAATGAACAGTGTCTTGCTGTTTGGTAACCTACACTGCAACTGGTGAAATGTTTGCCTCAATGCACCAACAGGGAAGAATTATAAAAGCAGACCTGCTCACAACTGCATTAGTAGAGGGGTGGGAAATCAATCTTCAAACTTACAGTGTGCATTGGAAAATGGTCAGCACTGATGTGAAGTATATGTGATTTGTAGTTAATGGACTAAAATGTGCAAAACTGCCAGTATGGTTTTTTAAACTAATAACCCCGCTGAGAGGCGTCCTTGTCAATCTCAAGCTCATAATCCGTCTGTGTTCTCTGAGTGGCTTCTATATTATTCATGGCAAATTTTCCCTGTTCCTTTAAGGTAATTTATTTTCGTCATTCACTGCAAGTTTCTGCTTGGGTTTGTTTTAGTGGCCTCTGTGGAAAGCATTTCTGAGGGAACAGACATTGTTTTTGGATGTCTTTATTGTGTTTTAGATAGAGTATAGAAATGTGTGCTTATTTAAAGTGTATCAGGCCTCTGAGTAAAGGCATATTGAACCAAATCTTAACAAAAAAACATGGCAAATGGCAAATTTGAGAAGAACTATTTCTGTCCAGCAATCTAGGAACATGTTTCATATTACTTAACCAATATTTTGAGGCCATGTAGATTGGCTATTTGTCAAAATAACTGGCAACAAGTAAAAAGTAAAAAAAAAAAAAAAAAAAAAAAAATTTAAATGGTGCTTTTTCCATCATCTGTTATGCACCTCACAATGACATTTTCCAAGTCACACCCAGGCTTGTTGCCCAGTGCCCTTGTTCAGAAAGTAATCCTTCCGTTCAAAGTCAAGCATTTACCAGAGAAGCACATGGTCAGAATTGTAAATAAATCATCAAGTTGGGCCCAGACGTCCCACCAGGAGGAAGCCACACACGCATCTAGCGGTAAATGATTGGTGTGTGTCTAAGCCAGGCTTCTATAGTGGGGGCTAGCAGGCTACTGATGAATGGAAGTCTGTGGTTTAATGAAGTGTGTTTATTACCGGGTGATCAGTGGTTAACGGACAGACCTCCCTAGGCCATATACTAAGAGCACATATCACAGACAGACAGAGAGGGAGACGTATGTAAGTAATTTGGAGGAACAGAGAAGATAGGTATAATGACAGCAAAGAAGAGAAAACAAGGGAATAATAAAGAAAGTCAAATGAAAATAACAGTAGAAGACAAAAGATAAGTAGTAAAATTACTAATATATACACACACACTATACACACACACACACACACACTGGCTTTCAGACAAAGGGGGGCAGTGAATATATGCAGTGTCCACAGTAAATGTCTTAATTACAGCCTTAACATTGCAGGTCCCAGATCACTGCAACAGTATTGAAGTATTGCATCATTCAGAACACAATATCACCTGGCATTACACCTTGCCAGACATCACACACACACACACACACACACACACACACACACACACACACACACACACACACACACACACACACAAATAGACACATAAACACACTGTGTCAGCTCATCACTTTCAGTTTTCATCGTTAGTTTATGTACAAGCAGTTCTGGGAGTTCCTCTCAAGGTCATCTTAATAGACTTTTGCTTTCTCACACATACTCACTCACACAACCATATACTACCCCCAGTGCCATAAATCACATTCACACGCACACTCACATCCATCACCGTGAGCGAGTCAGAATGACAAATAATGCCTCCAACAATAGGTCCTATTCATCAATATGGCCATATGTTTTTCAACAGTGAAAAATGCCTAAATAATGGACCAAAATATATTCAAAACAAATACTTCATCACAGCCCAAATTGAAGCTGACTATTGCTGGGAGTGTGGAAGGCATATAGTTTCTATTTCATGTTGCTGTGTTCTGTGTTCTGTGTTATGTACATTCAGTAGGTTCAGTATATTACGTAAGCTTCACAGAGCGGTTTTTTTTTATAGAGATACAAGCTTTGTGGAGGATGTACTCTTTGAAGAATACTTTGCACAAGATGGTTGTAGTTTTTACCACCCTGCCTATCAGTAATAACAACACAGTAGTCACCAAGTTAATGGCTGAGATCTCGTAATGGCGACATGACTTAAAAAGAGGTCTGCCGGGGCAGGACATATGAGCAGCCAGACAATTAGAAACTTCCAGATAAGACAAACTTACTTGGAAGCAAAAACAACGGTAAACAGTAAAATCATTCGCCCACTTTGATAGCAAAAACTATGACAGTAAGGCCCAAGTTATAATAAACCAGAATTATTCATAAGGATTTGAAGCAGACACGAAAATTTGCCATCTGGAAAAATGGGATATCAAGCAATTAATAATAACTAAGGAAGCAATATGCCAAAGTAACTGTGTAAATTATAACAGCTAAAAAGCAAACTTGTTGCTCAGGTGCAGTACTTTATACTAAACTATGCAAAGTCAAGTCAAGTCAATTAACCCTTAATCCTGAACTTGCCTTTCACAAAGAGTTTTAGCATTTGGTCAGCAACCTCTATCCTTAAAAAAATGATCAGATTAGGAAAAACTCCCTTTTTTACCTTTACCTAGCTTTGCCCTTTAACAAGCACCTTTTGGAGCGAGGCTAAAAAACCTTGCACGTGTGCATTTTGTCTGTAGATGTTATGTTTATTCATGGTCCAGTGACCTGCCTGGACACTGACTGACACAGCCTTTCAGTAACTATTATGCTGCAACATGAGCTTATCTACACACTTTATTGCCGACCAAAGAAGCGTAACTACCCCTCACACACCAGGAAAGACTCACTTTGAAAACAAACCTGCACAGGTTGCCCGCAAGACCACCTTGGGGAAGGCAACAAGATAACAACAATGCTACAAAAACAATAAAAATGGTTTTGAAAAAAACCCAAACAAACATATAAAACAATAAATAAGATTAAGTAGCAGTAAAGTGAACAAACAGTGCAAACAGTTTCTGGCAGTAATGGATAGTTCTACTGCTCTGGTGTAGCAACTGTATAGCTTATTTAAGCCTTTTTAGATTATGGTGGCATGTGGCACTATGTACAGGTACTGTTAAGCTGTGGGTGTGCTAACCAGAGGTGGGATAAGTATTCAGATCCATTACTTAATAACACTGTGAAAATACTCCATTACAAGTCAAGGTTATGCATTCTAAAACTCAAAAAAGTATGTACAGTCTTGACTTCAAGTAGTCATTGTGCAGTAAAATGTTCCCTCTCAGTATTTACCTGTTATATATATGTATATATAATGTTTTTAGATTAAGAATATTCATGCTATATTAATGTATGTTGGATTTTTACAGCTGTAGATGTTTAAGGTTGAGAATAATTACTACTTTCTATACTGTTGGGTTGTTTAATCTACAGCAATGCATCATATTTTGAAAGAACATCATATCTTTGCACTCTTGAATCATTTACGTTATGTTATTTTATAGAAAACCTGTATATTGAGATGTATGTTATATATCAAATATCTACTTGTTTTACATAAGCCTACACTTGGGCCAGCAAAAATGTAACTTGGCCACCAAATTTAGGAGCTTGGTGCTAAAAAAAAGTATCCTTGATTGTGTAACTTTTCATTAATTTCCACAATAGGACTTGATATGATATCAAAATAATTTTTTTAATATTGAGTGATTCTAGCTCACTACTGTACAATTTAAATGTAAGCTTAATTGGCAGCATATAGGACTTGACCTATACCCAGAGACACAAACAGTTGATTATAGTGTCCGTTGACCAACCATGTGACCTCCTGTCAGAATACATTTGAATATACGCAAGCAGAAATGTATAAGGCCAAATAAAGGCTAGATTGGGGCTCTGATGAGGTTCATGGTGTTAAGGCCACCTCGCCATCCAGCCCTGTTAACAATCTGCATTCAGGCACAATGCTGACTGATTACTAATCAGACACACTAAGAAACAGCCAGCTGCTCAGCCTATCACGGCTTTCTGTAGACACACACATACACAAACACACATACACGCAAGAGTGGAGCAGAATGCACACAGAGAACCAAAAAAGTGTGATTGCATCTAGGTAAGGAAGCAAGTATAATGCCCATGATGTATGCGTTTGTGCACACACAAAAGACATTTACGCACACACTCTTTCTTCATTTTTTCTCTGTTTGTCACACACACACACACACCGGGACACACACACACACACACACACACACACACACACACACACACACACACAAACACAAGCACAAGCACGCACACTCACGCAGACCTCTAACAGCCTCCAATCAGCAGCACTGCCACGCAGAGATGAGAGGACCACACCTCGTTCTGAAAACAACTGAAATCAGTTTAAGGACACGTATTACCACAGCGCTCCTTGTGTGCCTCCCTCCTCCTCACCCCTTCTCCCCCTTCCTCGCTCTCTCTCGTACGCTCTCTGCTGCCTCTCTCCCCCTCTCCCCCTAACTCCTGCTTTTTATTTTTCATCGTGTACCACCTGAGCTCTTCAAGGTTGCCGCCACAATTTGGGTCATTCAGCTCGGCCCCATTTCAGCCACACCGCACAGACATACACACACACACACGCAATCACACACCTCCCCCTCTGTGTATTACCTGACACCGCCAGGTGGGAGAGACTCCATTACCGAGTTGAACTCTGACCCCGCTTCGACTGCCTGGCCAGAGAAGAGAGGTGTGTGTGTGTGTGTGTGTGTGTGTGTGTGTGTGTGTGTGTCTCCGTTGTGTGTGTGTGTGTCTCCGTGTGTGTGTGTGTCTCCGTGCGTGTGTGTGTCTCCGTGCGTGTGTGTGTCTCCGTGCGTGTGTGTGTCTCCGTGCGTGTGTGTGGCGTGTCCGTGCGTGTGTGTGGCGTGTCCGTGCGTGTGTGTGTGTGTGATAGAGAGAGATGGAGACAGAGGAAAAAAGAGAGAAAGAAGCGAGCAACTGAAATGAGGCCAGTCCTGAATGTTTGTGTGTGTGAATCAGCGTTCACATTTGTTTGTGCGTGCGTGTAGGCATGTGTGTGAGAGGGTGGAGGTGTGGGGTTGGAGGGTTGTGCGTGTCTCAAATGACACCCCTGGCCGTTATTAAGTCCACTTTATTCTCCGGTCTCTGGCATATTTTCCTTCTCTCCATATGTTCACATTTTTCTCCTGAACCCACTTCCATAACAATGCTCACTGAGTTTGCACACACGCCAACATCTTATTAATATTCAAGAAATCCAAGGAGTGTGTAAGTTTGGGAGTTGGCTCACACAAGCATGAAATCCCACTCACAATAACCTGGAAAAGCCTTTATTTTGACGATGAAAAACCACAATATATTAGTTTTCATAGTTATTAGCTCGTAGTTTGACCTCATCCATTTATATGTTTTTTGTGATAAGTGCCGTATCAAGTAAGAATTCTGTATTGTTTGCCCATTCATGCATACAGTCAAGAGCACAGACTACAAAAAAACCTTTTCTCACTTTAACACAAGTCGTACAGAGCCACACAGATGGAATGGGTTGAAATTGCCCAAATTTTGAGATATCCGTGTCTAAGATTTCTGCCTCTACCTAAATACAATGGAGGTGAATGGATTTTTTTTTTACCAAAGAAATAGTCCCTTTGAGTATGAAAACACTGCACAGTGTTTTCTGTGGATTACAAGAGTAACAAGGAAAAGAGAAACTCCTGATACGCTTTATATTTCCCAGCTCAGACTGTGTGATATCACACTGCTGTTAGTGCAACAAATGAAATTCCTCTCACCACCACCTCAGTGAATTGTGCTGTTGTGAAAGCAAAAACCCAATTTGGCCTTTAAGGTATTATCCACAATATATTCTGTAGGTAACACCTGTTGATTCAACCTATAGCTGCTTCATGCTACTTTGAGCATTTTTCTTTGCTGTTCCTAGCTGGTCCTCCTTTCATGTTATTTTTAAACCTTATGGAAATAATGTAGTGGTTAGTGGAATAAACAGGGAAAAAAGTGGGCAGTAAACACGAGAGGTGATAAATGCCATGGCTGAGCAGCAAACAAGGAAAGAACATCTCCTACGGAAAATTAGATTTCATGAAGAGAAACTCCAAGGAAAAAGACATGGCGGTAGGCTGCTGCCAACACTGCTTGAGTGACGAGTAGGATCTGTAATGCCAAAACAACACAGCATTGTTTATTTTAGTGCCAGAGATGGAGAAAATGTTGAAAAAACCAAACAAAGATATCATGTATTACCAATCTAATCAGGACAGGAGCTGCCTGCCAAAATGTTGTGCCTTACTATGTAACACAGCACTCCTCAGCTCTGTTTACAACAGAAACCCCCTAAGCAGCGTGCTATGATATGGGGAAGAGAAGAAGAAGAAAAGAGAAGTGGAATTTTGGCTAAATTTGGGTGTGAGCTCTCCATCGAAGCAGAGCAACAGCCCCCTTCTGTTTTCTAAATGTGGCCTCCTGCCTCTCTCTACGGCATGCCAAGGCTGCTGTGGTGGGTGGAAAGAGGGAGAAGGGTTTCCTCTGTGTGTGCATGCATGTATGTGTGTGTGTCTGTGTGTGTGTCTGTGTATGTGTGTTTCTTTTAGGAGTGGGGAAAGAAGGAGAGATCTGCTGCATATGGATGTATCTTTGCATGTCTTTTTCATTATGCATTCTGCATCTCTGGGTGTTTGTGTGTGTGTGTTTGTGTGTGTGTGTGTGTGTGTGTGTGTGTGTGTGTGTGTGTGTGTGTGTGTGTGTGTGTGTGTGTGTGTGTGTGTGTGTGTGTGTGTGTGTGTGTGTGTGTATTTGAAGTTAGGGGAGGTGGCTGTGTGACAGAGCGCATTTGACAGAGGCAGACAAAATGGTAGTCAGATCAGTCTCCGTGGTAATTGGGCGCTCTTGACGTTGTCATTTGCAGCGCCTGGAGCTGCCATTACAGAGTGTGTGTTTGTCACTGTGAGTGTGTGTGCGAAATGCGTACAGTGTGTGTGTGTGTCTGTGCGCTATATGCCTTGACTGATGCTTCACATTAGGCACACCCCCATAACTTAAATATATACTTTTGCATATAAGTTTACTTTAGAAAGGATGACTGTGATGTATGTGTAAGTGCACACACACATGTTTATGCAGACCCCCCTGCCCACCCCATCTCTCCTCCCTCCCTCCCTCTATCTGTGTGTTTCATAATGTGTGTGTTGAGTTGACATTTTACCGTTCTCTCAGTGGCGGCCGGCATCTCTCGCTCTGCACCCCTCAGTAATTTCCCCACTGACTGTCTGCTATCTGCCTGTGCCTTCCCCTGCTCTCTCCCTCTATCTGTGCTCTCCTATATGAGATGGTATGCCTGAATCACCTCCATTTTGTCGCCATGACCTCAATATAGTCTGTCCACCGCCCATATTTATGCTGGTCTTCCTGTTTATACAGTAAGTCTATCCGTCACTCAGGCCAGCTGTATCGCCATTTCTCTCTGTCTCTACTGATAATGAGCACTGATCAATTCATTACTTTTACTGACCTTTGCAGACACAGACTGTTAGTCTGGCGTCACTGGATGAAAGGGAATCAATAGTTCTTCATCAATGATTGAATATGAATAAAAGTAGAGAGCAGGGTTAAATTTGACTTTAATGGCCAATGCCAATAGCTGATATTTTGTATATTCACTACTTTATATCCAATCAATATTCAGAGTTTCCCTCTGAACTGTACCAGACTGGAAATGCTTCTGAAGCAGCATTAGATATGGTCCGCTGAAATAAATCTACTGATATAGAGAATGATAATCATAGTATTAATTAATGCATGTACATTTGAAGAATTTCTGATTAAAATATTACAACCCAGTTGAATGAATAAAGGGCTCTCCTTAAATTTCCTCTCCAGAGGTTTGTTCCAATTTTTTTCCTCAAAGTTTTTTTTCTCGTCTTCTTACACTCAATCCAGACTTGAGTTCTTCCATCTGATTACAATCACATCAGCTGACTTGGGTCCATGACCCTGCTCCAAACAGGAGTGTAATTGTGAGTTGGACACTACTCAATATTGGTGAATAGTCATCTTTCTTGAGGATTAAACTTATCTTAAAGGGCAAATCCACTGATTTTACACACCAGAGTCATCTGTGTGTCAGCTGGAGTCTGATGTCTTCATGCAGCTCCAAAAGGGAGCTGCATGAAGTCTGATAAATTACCTCAAGTCATATCACCTGAGTCAGCGACGGCTGGGGCTAAAGGCTATAGTTTTAAAATGAAAAGAATACCAGACCTCGGAAGTCCACTCCTCATCTCTGCTTGAGGCTAGCGGTTTGAGGCAACATTACCCACTACCAGCATAACACACCACAACCTCAGATTGAACTGTCAGCAGTGTAGTTGCATTATGGGTAATGTAGGTGGCAGGTTTTGAGAAGAAAGAGAAATGTATAGTATAAAAAAAGATGATATCTCTGCTTCTGCATCATCCATTTTTTGACTTTATTTCATCTGTTTACTGTACATAGTGACTAATAATGGAGTCCAATGCTAAATCAGTGGAGTACCTTTTTAATAGTGGCATTTAAACATTTTTTAACGGCCTCCTGGTGATGTCATGTTTTGTAATTCTATGGTTTATTTAACTTCAGATGCATCAGATGATATTTATATATTGCATTCATATATACTATTTGTTATTGGGTCTATTTTTACTATTATAACTCATAATAGAAATGCTGTATTATATCTAACCATGCATGCATGTCATGTACTATGTATGAGTAACGTGTTTTTGGTGAATGTGCATTTTAGCTATTTTTTGCAAATGTTACAATCACTTTAGTTGCAAACCAACTTTTTATGGGCTAAGAAAAACAAGCCTATTTTCAGATTTGTGCCAGTACAGTTTTCAGATAATCCAGAGGATTTTGTACAGTTTATTTAGTCGACAAAGCGGGAGAGTTTTTTCAGACTCATAATGGAGTGTTTAGTCCGTGAGTTTGTTTAAAATCACCAAAGAGGTTGAATGGTTTTTCACTGGACAATGACGATATAATGGGTATATAAAGCCCATTAAGACAGCAAATGGGATATGGGGCTATAAAGATAAACCTGACTTGACTATGTTGTTCCAATCAATACAAATGTGTAATCAATTATTCAGATATCTAATCAATCAAACTGCATCAGCATGAGATAAAGATGTCACTGAAAGGACTGACTCAGATATCAGCAAACCAATAATCAGTCTGACCTTCGTAGAGAGGGACGTTGTTTTTGATGTTACCTGTTACAGATTACCCGTGTTAGGCTGGTACCGGCTCCCTTTGCAGTATCTCATGATATCTTGAACCCTGAAGTTTCCATCTTTTTTTCTCTAGTTTCAATCTAGTTTGGCGTATTTGCTCCTCTCCCTGTTTGTCTCCATCTGTTTGCATTCTGCCGTTCTTACTCTCTGTTTATTGACCTTTGCTTTCTGTCTGTCTGCTCCTCTGTCTTCCATGTTGTCCCTCTACCTCTCCTCCTGTCTGTCTGACTCCAATTTACTTTCTGTATCTGTACCATCCAATCACACACCTTCACATTCACACATGCCTTCCTTAAACCTACACCTATTCTCCGCCGGGGATGAACCAACACACAGGTCTCCTGCTATAGTCAGTGGTGTGTAGGTGTGTTTGCGCGCATGTGTGTAAATGCAGGTGTGCATGTGTATCCGTTGTTGTATCCGTTGTTAATTAACCCCCTTCACCCCACCCAACCCCCCCAGGAGTGGCTGTGTGCTGAGCTCGATCCCTGAGCCCCAGCTTGCTAATCCACACCTGAGTCTTCCCTACAAACAAACACACACACACACACACACACACACACACACACACACACACACCCATACTACCACACACACACAGATCACATAGTGAGTCGTTTAAAGTGTGAAAGATATGTAACTTGTGTAAATCTGTCCTTGTGTGAGAACACAAAAGCATATCAGCACTGCAACACCTGTGCAACAGTGGTTGCTGTGTGTATCTGTGTGTGATATCACGCAGTCTGAGTTGGAACACATTATACACACCTGGGAGGATTTCAGACTCATACAGTTATGCCACATTTCTACACACCCAGTCACATAAAAAAGTACACACACGCACTCACCACAACTATGCAGACACACATACTCACACACACACACACACACACACACACACAGTCCCGGCCAGGCGCACCTCTCCGGGCCGGAGCGCTAGTTGTCTGGCTGTCACTGTGGCATGTTGTGCCAGAGAAAGAGGAAAGCAAGGCTGAAGCGTGCTGTTACGCAACCCACTAAGGACGACGACTGAGTCTCTTGATGACACAAACACACACACACACACACACACACACACACACACACACACATACAAACCCTCAAACTCACCAAGGGCTGGGTCTGGATTACAGCTCTCTGCCTCTTTGTGTGGATACCAGACACGGGTGCCATGCTGCCAATGCAAATGCCAACCCAGATGCCAACCTGTGTGTGTGTGTGTGTGTGTGTGTGTGTGTGTGTGTGTGTGTGTAAGTGTGTTTTGGGCAGGAGAAGAGTGACGGCTACAATGCACACACAAGTGGCGTGTGTTTGATTGGTGAGCAAACAAGTAGACTGGCATGCATACATACAGCCGGCTGCAATGCATGCACAGTCAGGCACACACACAATTTGGCACATGCATGGACACTTACACAAACAGTCACATAAACATGCATGAGTACACATACACACGAATACACACGTACTCCATTGTGACTTTATATGCAAGAGCTAATTGTCTCTCTGGTGCTTTTTGTTTTGCCATTATGTGCTTTCTCCCTCTACTCCCCTGTTTAAATGGAGATACTGTCCAACACTGTGTGTATGAGTGTGTGCATTTGTGCCTGTGTAAATGAGTGTGTGTGCGAGTACAAGCATGTGTGCCATTTCAATCCCCTCACTTGGATGCCCACAAAAACGCTTGTCCTGAAAGAGTCCTGCTGTTGATGTGATTGTTTTATGGCTGTTTCCATATTTGGGCAGATTCAATATTCTATTCTACTGTCTCGCTTGCCAGCAGCTTTGACCACGCTATTTGCCTTTTCCTGTCATTCAGGAATGCTCGGGCCCATTCAAACCTAAACACAGCTTGTGTTTATACCACCAACCTTGTGAAACACTGGGCCCGTTAATACACTTGAGAATTATCCTAAAACAAATAACTTTCAATCGTCAAGGTCAGGGGACTATGAAAATATGTGATCCCTGCGTTCCTTGGTCCTCCCGGTGGCGGTGTTGAACGTTATGAGCGGGGATGGCAGTGGAGCATTTTATAGAGCCCATATTAGGGTTGGACGGTGATCAGGATGTTATTGAATGTGTGTCTGGCCTGCTAAATCCGTTGACTGGACGACAGTGCCAACACCGTCAGAGCAGGCTAAACACCCCTCAAAAGTAGATCTTGCTGAGCCATAGCTCTCTCTACACTCAATTTCACTTCATTTATAACGCTGCGCCAGCACTAGTGAAAAGTCATTGTCAAGTGGGAATAAAGGAGTATATTTCTGCGGCCAATCACAGTCCAGGGAGGTGTCCAAAACTGCCTGCTTTATGAGCACAGTCTCTGGGAAACTATCCTCTGTTGAACCTGCACTGACCAGATGCAGGTGTCCAGGATTTAATGAAGAGGCTGTGAATGTGCTGGCTGGGAAATGGAGAGAGAGAGAGAGAGAGAGAGAGAGAGAGAGAGAGAGAGAGAGAGAGAGAGAGAGAGAGAGAGAGAGAGAGAGAGAGAGAGAGAGAGAGAGAGAGAGAGAGAGAGAGAGAGAGAGAGAGAGAGAGAGAGAGAGATTTTAAAATCATAAAATAGAATAAAAGAGCCCCAGCATTTGTCAGTATTTGAACAAGACTAAAAGCTCCCAGCATCCAACAGTGACAGAAAAGTCCACCAGCTGTTAGCTGCAACAATTCTTGAATTACCATTTTCTTCTTGAAGCTGCTCTCCTTTACTTACTTTGATTTGTCTTTCTAAACAACCAGCGCACAGGATGAAGTGTATTAGGAAGCACTTAGCCACTTAGCAGTAATAGCTTAGCCACTCTAGAGCTGGTCTTTAACATAGTTACAGAATATTGGACAATGCATTACGGAGAGGGGCTGCTGTTGTACAAGCAGCTGGGACTGTTAGACTAAAATTGGTTTTGTTCAAAATGGAAGCGGCTTGTTCAGTACGTCTGCAAGTATGTTCCCATATGAAATGAAATTTTTCTGGGCGTTTCAGTAGTGATGTTCTAAACAAATATACGCACACACATGCACTTTGTTCTGTATTTGTACAGTTAATACCTATTATCATGAGTACATGTGTTTTCCTCTCATACTAAATGCATGTATTTTGCTTTAATGATCTCCATCCACCTATGGAAGTGCAGTCTGCCCTATAGCGGGAACCCGTCATTAAATGTGTGTGTGTGTGTGTGTGTGTGGCCATGACTCTGACACGTGGGTTAACATAATAACTACTATGGTAATGAAGCAGCAATTTCCCCCCAGACCCCATGCTGCTCTCAGGTAAATGCCGTGTTTACAGACAGAAATGTTATGATGTGTGAGGGGATGCAGTTGCATCTCTGTGTGTGTGTGTGTGTGTGTGTGTGTGTGTTGTGTGTGTGTGTGTGTGTGTGTGTGTGTGTGTGTGTGTGTGTGTGTGTGTGTGTGTGTGTGTGGACAGCTGGGCGGCTGTGTTTGGACAGTTGACAGTTGAGTGTGACAGATGACGTCTCTATCCTACCATTATAGAGAGATGAGAGCGAAGGACGAATGTGTGTTTGTCCATGTGATTTACTGGAGGTGGGAGGGTGGCTTTCAACTATCTCACACACACACATTTCAGCCAGTGTGTTTTTGGGGGTGCCCGTGCACACGCCGGCGTGCATGTATATTTTGGTGGTGTTGAGAAGCGAGGGGCGTAAGCTGACAACCGTGACAGATGATGTCTTTATCCAGCTGTTTCACAAGACTTTGTGCTATTTGTGTGTATGTGTGCGTCTGTGTATGTGTATGTTTCAGGGTCATATCTGCCCCGGGGCATTTTGGACCTGATTCTACTAGGGCGGGATAAAAGGGAGGGGTTGTTACAATTCACACCCCAGGAATGTCTGTACTCCTGTCTCCTCTTCTGGGAATTTCCTGTTCTCTCACCCGCTTCTCTTCCTTTCCTTCTCTCTCACTCATTCCTTCATCCCTGAGGTGACAGGTAGAGGGAGGAGGGAACGCCAGATGCACACCTGGTTTATTTTTGTGAAGAGCGGGAGAGGGAAACAGAGAGAGAGAGAGAGAGAAAGAGAGACAAAACAGAGAGAGATAGTCCTTGAGTTAGTCCTCTGCATCACTAGTTTATTCATTCAGGATCTGCTGCATAAGTGTGTATTTGTGTGTGTGTGTGTGTGTGTGTGTGTGTGTGTGTGTGTGTGTGTGTGTGTGTGTGTGTGTGTGTGTGTGTGTGTGTGTGTGTGTGTGTGTGTGTGTGTTTGTGTGTGTGTGTGTACGGTGTGTGCTTCTGTCCTCGTTGGTTTGTGCATCACTGCACTTACTTATGTGTCCTCTATCTTGTATGCATACACAATATATGCATAATATGCCATTTGGTGGGACACTTTCATCCAGAGTGCTTTGCAGTAGTATGCCTGTATACAAATTCACAACAGTTTAAGAAGAAGGTACTGTAGATATCATTGCTTTAAAGCTATGCAGCACACATTTACATTTAGATCCTGCTGATGATTACATCTCAAATGATGTCATTGTTGTGCCTATAGCAGTGATAATAGGCTGTTATCATTATCTTAAATCTGTGGGTAGGGGTTGTGCTGGATGCTTCCTACTTAAAATGATGATGCTCACACAGCCAAACATATGGAAAGGTTTTATTAATTTGTGAACAGAACACTGACCTCATCCCTCCCTGAATCATACGCTTAAGCCTGCCTGAGTGCGAATAAGGTGTGACAATAAATTTCTTACCTTCAGGGTAAACTGCAATCCGAGCCAACAGGTGAGTGTTGGAGTGGAGGAAGGGCTGATAAAATGTTAATAGGATTGGAAGACTTATCATGATTCTAAGTTATATAGTTTGAATTTTATAAAGCCTATCTGCAGTACACTGAGGAATCGTCAAAAATGTACTGTCATCCCAAAGTGTAGGCATGGCCCAGGTAAACTCAGCGATTGTTCACTTGTCTTTCTATTAATGCAGGAAAAACACTAAAGTAGTAGAAAAAAAGTATGTTCAACATGTCAGTCTCTCCAGTGGTGAGATGTAATTCAAATGTGCAAACTATGTGGGAGAAAATCAGCTATTGCAAATATTTGATTATGTGTCAGTTATGTATAATATTTTTACACTTTTTCCTGTGAAAGTACAGACATAGTGTGAAATCAGTGTACTGGCTATATTTTGAAACTGTTAGCCATGACGGATGCGATCAAAAACATTTCTGCAGGACATGTCCCCTTAAAGGACCAGTGTGAAGGATTTAGTGGGCTCACCCTCCCATTCCAAGTGTGTAGGAGAAACTATGGCGCCTGCAAAACTTGTGAAAAACGTGGAAGGCCTTATTTAAAGCCAGTGTTTGGCTTGGCGCTTCTGGGCTTCGTGGCTCAACATGGCAGCCTCCGTAGAAGAGGACCCGCTCCCTCTGTAGGTAAAAACAGCCATTCTAAGGTAATGAAAACACAACGATTGTTATTTTCAGGTGATTATACACTAATAAAAACATACCTGGAAAAAATGATACTCCAGTTCTCCCAATAGATCCTCCTAAATGTCCCACACTGGACCTTTTAAGGTTAATGTGCTGTTAGAATATATTAATCATGAATACCAGCTTTAAGCTCTTGTCTGTGTCTATGTCCTACTTCCCTGTGTCTGTTTTCTGTTGGCAGTTAAACAGCCTAACGACCAAACAACATTGGAATTTAAACAAGCAGAAGAAGAGACTCATCGACTTCTACGCAGAGTTGTTATGTTATGGGAGAAACCTGCTGTGGACAAAGCCAGTCAATTTAAGAATATCAAACCAAATGAGTCGGCTTACAATTTGAGGTAGCAATCAATGTCTTGCTTCCCTTTATTGGCAAGCAGAAGATTTTAACCACAGCTTAACACATACCTGTCAACATAAGTGCAATGGAAATTGGAAGTAGGGTGATGTAAAACCTCTAGGAACTGTGATCAGACTTTTTTTTATTCCTTGAAGCACCACAGCCGCACCAACACACCGCTCTCAGCTCCACTGCAGAACACTTTCGAGGTCAGCCATATGACGCATGAAACATAGCAGACAATGGAAGTTACCCTGCTACACTGCTCCCCAGTGTGATTGCCACCTCTCCCGAGAACACTGAAGCCAGGAAGCGTGTTCCGCGGTGCATCAGCACAGCACTGTGTCACGGAGCCAAGATTACAACATACACTTTTTATTTAGTTTGGTGGTGTGACGATCCATGAGATTTTCCTTTCATGGCCCTGAGATTCCAGCTAAGACACAGAATGTGAGTTTCACGGGTAGAAACAGAGACCTGACAGGTATGTCAACAGATGGGGCTGAGTGTGTGGCGTGTTGTTGAGTTGTTTTAAGGATAATGGGTGAGCCAGTTTACAACCACGCCAAGATTATATGTATATAAAGGGAGCTTCTGCTATTGCATTAGAAAAAAAAAATGAAGGATGGGACAGATTTTTATTTGGGTAAAGGTGCACATGTACCCTAGGCTATCCTGTCAGTTCTGTGTATGCAGTCTGCATCAGATATACTAAATTACTAAAAGGTCAGTCTTACTTTCTACCACTCTGCTACAGTATATCACAATAATCATCTCTCAACAGAAAAACTGACCTTGGGAAATTGTGAAAAAAATAATAATTCTATCAGGTAAGACAGGATGTACACCATATTTGTAGCAGAGCACCTCGCATTTGAACATATCTGGCTGCATTGATGTGGAGTGGCTGAGTAGAGTCCCTGTGTTTTCTTTGTGCTGATAAGTGGCCAGGCCTTGGGCACTTGTATTTTAATTAGCATCAGGTTGTATGAGCTCGAAATGCATGAAACGACGGTGTAAGATCTGTCCTTTTGCTGAATGCCTTATGAAGAGGCTTTGTCAGAGACGGCAAAATGGCCAGGGCAGCTGAAGGAGAAAGAGCTTTGAGCAAGAGAAAACAACCTGAAATGGCGGCGGCTGCTGGGTTCACGGCCGGAGCACGAGTGTGTGTTTTTAGCAAGAGAGATACAGAGAGAGAATAGTACAGGGGGAGGACTAAACACGAGGCAGCAGAAAAATACAACCTGACAAACACAAGTATTGATTTGAATGTCCTCCCATGTTTCTCTTTCTCTCTCCCTCTTTCCCCTTTCTCTCCTTTGCCCTCGCCATCCCCTCAGCTTTTATTTCCTTGTCTCTCTGCCTTTTATTTTCTGCTAGAGAGGCACTGGAGGACTTTATTTACCATCCATCTTGAAGTACTGTAAGGATGGATGGAGGACAGGATGGAGGGATGGAAAAGAGGACGAGCCTTTAAGAGGGAGGCAAAAATGGATTGGAGAAGAAAAGTGGAAATGGAGGGACGGGGGGGGGGGATGGGGATGGGGATTGGGATGGGGCCGGTAGTTGTTGAAATGAGTGCAACCGGTGCAGCTGAAATGGAAAGAGATGCTTAAAGTGGAATAGCTGCAAAAAAAGAGAGAATAAGAATAAGAAATAGGGGGAGCATGAGACGGACAGGGAGGGAGAGAGGAGGAAAAAGGGGAAGGAAACGAGGTCTAAAGCAATGGAGGAAGAGGAGCAGGCAGGGGAGTACAGGAGCAAAGGATGCTGGGAGAAGTAAAGGTCTTGTCTGCCCCCTCCCCGCCACATCCCCAACACCCCCTCGTTATCCCTATTAGCACCTGCTGGGCTAACGAGGGCCCCGCTCCCCGTTGCCAAGGCAACTCCTCGCCAACCTTCGCTCATTCTTTCTTCCCATCTCTCCTCACCCCCCACCACACACACACACACACACACACACAGACACACACACACACCTCTAACTCCAGCAACCACTAACTACCTTCAATCTCAACCCCTCCCTCCCTCCCTCCTCCCCTCCACCGCCTCCTCTCCAGGTAATGAAAGGAAGATATGAAGTGGAGGGGGGATGGGGGGGGTTTCTGAAAGGGAAAGAAAGAAGATTTGAAGTGAACATGCATTATACCCTGTTTCCCTTCCCTCTGCCATATTATCTGCTGCTGTATCCTATTGACTATTCAATGCATTCAGATAGTGTACTCATTGATGTAATGGTTGGATGTGGAGTGGACGATGTTTCCCTGGTTTAATTGCAGGAAACCAATGAGAGAAGCCCCGTAAACAGAGAGACAGAGCTAATGCAGTGCATGTCGCCTTCACTGACAAGCCTTTCAGTCCTCAGAGTTAGCCTTGCTCTGATAATACTGCGTGAGTTATGTTTTCATCATAGTGGAAGAGATATTCAGATCCTTTACTTAATCATTCCTCTGTGTAAAAATACCATATTCAGGCATTCATACCATCGGGTGTGAAGAAGGCAACAAAGATGCAAACCCTCTATGGGTGCATGCCCCCTCCCCGGGGAAGAACATGTTTCATTATCAGCTTTAAAATGTGGATTTACAGTCAATTTTAGCACGAGGATATAGGTAAAAACTCTTAGGAGCTTAGAATGAATGTAAACTCACTGCTACAAATGTAATTTAAGGGGGACATCAGTTAAGGGCACTTACAAAAAAAAAAGAAAAAAGTCCCTCGCTCTCCCTTAATTCTCTCATTCTGAAATGGAACCAGATAGTTAATATAGTTAATGTTAAATCATCACAAACGTTGCCACCCATCTGCTAGGAAAAATGTATGTGGTTTTAGCTCTTCCTGTGCCACTGCTGTTTGGTCAATTAAAAGCCAGTGCTTAGATATTAGGATTATAAATTGATCTTTTCATTGATCAGTTCATTTCAATTCAGCTTCGGCTGTTTTCACTGAGCTTGGCATATGCCCCGGTTTCAAGCCACATACTTAGGCTAACGGCACTGTAACAAGTGTTCCCTTTTAACTACATCATAAGTAACAGAGGTCCATTTGGGCTAAATGTCTCACGTTCCAAAATGAACCCGATAGCTTATGACAGTGTTAGCCTTGCTTATATTATCTTAGCATGAAGAAAATGGAACCATCAGGGCTAATGCTAAAGTGAAGCTGGCACTTTGGCACTAATGTTGAGCAGTCCCAGAGCCCTGATGTCAGTACTGTTATACAAATGGAATTTGGAAAAACAAGTACGCAAGCTAATGTTACACTCTATGGAAATAAAGTAAACATCAAACATTAAAGCTACATCCAAATTGTGTCGGCTCGCGTTCACTACATCAGGCTAATACGCCAATTAAGGTTATCATAATGCTACTGTAAGAGATTCTCACCTCAAGGTGTGCAGGCAGTCAAAAAGAGATCTCCTCTTAACTATTAGCATTGCTGATATTGGCCTGCAGCCTCATGGCTTCTTTCATGAGAGACATTTTGACGTGTAGGAAAACCACAGGTTTAAATAATAACATGATTTGCTTCAGTGTCAGGACTGGCTCACTGTCACACGTGCATAGAGCAGAGCCATCATTAATGTTATTACACACAGTACAAGTACCTTAGAACAGAACTTGTGTAAATATGCTTTTTCACTGCTCAGTTTGGTCACAATGATAAAATAAGTATTTTTTGAAAAGAGATACTCAAACCTAAAGATATGGAACAACATATTTTCTGATATTGATATTGGCCTTCAAAAACTGTATTCAGAATAAAACCCTACAAAAAAGCGTGGAGCAGAGGGAGGCCTTGCTGTTATTGCTCACAAAAGACCATTTTGTTTTCTTGTTCTTTCCTCCCTCATTCTCTCACGGTCCTCCTTGATCGTTCAATACTTTCTCCGGCTCTGTCAGAGAGATGTCTCAACGGCCGTGCTCATTAATTCATGAATGTACTGAAAGTGCTCACTGTTGTGGAGGACCGCAGGGATACATCCACAGCGAGTGCAGGTACACGTAATGATATGAATACAAACAAACGTTAAGGGTCAGGGCAAAAGGATGTCAGTGTAATGGGATTAAGAGTAATCTGATTACAATAAAAAGCACCTTCATTCAAAAGTTTTCAAACTGAAATATAGAGTGGATTTTAGAAGGAAGCAGACCCAGAATAATCGGATGGATACTGTCAGCTGGAGAATCTCTGCCAGACTACATTTAAAAAGTAATGCACTCAGTACTGCATAGACACACACTCTCAGGTACACACACAGCCACCCACACACAGAAGGAAGTGGTTGAGAATTCACCGTGTGTCCAGTAAGTGCTGATAATGAAGCTGTCTGTGGTGATCAATAGAGATCAGCTCTCGTCACTTCTCGCCGCTCTGGCCCTCTCCGCTTCCCTCACCGGTCTTATCTCAGTCCTCCCTCTCCATTCCCCTCTGCACCTCCTCACTCCCTCTACTGATTTGTGTTTTCTCCATCATCACTCACTCTCCTCCGCCATCTCCACCAACACTCGGCCTAGAAAATTTTTGGTCTGGCCAGTTTCTGTCTGAAGGGTATTTTCTCCTGCGATCCCCATGCATGGCTAACATTTAATGAAATGAAATACATTAAAATGAATTAAGGTCATTTTTAATAATGTTTTGGTCCTGGCAGTATTTCTGAAGTGGTAATCCTTGAAGTTATTGTTGATGTTTGGAGGTCAGAATAGTTCACAGTTGAGATTTAAAACACCGACAGCGAGTTTGGAGAAAATAGAGGGGTTTTGGGGAAGCTATTAAGCATTTTAAAAGAACCTTTGAGTGTATTTTTTTAAGTTGGACCAATCAATATTTTCATATTAACAATGGATGTGTAATTTTCAAGCAGCCATTTGTAGTAAAGAACCCATTCAGAATTATTGCCCAACTCTGCACTTGACCGCAGCTCGGCGAAGAGGTTTAGTGTATTTCAGCTCGTTGTTTTGATTTAACAGCCTGCATCTCCACTCTTCTACAACCCCCGATTGAGGCCGCATCAGGCAGGTGTTTTCAGCTTAAAAAGCTCTGATAAACCCTCTGTACGAGCACCAAAAATGAAAAAAAAAGGTTGTTAACATAGTGGAGCATTTAGCAAGCTAAAGAGATTTAAACACAGAGTTTAAACGCTTTGGGTTACAGTAAATGGGAAATAAGGTGGTGTTCATGCCCCAAGGTTGTCAAATACCATCGCTTTGGGTTGCCAAAATGTCTGTGTTTGACAACCAGGGAATGAGACTCAACAACAGTTTCTCGAGAATGACAGACCAGACACCTTTAACATTTGTCAGGTGGGCAGAAGTGCAACATTAAATGACATCTAATGTTGCACCGCGTCAGGTGAATGTGTAAATAGACTATTGTTTGGAAATGTTCAAAAACAGGTGATCACGTCAATTTTGTGTTATTAACTTGCTCCGCTTTCCCCAACTGTCCAAAAAACTGTACTGACACAGCTTTAATAAAACTGGGGAATGCAGCTTTAAAGAATGTCCCATCAGCTATAACAGGTTTTATTCATTATTTATTTTTATTTAGGTCCATTATCTGAATCACTTATTTCGAAGTGAAATTAAAGGTCAATAAAAATTATTTCCCAAACTCTGTTTTGATTATGGAAAGCTAGTTCTGACCTGAAGTATTTAGTTTTGTATTCCTATTTTGCAATGATAAATTCAGATGCATTTACTGGACCTTTTCTTTTCACTCCCAAGAAAAGTAATTTAGATAAAGTCCACATGACTCCATCTCCTTGCAATTAAACTAGTAAATATTATAAAATGTTATCATAACTGATAGGAGTACAGAGCATATTTTCTGCCATCAGTTGCATTCCTCGACCCGGCATTTTAAAATCGACGTATTATCTGACAACACAAGCGCAGGTTTATGAACTGCTGAGATCACAATTTAGTTTCACCAGTCCTCTCCTCTCCTCTCACTTCTTTCACCTTTTAGTATGTACAACAACAAATGGAGAATCTGCAATGAAACTGTGAATATTGATATTTTAAAAAATGTTGCAGATTATTACATTAACAGTGTTGTCAGGCTGAAGTACGACCCGTATATATTTAAAATAAGCCTGAATCAAAATCAATGCCAGTGCCATCAGTGCCCACGAAGTCCAGTCATTTCTAGTCTTAAATGTCAAGCAGCTGCACTCTACCATCAATTTCCTTAATCTTCCTCCCTCTCCTCCTCCTCCTCTTCATGCTCTCTGCACCCCCCCCTTCAGCGCTCGGAGAAGATCTCGGTTGATTGCTGTGGTTGATGGCTGTGAGGAGAGAAGGAAAGAGGCAAGATGGAGAGGGAAGATGAGCGGGTGCGGCAGAGAAATGACAGGGTGCTGTTTGCCCCCTCGCACAAATTTCGGATTTAGGGTTTTCAGATGTTCACACCGCTGCAGCTGCGAAATGGATGAGGGAGAGAGATGTGGGAGAGACACGTAGAAGTAGAATGGACAAGTGAGAAAAAATAACAAACTGACATAAAACCCAGAGTGGTAGCAAAAATAATAATAGTTGTAGCAGACACCGCAATTGGAGGAGGTGGCGGCGGCGGTGGAGGATGGGGATGCTTTTCTTACCGTGGCCGTAGTTGGAGCAGGTTATTCTATTTTTGTTGGTATTTTTGCTGCTAGTAGTGCTGTTGTGTAGGTGGTTGTTATTGTAGAAGAAGAATTTTAGCTGTTGTAGCAGGAGGTGTGATTCTTCTTCTTCTTGGATGTTTTCATTGCTGTGATTGCCGCCCTTGATGTTGCACGCAGTTGTTGGTGGTCTTTTTTCGCGGATGTCTTGGTTGTTTGTATTTGTTGTTTTTGTTGGATCAACTGTTGTCATAGTTGTCGCTGCGGTTCTTGTTGTTGTTGTTGCTGTTGCTCTACTGTTTTTCATCCATGTTGATCCAGCCAGCTGGCTGCTCATTCAGTGGCCCTGTGTCAACAGATAGGCCTGAGATGGATGCCCACTGGTCTTTTGTTGGAGCAAAAGAAAGAAAGACCCCCCACTAATGCCTCCCCTCCCTTTAACATTTTCGTTTCTCTCTTTTTTTAATGTCTCCCTCTGTCCATTCAGTGTATCTGCTGCTGTGATTTGTGGCAGTAGGCTGTGATGGGGAGGAGGTGGACTGTAGGATAGACTTGTATTAACAGAGGGGAAGAAAAAGAAGGGATGGAGGGAGAGGCGGGGAGGGACACAGGGCACATTGCTGGGTAAATAAAGGGATGTGAGTTGGGTATTAACAGTTTGTCAGGCCATATACACTGTGCCTGCCGAAGTGTGTGTGTGTGTGTGTGTGTGTGTGTGTGTGTGCGCGTTTACGCCTGTGTCTTTACATATGCATGTGTATGTGTGCACAGACCTGCTAAAAGTCAGTACATTTTATGATGTGTGTGTGTGTGTTGTGTGTGTGTGTGTCTGTGTCTGTGTCTGTGTCTGTCTGTGTGTGTGTGTGTGTGTGTGTGTGTGTGTGTGTGTGTGTGTGTGTGTGTGTGTGTGTGTGTGTGTGTGTTGTGCGTGTCTGTGTCTGTGTTGTGTGTGTGTGTGTGTGTGTGTGTGTTGTGCGTGTGTGTGTCTGTGTCTGTGTGTGTGTGTGGATGGTAACACACATGCTCCGCTGTGAATCTTTCCACAGATGGACTGCTGCAAACACACAGCAGACCTCATTCATATTAATGAGCCAAATCTATACAATGAAAATTTAATGCCAACAATTTGTGACTGGGTGCCAAGTGTATTTCAATGTGAAACATTAGTGGAGGAGTTGGTATGTATGAGAGTGTGTATAGGTCACAAATTTAAGGTAAACCAACATAAAGTGTGTTAGTGAGGTGTTGTTCCAGCATGAGCCTCCCCAGCAGCTTCAGCAGAGCTCTGCTGGAGGAATGAACAGAACTCTTCCTAAAAGATATCCCTTAATCTATTGTTTTGATGATGATGGTGGTGGAGAGAACACTCTGCACACTGCAGGTGTTCAGGGTTGAGATCGGGTGAATGTGAAGGCCATAGCATATGATTCACATTAATGTACTAATGCTCATCAAAGCGTTCATTAACACCTTGCGCCCCGCACGGAGGCATCTGCATTTGTTATGCTACTCCACTCATTTCTCCCTTTTAATTTGCCGCCCATCTGTATGAAGCTCACAATCTATAAAAAACTCTGAAAGTCCATTCCGAGGCTAGGGAAAGCATCCATGTATGTATAGTCTTCATCTTTCCGTGTGTGTCAGGGCTCAAGCAAGTTTAATTGAATCATTAATCAGCAATGTGATGTGTGCAACATTTAGATGAGAGAAGCAGTTTTTTAAAACCAAATCAATAGTGACATTGCCATTTATTTCTGCGCACAAGGGATCACTGACGTTAGCGCTTAAGAATCACCTGACAGTCATTTAATACACTGCAGTTGTCTTATAATGATATATTATTAGTTCTTTAATGTCAACATTGGAATTTTTTCACAAATTTGAACCATCACAGACCTACAAGAGTAAGAAATTGTGTTCTTTATTGTTATATGTATGTATCGCCATATATTTACTTTAAAAAAACACCTAAAACTCCACATATATCCTTAACAGTCTTCTTTCATTACATGTAAATGTTCAGAACTTTCTGGGTTTTATGAGGAGAACTTCTTAAAGACCCCTCAGCCAGTTGGTTACAGTTAAAGCATATATCACGATTTCCAAGTGATAATCACGATTCGAAAAAATGCCGACGTCAGGCAGGTCGTGCGTCTGTTTGCGTATATAGAAAAAGTGTGTGACTTTTATTACATTTTCCTTTTCTTTCCCATAAGGCCTCAGCCATGTGTCACTGAATCACCATCTTTCTCCCCCTCTCCATGCAAAAATATCACCCAAAATAAACTGTCAGAGAGTTGCTCAGATGAAGAAATATGAACTGAAAATATTGTGCATGAGTGTGTATGTGTGTGTGTATGCGTGTGTAAGCATCCCACCTGCGTTTGTTCCTGCCGATGTGTCACACCACAGTACGCTTATGCAGTTATTTGGCAGTGATGGTCGCTCCCATGTCAAAACAAACACGCACACACACACACACACACACACACACACACACACACACACACACACACACACACACACACACACACACACACACACACACACACACACAGATACCTGATACCCAGTCCAATATCAGTGTAAATGAGACAGGAGGACGACTCTTACACCGGGTGCACACAACACTCAGTGTCACTGTCACTGCAGGAGAAGAGAGGGCGAAGAAGCAGAGAGTCAACAAGATAGAAAAGGGAAAAAAGAGGATGGAGGGAAGCGGAGTGGAAGGGGAGGGCAGAGGAGTGGTGGATACTGCTCATTGCCATTGTTATTCCCCCCTGCAGAAAATGGCTACCTCCATTAAGTCACTAATGATCCCTGCATTGTGCCATGGCAGGGACCGAAAAAGTCTGAGCGAGAGAGAGCCGGGGAGCGATGCAGAGCAGAGGTGAAATTATGGACTGAGTGATGGAGAGGGAAAGAAACAGGGGAAGACAGAGGAAGGAGAAGGAGAGGGGAAGAAGAGGAAGTGGTATAAAAGTAAGTGGAAAAAGAGTGAGGGGACGATAAATGAGGGAAGCGGTGCAGTAGAGTGAAGGATGGCGCTGCAGGGAGACTGAGTGAACATGGATGTGACATGCATTTTCCATATGGTACTGCTTTCGAATGTGGCTTCTTTTCCTCGGTCCCGTGCCAAACACCGGCGTCTGATCCATCATGTCACCACCGCCGGAGCGTGACATTAATGGACATGCATGGCACAAACAGGCACATGAGAGCAGATACACGAACATATACTCATTTACACATCCAGTCAGAACCACTGAGGCACTGTATGAACAGACGTGCAAATGCATTTTTTAGACAAGGGCACAGACAGATTCTTCCTAACACGCTCACGCACATGACACACCGAGCATAAACACATGCATCATGGTCGTGGGAGACCTATAGGAAGAGGCAGTTATGTCACTGGAAATTACTCTCGAAGATGAAGCGGCGCAGACGCAAAACGTTAAGGCTGACTTGCTCGAACTTGAGCAAGTTTTGTGCACCACACAAACTCACCTGTGTGTTTTGCAACTCCCCAAAATATCTTCAAATTAATCTCCTCCCTCCATGCCCCAGTGAACACTGTAGTCACACAGCCCCATCCTCCAGCCAATCACCGGAGAGATCTGCTTATTGAAGAGCGGGCGAATGCCACGGCTAGTTGTTTGATTTGAATTTGAATTTTAAAACATCTCCCTCATTACATTTTCCATTATTTAATCAATTATTCATGAAATCCACAAACGAGCAAGGGTGCTCGGATGCCGAGCAAACACTTGGACAGCCCTGAACTTGATTCACTGTTTCTCCTTCATAACCTCCAAGTATATGAGCCCCTGCCTCGTCTACAAGTGTCTCCTAAGGACACTCAGAGAGACGGAGGAGGAGGAGGGAGGAGAGAAGGGATGTCTGACAGGAGAGAGGGTCTGCCGTAGACAAAGAGAGTTGGAGGGATGGTGGCAGAAGCAGAAGGAGATGCGGAGAGGGGTGGCAGATGGAGGAAGATGAGAAGTGGGGCGCTTGGGAAAGGCAGAAGGATTGAGGGTAGAAGAAACGGAGAGGAAGGGAGACGCAGACACAAAGAGGAAGAAAGGCAGACGGCAAGACAGAGGGCAAACTGAGTTAAAGCAACCAAGGCAACCAGCAGCATCTGTGATCAATAATATGCGTCCAATGTGTGATATGCGGAGCAGAGCGCCAGCCGGGCTCAGGCCTTGGATATGTTGCATCGCTGCCACCCACTGCAAAATACTACGCCTCCTGGAACAGGATATTGTGCCTAAATAATAAAATAAATCACTTATTTTCCCTTCTCTTCACATCACTCTCTGTCTTTTTGTCTCCTCATCCCTCTGTGTCTCTGTGCCGGCAAGATAAATAAAGAGATGTAATGAGGAATCTCAACCTTGTGAGAAGCAGCCATTGTGTTCTTATATTGCAAGTTGTGAATAGTAAAAGGCCCTCGCTGTCTCGCTCTAGTCAAGACACAATTCGGCCAAAGACAAATAGGCACTTGGATAAAATAAAAGGTGGGATTGGGGGGGGGCCTTGAGGATATTGAAAAAGCAACAAATGACCTTCTCCAAGTTTCATCTCTTCCCCTTGTCTTTCTGCTTGTTTCATTCTGTGCCTCTGCCTTGCCGTCTCCCTCTTTCCCACTCACTCACCAGCTAATGGTTATTTACCTTGTTGGAAAGGGCTTCGCTTTCTCACCGGAGAGATGGACAACAGGACGTGAGCAAAAGCCGAGCGGCCACGGGAAAAATAAAAAAGACAGAGAGAAAAGAAGGAGCTGGCAGAAACGGGAGAAAAGAACGAAAAAATATATCATTCATGTCGGTCTCCCCGGTGACACCGACTCTCCCACCCACTCTCCCTCACAGCTGTAATGGAAGTGAAGGTTTGGCCACAGACAGAGAGGGGAGAGAAAAAAAGAATTACATGTCAATATTTGTTCCCACTGGCTGCCTGGATAGAAACAGATACATTACATTCTCTTAGTCTTCATCCCCCCCCCAAAAAAAAAAGCCAATTCAAGAGCTCTACCTTTGTTTGAGATCAAGAGGACTTTGGGGGTCGCCTGGGAGAAAGCAGACATGGCAAGATAGTGAAGGAGGACACCAAGGAAAGGTATGAGTGTAAGGGAAAGGGGGCGAAAGGATGAGTAACACTGACAAACAATGATTTTAAGGCCACAGAATGGGAATAAGCGGAGAGTGGACATTTCCCATAGCAAGTCTTTGGAACACAAACAATGAGTCAAATCATTGTCCAGGCCGGCTACTTCTCTATCTCACTGACTACAGGCTGTATCATCAGTACGAGCAGTTATTGCTCTCGAGCCACAGGCTGTCCCTTACTTGGAAATTGCATTGGCTATACGAATAGATATTTCTTTCACTGTATTCATTGAGGAGACTACCAAGAGAAGAAATATTTACTGCACTGCATGTTGGGTTTTGTGCTCTTTGGAATAAATAGTAAGACTAATATCACACCTACAGTTTGCTTTCTGGTGTCCAAACCACAGTCTGCTTCATTATATTTGTTTTGTTAAGGTCGACAATACCTCATTACCAGTAAGCTGTGGCTTGAAAACAGACATTACGCACTATTTCCTTCTTCAAACCATTATTCTTTGCCCAGTGCACCCATGTAAAGCCACAGACTGTCCTTTGCTGAGGAACAGCTAGAATCCTTCCCTCCTGCTGAAAACAAGCTGCACAGACTAGTAGCGGCTTTATTGGACAGAGTTTTAGTAATCTGTCATCCCAGTAAGTCAGAGTTTATGGCGTGTGTTGATGTACCTGTCTGTGCTTGTCACCAAATTGTTCTTATTTGGCATGACACCAGTTATGAAAACAATATGAAGAAACAGCTTGATACTTGTGTCAGTCCAAGTTTCCAGTTTGTCTCCTTTATGTAAAGGAAAAGTTGAAGGAATTTCCAAAGTCTTTGGGATACATTGTCTGGGAACCATGAATGTCTGTACGAAATGTTGTGCCATTCTATCTTTTAGATAGGGCTGTGTGTTGGCAAGAGTCTGGCGATACGATACGGGTTACAATTTGATGCATATTGCGATATTGTCCATGTAGTAGTTGAGATATTAAGATGGGATCAAGGTGAAGACTGAGCGACAGATTACATTTCGTGCGCATTGAGGGCCACAAAACTCAACAAAGTTGTATGGCATCTACAGTTATTTAGGGCCATCTGAGTTTGACTGGCATTGTTGCAACAGGACCAAACAAAGCAATAAACTTGACCGCTTTACGCTTGTTGAATCCCAACACACAAGTAGCAAAGGGTTAAACTGGCTAATATCCTTCTGTGTGCAACAAATTGTCAGCCTCACTAACTCAGATTCAATATTTCATCATGTTGATACACACTACACTACACAAGGCCCCAGAGCTTGTCGAAAAAGGGTCTGTGAGCCGGTTTGCGTGTCAGGATTGATGACATGTGTGACACCAAATAATTAATTGGCCAGAGGCGGTCAGCCCTTCCTATCAGGCCCTATTTGTAAAAGCTTTTTGCACTTACAAACAGCACTTACAAATCAATGCAGTTCTATCTAACAATGCTTGCAGCCATCAGAATATTGAATGAGACACATATTGTTAGGGTCATCCAGAGTTGTACGGTGGGTGCAGCCAATGTCTGCTTTAATTGTGTGTCCCTCTCGCACTGAGCAAACATTTCGAAAGGTAGTTAAGAGTTATCTGAAGCAAAAAGCAACTCTGGGAAAAGGTAATAAAACAGGTGTGGAAGACCCTTTAGTGCTTTAGGTTTACTGTAAAGGAAACTGGTGTTGCATTTAGATGTATCACTGTGGAATTATTAACCTCATTACTGACTTTCAGTCACAGTTTTTCTCTACCCACTACCCTCTAACCTATTCATCATTCAGAAGTTTTCTCAAAGTCAAATCTTTAGATCCAAATCAGGCCTCATGAAACAATGATGTTGATTGTCACTGAGGCAACAATTTTCTTGCGGCACCAAAGGCGTTTGATTGTGAGATTAGAGTTGCAGTCATTTAACGCAACCTGAACAAAGGTTAATTGTGGAAGTAGATAAAAATTATCATGCCATTCAAACTAATCTGTTTGGAATAAGTTGTCTATTTAGCATCATAATAATTCGCTTTTTGCACAGAATTTGTATCACCCTGGGCCACGCTGGAATTTGCAATAATTGCACCATCTGTCTGTGTTCTTAATCCCGTACAAATCTGCCATGTCTGTAATCTGTAAAATTCCATCAGATTG
This sequence comes from Dicentrarchus labrax, assembly GCF_905237075.1. Lineage (NCBI taxonomy): Eukaryota > Metazoa > Chordata > Actinopteri > Moronidae > Dicentrarchus > Dicentrarchus labrax. The sequence continues at coordinate 6,603,901 of NW_026136717.1, forward strand.
CCATAATTTGCCAAAGACACTGATCAATTGATAATTTGTTCAAGGTGAATTATTTTTTCTTCTGCACATTTCTGTTTTGGTTTAGCGACATACAGAGGCTGCTGTGGAAATTCCCAATGAAAGCTTGATAGTAATTTGGGTGCAAATTCAGGAGGCTCATCTAGCTGCTCAGCATGAGGACCTATTATATTTCTCTCGTCTCTAGAGATAATCCTTGGGATTAAATTAGAGTGAAACACTGATTTGTTTATCTGCTGGAAAGGCAATACTTGAAACATAAACGTGCATTAGGTTAATAAATCATAAGGTGCCCACGTCCGCCAGTGTAAATGTGGCAAAATCGAACATATGGAAAGAAAGAAGATCATGCTGCAGATGAGAATTTAATTTCGAGGCAGAGTAGTCCAAATGTTACTGAGGTAAGAGAAATTGTCCACTGGATACTGATTAGCATTTTTGGCATGAAATCAGTAATCTCTGATGGATTATATTGTGAAAGCCTCCCTGCAGTTCTAATTACATCCAAGTACCACGTTACAGTCAGACTACTAGAAATAAAATCGTACATTAATTTACAGTTTAGATTTCATATTTTGAGGATTCTGTTGAATTCTAATGAGTAAAACATGTGTGCTGACGTACATACCAATGTTAAAATGTAAAGGTCAAGACCAGTGTAGGAAGGTCAAATTGCAGAAACACCTTGGAATGCCATCGCTAGGTAGTCAGAGCAGTTGTGGTTTTGTACTTTGGATTAATTCAGAACTACTGTATGTGGCATGCAGTCCTGAAAGCCCTTCATTCTGGGACAGGGTGCCCTTTTTAAATAATGTAACCTTCAGAATGTGAGAGGTGACTGGTTGTGCTATTCACTGTACTCATTTTAAACGCTCACTTCAAAACATGGCCCCAGGGGCCTCATTTGAGTATGGACAGTGCTTCACAGTCAACATTTGACCTTTAAAGCCCCAAATGGTTTTTCCTCAGTTATTTCACTGTTGCATATGCACATTTCCCCAAAGGATATGGATTGCAGATGGCAAATAGCTTTTTGGATTGTTTTCATTCATATTTTCCCCAGCGCTCTCAGTCCAGTTCAAAACCTGATTTGTAACCTACTGTTTTTAGAATAAAACAAATCGAAAGCGGACTTTTATAAATAAAAGATAAAGGAACATCTTATCTTATAACTAAAAAGCAGAAAACTCATGAGTCTGTTTTCTTTCTTGAGAGTTCTTACAGTGTGTGTCAATCATTCTGAAAAGGAAATAGCTCCATGTGTTGTTTTTATCATCTGTAACATAGTCATGCTTCTGCTGTTGCCACACAGTTTGTGCCATGTGCATTTTGTATTACTTTGTCTGTAATTTTATATGTGTATTCCCTGTAATATCAATGCAACTGTTTAAGATAATAAGAAAAGAAAAACTGGGGCACACACTGTACTGGATACATATGGTATGTACACATGGAGGCTAATACACTTTTAAAGAATTGCACATTTATAATGGATGGAAACCATCTCTCCCTCTCAAAAGTCAGAGATAATCATTTTTTTCTGTTAAGGAATCAGATTGACCTCTTCAACCCTTCCTGGCATTTTGGAGGAAATAACTTTTTTTTGGCTTATCACCTCTGCCCTAAAGAGATTTGCACGCTACTGGGCCCATGCAACCATATGATTTCAATCTCACCCGATACACTGATAGCGATCATCTAAAAAAAGAAAAAAACACATTCCACCTAATATTGCAGCATGCTGTAGCAATCGCATAATACTGTAAGATGTATTTCCCCACACTGAGGGAAAAAAGCCATCATCACAAGGGAAAAAAATAGTTCTCATAACCAGAGAAGGTGTTTATTACATATCTGCAAGGAGAAAAATGGATTTACAACAGCCACGGCTGAATCTGTATGCTAATTTGTCTCAGAGCGTTAGCATGAGGCATTCCCTCACATTCCGTGAGACAAACATCCACCTCCTTCTTGATGTACACTTTACATCACAAAAATAGCAGCGCTCCACCTCCTGGCAAGAGTTCATGATGCGGACACATGGAAAGATATGGATACAAATGCAGCGATGAATGTAGTGTTACAGAGAATTATTAAAGACAGACTGAAGTGCATTCTTTTGATTAAAATGCAGTTATGTCTGGTAGAAACTGTCATAAAGCTACTATAAACATAGATTGCCACGTTGTATGTCTGTAGATGAGGGATTTTTGGGTTACAGCTTAACTCTTAGTTTAAAGGGTCAGTTCACAGAAAATTATGAAATCTCTCTCACTTATACCTGTATGCAGATCATTTTAGTTTTATGTGCTATGGTTTTGAGATCCCTAGAATTTCTGACAACACCCTAGTCCAATAGAGCTGTGGTTTTCAGCCTTTTTGGTATCAAGGACCCCCAAATAGATACACATCAGGCTGCAGATCTGTATTTGATTAGATGTAGTCTCAGGGATCCCCATCTATACTGTAGATTGGCAGATTAACAGTGAGGAGTGTGAAATGTTTGACCTTTTATACATTCTCGCATTGGGCTAACTTTTAGCCAGTGTAATAATTCCCCATTTTCGGGGGAACCCCTTGAACCCTCTAACCCTGGTGGTCCCCGGACCCCAGGTTGAGAACCACGGCAACAGAGGTGAATTAAGTTTTCATTTTTGTGAATTGTGATTCAAAAATGAAAAATGTTCTCTTTCTCAATCTCTTTTTATCCCATCTCAGTTAAGTGTCTCAGTACTATGGATAATCTACACACATCACAACTTTCAAAGGAACTACTTTCCAGTGAAGAATTAGTCCCTATAAAACTGTCACTTTGTCAAACTGTCCTTGGGTGATTCAGACACTTTTTCTAGGAAGACACGTGGCTGTCAGTTGGTTTTTATGTATTCTTTTAAAGGACCAGTGTGTAGAAATTAGCAGCATTTAGCAATGTAGTTTCAGATTGCAACCAACTCGCCTCACCCTCCCCTTCCAAGGAAACACTACTATGGCAGCAAAACTAGTGACAATTGCAAAACGCCCTATCTAGAGCCAGTGTTTGGTTTCTCCATTCTGGCCTGTCGTAGAAACATTGTGGTTCAAAGCGGGCCCCTCTGTAGATAAAAACATGTTATTCTGAGGTAATGATAACACTATTGTAAAACTATTTTATAAACTATTCTTATGTTCAGGTGATTATAAACTAATGAAAACATAGATATGTATATTATTCCTTTTCTGCCAATAGATCTTCCTGAATGTTCCACACTTGACCTTTAAATAAAACCACAAACGATATAGCATGCACCCCCATGGTGTTGGGATGGAAGCAGAACTCTCAGATATCGATATTCCAAAATGTCAGCGTAGCTCAGTACCGCTAGAGGTAAGTGAGAAAATGTTTTTTTGTCATTTGGGTGAATCAACCCTTTAACTACAGGTCAGTTGCTTCCTAATGCCGAATGCATTGATTGCTAGCATTATTATAAAGCTCAGGTGCCACATGACAGATGACTGATTATACCCCTCTGATAAATTTTGGAACAACAAAGAGTTGCTGAAACGTATTGCCCATAGGATAACACTGATTGGCAGACTTATTAAGAAGCTCAGGTGCATGGTGGTAGTGTTCTTAATAAATGGGCCCAAGCAGTGTCAGATGCCCATCAGGGTACAATAGAGGGGGGTGACAGGGCTGGGCTGTCCCATCAGTCACAGTGCGGTGGGGGGTCAGAGGTGACCCTGGCACCCCATCTGGTTCAGAATACACAGATAGACGAGAGGAGGGGGGGAGTGTGTGTTGAAAGGAGTGGTGGTGGTGATGTTGCTGTTAAAGGGGGGGGGGTCAGGAGCGTCTATTGCTTATAAAGATAGATACAGAAGTATGGGGCCTGCTGCATGTTCATAGGAGGGACGCATGTGAACACACTCTACATCTGTAGTGTGTAACTAGAGCAATTCACACACACATCCTCTCCCAGAGGGGTGGGGTCAGGGGGTGATCTGTCACACAACCCACCTCAATTGTAACAGATGGACACACACACGCATACAATTCCACACACACAGTCTCATGTCCCAGTGAGGCTGGCAGGGTCCTGACCTGTGTGACCAGGCTAGCAGACTAGGCAGGCATATGGGCCAGGACCCCTGGGGGCAGCGAGATAGACAAAGAGCTGTTTGGCACAGTTGGACGATACACGCACATAGTTTACCCAGCTTTTAAGTCGGGAAATGAAGTTTTTGCACATTTTTGGTACAGCAACATATTACAAGAAACGTTTCTTTGCCATTGCTATCAGCCTGGTGTTTGCTACATACCGTTATTGTTCCCTTTTAAAAGTCACACACAACCCGATTCTGATGTGAAAGTGTTTTTGTTAGTTCAGGCAGGAGCTGGGATGAAGCAGGTGCTGGTGGAAGTTGGCATCGTAAGCTTGGACGAGGAAGGACATACATGGGTAGGCATGGCTGGGTCCAAATTAACATGGGTTGGCTCATCTGCTGCAAACTGTGTAATTTATATCCCACATCAGTGGGTATAATTCCGTTGAATTTATTTTTATGTATAGTCATTTAGTTTTTTGCCGTGGGGCGGTAAAATTAGCAGATGGCTTCAAAAAACAATCCGTGCGTGTTTCTTCATGTTTCTCTCTTAAAGGTGCATATGCATACACATACTGTATACAACAGTATATAACAGTAACAGTGGCAGTTTAACCAGTCCTGTACTGACTGAAAAAGGCCTGTGACTATCCTGCATAGACCAAGATTTAGACTAATTTCCCGTGTTTCAAACAAAACACCAATTTACCTTTAAAGAAATAGTTTGACATTTTGGGAAATACGCTTATTGGCTTTCTTCCTGAGAGTTAGATGAGAAGATCAATACCACTTTCATGCCTGTATGCCTAAATATGAAGCTACAGCCAGCCAAAGATTAGTTTATCTTTGCATAAAGACTGCAAGCAGGAGGAAACAGCACCTCAAAAGCTCACTAATTCTTTATTTTTTGGGTGTGGATTTATTTATTTTTTTTCTACCTTTTTTATTGGATATTGACAGGTGAAGAGGCAGACAGGAAACGGAGGGAGAGAGAGGGGTTTGACATGCAGCAAAGGTCGCCAGCTTGAGTCAAACCACTGACGGTTGTGATGCATGCTCTGAGGCAGCTCTCTGTCTGTCCCGCCCACAGCACTATTTGATATTATATTGATGTTATTTGTCGCAAGTAATAGTGATCTTTATTTTTAGATAACACTGAAAACTAATCTTTTACAGAATTTAATTAAACATAAAGTACTCAGATCTTTAACTTAGGCAATAGTAACAATACCGCTGTGTTAAAATAGTCCTTACCGCTCTATCTTCAATTATCACTATCCATTAAAGGCACAAAAAAAAGGACAGATTTCTTTGTGCCTTTAATGGATAGTGATAATAATAATGAAGCACAAAAGTATTAGTGTCAAAATATACTAAAGTACCAAAAGTAAAAGTGCTAAATGGCCCAAATGCAAAGAAACTACTAACTGAAGTTATCAAATAAAGTAAAAAAAAGTAAAATATTTGCCTCTGAGATGCAGTGGAGTAGAAGTATAAGGTAGCATAAAATGGAAACTCAAAGCCAGAATATGTTGTGATACAGTTGAGTCTTAACGTTTTAAAAGGTGACACCAATCTACACACACGGTGTAAAACACTCTGTCCCACTGTGGAGTTAATTTTCTCTGGTTTCATTTGTAAGTTGCATTCCCAAGTGCCTCCTGCTGATTGGTTTTAGAGAACCAACCTGGTCTGCCTTCTACTGATCGTCAGCAACCTTCACCTGTGATCTTTCCTCTCTTATCAATAGAGATTAGCCTTCTCCTCACATTTACCATCTATCACTCCATCTATTCCAAACTCTCACGCACACACGCATGCAAAGACACGCATATCTATTGCTACATGCGATACACACAGTCGATCAGCTTGAGTTGAAATCTCTTCACTCCCCATTTACTCCTGACTGTGTGTATGCATGCATACAGACACACACACACATACACAGAACTGTGAGATGTGCACAGGAACAAATCACCAGCTGCCAGCGGTAAATGAAGATATAACCACTCCTGGCCGCCATGTACCTCCAGCAGTGCCACTTAATCCTGCCATAGGATCTAATGTGGATGGACTTTCAGTGATGGAGAAAGACATGCACTAACAAACACATCCACTCGGGCTAACGGTGATTGACACGAGCCGCACACATCTCCTCTCTGTCTTTTACACACAGTCAGACACACAAACAGGCCAGCGTGCAGAAACATCACCCAATCAGTACACACACACACACACACACACACTCCACACATCTTATTACAACAGCTGCAATTGCACTTTCTGTGATTAAATAGTTAAAAAGACGCGTTGTTTTCTTTTTCAACTGCTGCCAAATCTTTGATGTTTATCACTGAATTACATTTTGCCAAGACAGGACTTTATGATTCCAAGGTCGTAATACACCATACAAACACACACAATGAATACAATGAGTGTATGACTGGTATCTAAAATTGGAAATTGCAATGTAAAAAACAACATTCCACTTTTGTGTTATACTGCAGTGTCGTATGGTAAATGGATGAATGAATGAATAGTATTATGAATGTATGTCTCTAACTTTACTGGAGCTGTAAATGTCAGTTTATCTTAATTTATTTAAGTTAATTTAAATGAAGACTCAATTTCCAAAGTGGAATTTGGTTTTTCATTTTTATTAAATATCTTTTGGTGGCTTTTTTCCTTCTTTTTTTTTAATTAGCTATGAAGGCCAACAATTGAAGAGGGGAAGAAAGAGAGGGGATGACACGCAGCAAAGGACCACAGGTTGAACCCATGGCTGCTGCAGTGAGGACTCTACCAGGTGAGCTTACGCACAGTGGTACTTTGGAGCCACTAGCATGGCAACATACCCACAGCTACAGTGCTAACATGCTCCAGTGTTTCCCAGACATTGATTTATTTGTGGCAGCATCAATATCAACAGCCACCACCACATATTGACTTTTTTTTCTAAATGGGTAAAATCTAAATTTATGGTAGAGCTGTGTGCAGCACATTGATTCGTTCAGCCCCTCCTTGTCCCGCTCTCGTCCGCTGTCTCTCTCTTCCTCTCACATACGCATTGACAACGTCTATGAATAGCCCCTCCTGTCCGAGCACACCATTGACAGGATATATAAGGGCCAGAGTTTCCGGGTCTGTAAAGTGAAGCCAACGCGGAAGTGTCTTAAATCTGCATTCTATGTAATGGTCAGCTCCACTAGCTGTAGTAAAGAACTATACCATGCAGTCTTATGGAGAAATAACCTGACTTTCACTTGATTTATTAAATTATGGCCCAATTCATAGTAAAATAGACTATAAAGCAGGGTATGCTTTAGGGTGTGGCTACCTTGTGATTGACTTCTTCTCAGTGAGTCCAGCCAGCTCACTTCATGAAACTCAGATCAAGGCAGTGCTGATCAAATGTGAAGCAAGATTCTGTTAGCTGTAGTACGAGATTGTTTGTGACCAGGTGAGCCTGGCGTGCCAATGAGAGCAGCTCAACTCGCAGTACGTCACATCTGTAGGCTCAGACAAACTGTCATGGCTACGACCATAACGCCAAACTCCAAAACAGTACTCCACAAACCAATGGGTGACGCCACAAAAGGTTCACGCTTGGTGCATGCTCGGAATTCTATTCTAAAAACATGATCATGTGCAGAAGGATACATATACAGTATTATCTACAAAATAATTTATTTAACATCTCCCTCGGCCAGCTCGCTCATCTCATTAATTGAATGATGATGACATAATGTTTACCCTCATCACCATCTTAGTTTAGCATGTTAGACGGCTTACATTTGCTAGTCAGAACTAAATACAAAGTACAGTTGAGGCTGTATTGGACAAATAAACAATCTGACCTGTTGCTAGTGTTAAGAGTTAAAGGATAAGGGGTAGTTAGGTAAAATTAAGGGATATTCAAAGATATTATAATTCATCCTGAGGGGGACATGAATCTATGTGTCATATTTCATGACAATCCATCCAAAAGTTGTTCAAACATTTCACTTAAAACCCCAAATGTCAAGCTCAGTGGGTCACCAAAGTCATTAGGATTCACCATCAGGAAACCTTGAATGCCTGTCCAAAAATAAGGGAAAACTTTGACCGGCTTGTGGCACCAGATGAAAAGCCAGGGGATCACAAGATTCCTCCCCTGAGGACCATGGCTGCAAAAAATGTTATGTCAATCCATCCAATAGTTGTTGAGATATGTCAGGTGACAGACAGACAGACAGACAGACAGACAGACAGACAAGACAGACAGACATTGTTATCCCCAGAGCCACTAGCATGACTAAAAAAAACTATGGATCCTTCCACAATGTCGACACTCTCTCTCTCTCTCTCTCTCTCTCTCTCTCTCTCTCTCTCTCTCTCTCTCTCTCTCTCTCTCTCTCTCTCCCTCTCCTCCTCCTCTCCCTCCCTCCCTCCCTCCCTGTGTCAGGCTCTTTTGTTCCCTGTCCTCCCTCTGTCGGGGTCTGTCACCATTGCCTCCATCTGCAGAGAGCAGTGATCATCGTTAATGACAGGCGGGCTTTAATTAGCCCACAGTAAACAATTAACACAACAGCAAAAAAACATTTCAATGCAAATCACATCCTCCGATGATAAAGTGCTGCAACAATATCAATGAATACATTTGCCTGTAATTAGGAATACCTTCTAGGTTAGTTCTGTGTGTATGTGCGTGTGCGAGCAAACCATTGTGTATGTGTGTTGTCTTAATAAATTCCTTTAAAACTGTTTTCCTTTCCACTTTGCTGGCCTTTTGTGTGACTCACTCATTAATGCTCATACAATTGCTATTTCAGTAATGGATGTCTGAAAGTAAAGCCATAGAAACTACAATCAAATGAAGCTGAATGGGCCGCAGATGAACAGGGAAACAGGATACACTGAAATAGCTTTCTCTGTATGTCTGTCTCTCTTTACTTGACATGTTTTTAAACACATCCTATTTATTATTTTCAGTGTGAGGAAGACGGATTCAAACAGACAGTTCATGACAGAGCGTGGAAATGAAATGTGGCAGAATGCCAGGAATAGCATACAATGACACAAGTTGCATTGTATGTGAAAATATATCCAGCCTTGAATTGCAATTACATTGTTAAGAACAGGACAAAGAATTACAGGCGGAAGGAATTAAGTCGTATTAGACCATCTGTCATTTATGGGTTGTCAGACCCCAGAGAACATCTTCTCTCTGTTGGTGATTTGGTATGGTGAGCCTCTCCATATGCATCACACTCCCCAGATCCCTCAGTCACGGTTGAAGTACTGGACTCCAGCATCCCAACAGTGTAATATGATGTCTGGCTAACAAATTAATGACAGACAAATGACATCGATCCTTGAATGCACTGGCTTTTTGTTAATTGCCACAGAGGAAGTAATGGGTCTTGGCTAAATCTCAGCTAAAGGCCATTTACACGTAAATGATCAAAGTTCCCACATGGGATGAAACAAGGGCCTACAGTGGTATTTTTTACTCTCTGTCTTTTTTTTTTTTTTTACAAGGGGCTTTAGTAAATGGCACGGAGTGAAAACGGAAGTCTTGACACAATAAATAATTTGTCATCTTCGGGCGGTGATACCGTGGGTTTTACTGCTAGTAAATTGAAATGCCTTCTCTGGTGTAGCAATATGGCAGCTGATGGACCTGTTACAAACCAGACAACAGCAGAAATGTCATTTCCAGCAAATGCTTCTGCACTCTTCTGGGTCAATCACTTACAAATATGTCACCTTGTTTTGACCTGTAATTGTAGAGCCTCCCCTCGGGCCAGTCACTGAGATATAAAAGAAATAGCAGCGACCACATGTACAAATTATGTATTTGGACAAAAGAAAAATACTTCTCGACACTGAATCTGCTGTTTATTGTTAAAAATGTGCATGCCTTCACGCGTGCTTTACACCATGTGTGACGCTTGATTTGAAACCACAGCCTTTTTCATGACATCATAGCTTTCAACAGCCTAAACTCACTTTTGATAGCATGTATAGCTGTGTGAATAAATAGCTCTTTCTAAAAGCTTGATTTTATTCCAGCATGTGCAGATTGTTTTATATAGTTAGCCACCCATATTATACAGAATTGTGGGAATAAAAGTAATCATAAATTTGACCCACTTATGTATCATCATTCCTATTTAGGCTATTATGGATTGCAATAGACAGTATACTGATACATATGGCTGTGTGTAACACCATCCACATTGCCTGTGCCAGATGAAGAATGGAATGAGTCTGGGTTATGTCCAAACGAGATTAAACAGGGGAGTGTTGACATAAATAATTTTGGGAATGGGCGTTAGGCCTGCGTGCACACACACACACACACACGCTTTCACAATGACTCAGATATATAAATGTATAAATCAGCCGTGATGAATAGATATTTCAACTTTTCTGCATATGCAGATGTTTAGTCCTGAATCTACGTAGTGTATTAAGCATCTGGCCCAGGGAAGAAGAACAGCCTGTTGGTGTGTCATTTTACAAACCTAAAATCTTGCTTGTGAGAGTCTATTTCTAAAATGAGGGTGTGTATCATATTCCATTTTGAACCAAACCCGTGTTGTCTCCATCTGGATCCCTGAGCCCAAATGGATTTTGCATTGTCAAAATTACCACTTTGATTTCAGCCCATATTGACTCCATCCCTTTAAGGGCTAAAATCACTCTCCCTTTCTCTCTCGCCTCCTTTTTAGTCCATGTTTTTCATGGCATCTCCATTTTGGCCCTGTTCTCCCATTTTACTCCCCCCTCTCTCTCCCTTTCTCCATTCTCTGGAGTAATTGCATTGATAGTGAACAGTGCTGCTAATTAATTATGCAACAGCCGAAAATTGAGGTGAGAGCGAGGGATGAGAGGAGGAGAGATGAGGTTTGTGCCAAATGGTCTACAGTAGGGAGAGGAGGGAGGGAGAGCGAGAGAGAGACAGGGAGAGTGTATGAAGTACTTTGAGAAAAAAGCCAGATGGGAAGCAGAACAAAGGGAAGGCACAAGAAAATGAGGAAAGGAGGAAGATGAGAGGCGAAGAACGTAACAACTGAGAGGTTATGTTTGTAACGAGGATCTGTCAAAATGTGAAGATCAACAGCGTGGAGGCAAATCAGGGCTCTCCTGCAGAGGAAGATCAGAAGGATGGATGCAAACACTGGTGAAAAAGTCAAAGGGAAATTTTGCTGGTGAGAGACACAGATGTGTTTCTCATACTTAACATATGTCCCTATCCTCCACTGAGAAAATCCTATGAGACTGCTAGATCTGATGGACTGGGGCCAGCTTGAAAAGTACTTGTACTGATTAAAAACCTGAGTAAATATATTCCAAAATGACGACTTAGATAAGATTGTCTTTTCTGAAAATATCTTTTTATTCCTTGTTCAGGGGATTAGCAGAGTTGCTAGTATCTTAGCTGCAGTTTCCAATAGCATGTGGCGGTTTAACTATTGAAGCTACTCATTAATTTACACAGCCCCAGCAGCAGAAATAGGCTTTTATATTAATTAACTGTTTAATTTACTACCACTCACACAGGAGAAATGTATTTATAATCTAAAAACACAAAGATCAACATTAGAAAGCAATAGTAGTTTATGAGAAAGATCAGCTTAAAACATGCAAAAAGGCTGTCCGTGCTCTTTCTTTATTCCAATACATCTTCATATTTATTGAAATGTTCCTGTGGAATAAGAATCTTTTTATGATGTAACTTTTGTACAGTTAACAAAACAATCATAACTTAAAGGACCAGTGTGTAGGATTTAGTGGCATCTAGCTGCGTAGTTACAGATTGCATCTCTGGTGTCTGTAGATATAAAATGCTCATTCTAAGGTAACAAACATCCAAGCCAGGAGGACGCTGTAAGACTTCGGCCAAATTATATATGTCTTTACTCAGGACGAATTTCTGCCAGAATAGTTGTTGTCTGATGTGCAGTTTGAGGGTAGTCATGATGCCTGATTAATTGCCTGAACAATAAACGTTTTCGAACATATTTCTGGCATGTCAGATATTTGGTCAGCTGTCCTGCAGTTTGAGCAGTCCGAATAGACTGTTTTAAACTGTAGTGAGATTATTTTAATATAATCAGAGTAGTATATTACTTGTTGTAGCTTGTCAAATTGTAGTATTGACTGAGACTGCTGTGATTTGATACTGAGCTGCACTAAAGAACAGACAGACCATACTGTCTGCATCATCCTCCGCATCTGCATCTCTGTGTTTTGTAGTAGAACTGCTGTTTTCTCTCTTTTTGTCAACGAAGAGGATGTGGTCGTCTTGTATGAATAAACTTTATTGGAATTGTCAATGGACAAAACTGAGCAGGGGTAAGCCCCCACGCTGTGGTCGATCAGTTGATCGTACTTACAAAATTAATAGAAATAGTGTGTCTGCCTTACTCACACTGTCCTCCTCAGCAGATGCAGTTTGCTCAGTTGTCATGGGACTGCAGATGTTAAAACTTTCCATTATTTTCAGCACTTTTAGGACTTGTTGGAAGGTTCTGACAGATAGGGCTGACAATGTTTATTTGAAGTTTCAACTACTGTTGGAAGGAAACATTTAAATATTGAATAATCTGTTTAAATTCAAAATTGTTATTGTATTGTATAAGTGCAACTGGCTGTGGCTTTTACTACACTGGGGGCCATTCCTAAAATGCACTGCATGCCCCATTTCCCACTCAATAAGCATGGATATTGTTGTCTTTGCTAATGTAAAAATGGAAGACAATAGCATGCTTTGCCAAATGGATAATGTCAACATCCAACCTTCCAAGAAGTAATGTATGGATTGTACATCATAGAGGGAAAAATCCTAGATAAAGGTAATAAGGCTGTTTGCTGACTGTGCAATGCACAACTACCTTACACCACTGTGAGCTCCTCACTCAGGTGGGGCAGTAAATATTTCCCTCAATCTCAATGCAGAGATAGAGTGAAAAGATGGACAGATGCGTGTTGTGTTTTACTCTGGAGAGCAATGATTGGGTTATAGGGGCGACTAGCTTAAAAAGCCGTTGCATTCGCCTCCATTGAGTGAAAACCTGTAGGCTGTGACTTCGGCATTGTCAGTGGTGTCAGTGGTGTAACTGGAAAAACTGGACATGCTTGTCGTTGAAGAAATAGATCATGAGATAGTGATGGCAAAAATATCCGCTGCCTTCCCTCGACACCCTCGTCTTCTCTCTCTCTCAGCTTTCAGTGTTGATAAGCTATCACCTGTGACGTGTGATCAATCAGATCGTGCTGTGGGCGAGACATTGAGCGGGACTACAAAGTGTAGTATTATTATGCCATATAGTGTATTATAATATACTATAATATATAATAGATGATTATACACATTATTTTTTTTTTTTGCTGATCCAAAAATAATCCCATCTATGACTCTACACTGTGAGTCGAGCAAACTCCACCTGCTGATGATAGCTGTTGGATACAGTGGAAAACTTAGAAACAAGCGAGTAAGTGGACCATGAGTCAAGATTGTCCGCTGCTGATTTCTAGCTCAAGAGCCAACTGTCAGGCTCAGCTTCAGTAGTTAGCTAGAAATAGCTTTAACTTAATTGCTTCATTCTCTCAGTGGCAGCTTTGCTATAGCCAAACTATTTCCGGGGTAGCGTAGCTTCCACTGTTCTGACAATTTTCCAAATAGTCTCCAGCTGTTTGATAAAAATAGCCGCACTATGATATCATATTTTGCATTAATTTGTGTTGACATTGAAGTGAGCCACCTCTTTCACGTCCCCATCCAGTAATTGCTTTCTGAGTATTATTGAAAAAGATTTCTATCAGTATCTCTCATAAGTCAATGTCAGCTATTTTAAAATAAAGTAGGAGATCACACAAACGGTGACCTGCTGAATCCGTTTTTGTTTAGACTGAAATATTTTATGCTCAGATCAGATCAAGCCTAGTCGAGCTCTTGTCCTTCCTGTCTCAGGTTCTTTGCCCCACGTGTCACCCATTCTCTGCTTTCAAATATTATATATTCAAAATAATAGTAGTGTCAGTATCATATTCATATTCCAATATTCCTTCGCTCTCCTTTGCCCTTTTGCATTCTTTCACTTTACGCCTCACCTCACTCCTCTCTCCGTGCACTCTTCCACTTTCCTTCAAATCCCCCACCCTCCTCCTCCTCCTCCTCCTCCTCCCCCTCCTCCTTTCTCTCCTACTGTCTTCTCCATCTCTGCCGCCCTCTCCAGCTGAAGTGCTGGCTCGACTAATTAAAAGCCTTAATCAGGATTCATAATTAGGTCTAATCAGTGCCTTGTACATCATTCCCTTGCATTCCTCCTTCGCTGGTGGTGAAGGCCGAGATGCTTATGAAATAATTTTGGCAACTTAATGCGTCCAAATGCGGAGCTGGGAGCAGGGCTTCAGTGAAAAGGAAAGAGAGAGGAACATGATTAGGACCAAGCGGCTGATTGCTTCCCCTTCCTCCCTCCCTCCCCCCTCTGGTTCTCTACTTCACACATTCAGATTTGTTCTCCCTCTTTCTTTCCCTTTCTGTCTTTCTGCTCTTTTTCCTCATATGTGTGCAGTGCCCTCATGACAAGACAGTGGGGTAATAAAGCAGACAGCCTCCCAGATTACAGCTCCCTCCTCTAACTCCACTGCATCCACCTGCTTCATTACAGCTGAGGCCACAGTACACTAAACCCTGCAACAGCCTCTCCGCTCTTTACTGCCTTCTGTCCACCTGAGCTCTCATCTGTTAGGATTAACACCCAACACAATACAGTACAGGAACAGAAAATAATTATACTGTTCATTATGCAAGAGGCCTCTGCATAGCTAATACTACAGCCTCCTGGTTTATTACCATGTCTCTGTGCTGCTCTCATCACTTCTACAAAGCAGGAATATGATCCCACTGCAAAGGAGCTGCTCCTTTTGAATTTCACTGGTGTGTATCATTGTAGCTCATAGAGTCCTGACCGTGCAGAACATCTCTCTTGTGCCTCTGTGTCAGCCTCCTGCTGTCTGAATAAGAAATTGTTAAGGGGGGAAAAAAATTAAATCGCCTTCAAAAAGAATTACAGCAAACAGTGGGAGTCTAAGAAAAAGCTGCATAGAAAAGATTTCAGTATGGAGCTTATTCTGCCCTCTTTGTCTGTGCTGTCAGAACCGCACCGTTTAAAAAATATATACCAGGAGCCCAGGTACGTGCTCACGCTGTGGTACACACATGTAATCGCAATTATGGTGACAAGGATTTTCCAGTGAGCCACACAGAAATTTGTCAAAATGATGACATTCATTGTTCTGTGCGAGCTATTAGGCTTATAATGGAGTGGTTACCTTGGCGACCGTAAATCAAGCCAGGTAGTGCAACAGGATGAGGGCAAAGAAAAACTAGAATTGGTGTCATTTTCTAAAAAGGTTGCTTTATTCTCAGAGGGTGTCATGTGATGGCCTGCAAGGTGGTCCCACGCTCGAAAACACATTAGATTACAGTTCGGTTTACTTTTACATTGAACCATGATTAAAAATGTATTTCATTTTTCATTAGTTTGTTAGAAAGTCATCTGTAAGCAGCCACGTGAATCCATTCCCAATGAAGAGCAGATTAACTTTTGAACAAAGTCTTTATGTCTGGACTTTTGGAACACCTAACCAGTCAGGAACCATCACTGCTGGTACACAGCGAGGGCCCTGGACAAAATAAACACCAGAGGCAGATAGCATCAGTGAGAACACCAGTGGCAAAGTGGCTGACCTGGAGGGAGTCAAGGTCATCGACTAGCAGACTGTGGATGGCTGTAGAAAGATCAAGGAGGCTGAGACCATCCTTGAACCCGGATAGGGGTTTCCGTCATCCCTTTTCTGTGGCCACTTTTTGTCATGTGACCACATGAAAGAATAGGATCTTGCTTTAATCATTCCTCTGTCCATACTGGCCATTAATAACCTGACTGTGCCAGGTGGTTTGTTACACAGCACCACCAGGGAAGTCGTCATTGGAATCTGTATATCACCGTCTTTTACAGATGACTTTCAACCAATCACATCAATGAACTATATAGTGTAATCAAACTCTCACTGAAGCCAGTCGTGAGAAGAGCAAAACATTTTCCCTCGGTAAAAAGCCTTTTGTGTTGTTCTTTGCTTGTCTTTCAATGAAGAAATACTCTCCATTTCTAATATTACTTATGCTAGCAACATCTATACTAGCCTCTTTAGCAGCCACCATGATGGTGACAGCTCTAAAATATTGTAAGGGCCCTCGCTGTTTCACCAGGTTTTACCATATCCTGTTTGCTAATAGGTTTTTGCAGAGGTAGAATATAATATTATTTGTATTTGAGTGTGAGTATTTTAACTTACTCAATTCAAACCAACCACATAATAACATAAATGTTATTATATATTCTTACATATTTATCTTTATCTGTGGTTACAAGTTACTGAGCAGTTTTTTGAGTTTATATGCAAAACATATAATAAGCTCCATAAATATGATATATTAAAATAAGTTAACCTACCAAATAGTATATACAGTAGTTAAATTTAGCTCCACTTTGACTGGCTACAACATTAAAATGATCAATGCATCAGTAATGTAATACTCCAAAGGGCAATTCTTCAAAATAAGTTTTAACTTTTGATATGTAACTACATGTTCTTACCATGCATTTAGTTTAAATGTAGGGCTTTAACTTGCGATGAAGTATTTTTGCACTGTGGTATTGCTCCTTTTACACAAAAGATCTAAGATCTAATATTTTTTCCCCCACCACTGGTCTTCCTACTGCATTTATTGATTAATGAAAAACAGAACTTCTGAAATGAGAACTGCATGGAGCACAATGCAGCAGGGCTACTTCAGGCAAAAGAAATGAGTCAGACCCAATCAGATAGTTGTGACATCTGTTATTGCTTGAACAGTTTCATTTAAAAACTACTACTAAAATATAAAATCAAGATTTTTCTCCTAAATTGTATTCATGCGCATCTAAAACGGCTTCATGTAGAGATCTTAATTAATAAATGGACATCAAATTAATGCATACAGTACCTTGGTATAAATGCTGTAATCAATTGAGACAATAGCAGAGATGATTGCCATCTCATGTCATCTCCATCTCGTGTATTTTTAGCACGTGTCCACATTTCCCATAATTGCTGTTACTTTTAGTTGCAAAGACGATGTATAATGGAGCACCGAGGCCAGTGAAGGCCAGCATTCTGCCCAACTGTAATGTTTTTTTTATTTATGGTAATTGTTTTTATGGCTGAATTATTGATGTTAAAATGTTCCACATGGCACCAGTAGTCTTGTGCTACTGGTCTCACCAGCCCCAAGAAGAAAAGGTTAAACCTACATCATACTGCATTTAAGGTTTGCTCTAAATCTCGCCTCTGAGGAAAAATGTGGATGTGGCGGACAGTGCCCCCCTTTAAAATCCTTGCTTGTGAGTCTTTTATTGCTCATCTCAGCTGGAGGGAGAGACATGAACTGAATCTGCAGATCGGCATCACAACACAATGCAATTCAACAGTTTAAAAATTCAAATGTGCTTTTAATAAATGCATGAGGGCTGCACCTGTGGCCACTTTGGAATTACAGTGAAGTCATATTTACAAGCCTCTCGGTGTACATTTTTTGACTTCACGCTGTGTAAATAATGTAATTTTGATGGATGCAAACTGAATGAATGCATGGTTGCATTTCGCCCCCAACACATGCACACTCTTCAGCGTAATGCCATTAAATGTTTTTTTATTAATCGCTGTGTTTGTAGTTCTTTAGAGAAAGTAAAGGGCCAAAGTGGAACTATAAACTAAAGGTCAAAACTGTACAGTGGCTGGCTGAAGTGCAAATGGATGGCCAAACAAAAAATTCTTTGAGTTTGAAGCCAGCTTCTTATTTGAAAGAGCTTTATTAGTCGCTGTCATATGACTCACTGCAAGGTGGTCTCACGGCCACTTGATGTGACACGCGCGCACACACACTGTGCAGCTGTCTGAGCAGTCATTTCCAGGGATATTAGAGGCCCTATAACACGGTGGGCCATTAACAGCAGAATAATATCACAAGTTGACCCTTGACATTCCGAGCAGCTTATATCTCCTTGCTGATAGATGCAGGCTCTGCATATAGCAGTCTGTACTGCCAATGAACCGACATGGAGGGAGAAGAGGGCAAAATCCCTCCGTCTTAAGCCCTGCCGGAGCGAATAGCAGAGCAGCTTAAGGGGGGTGGGGGCGAGAGGGGAAGGGAGAGAGAGAGAGAGTGAGAGAGAGAGACAGAGAAGCTTTGATACAAACCGGAGAGAGAGAGAGAGAGAGAGGGAGAGATGATGGGATAATGAGAATGGAGAGAGCTGGTTTTTTCCTCTCTTTTACGAGGTTGCAGTAAGACCCCTGTCTCCGAGCTCATCTCTGTCGCCCCAAACCCAGCATGACGGCGTTGCATTCAACCCAATGACATCACCTGTTGATTTGGTAGCAGAGCCACGGTGATATATTACACCTCTCACTCCTTTTCTTTGCTCTTTTTTTATATGTTTATTCTGCCTGTGCACGCCACTCACCGCATCTTTCATTCCTGTGCCATGACTCATCTCCTTTCTCTCGTTTTTGCCTGTTGTTTACCAGAATTCCCCCTCTTTTTGGATGTATCTTTATGTGTGTTCCTGTGATTTCCCCTAAGCTTATTGCACTCTCCACCTTTCCCAGGCAGAGTGATTAATAAAACAGCGACACTATTCATTTGCATCTCTCAGTTAGTCAAATCCCCTCCTCTGCCCCCATATTTTGACCTTTTACCCTTTCCCCTTCTGCCTTGCTTCCCTTTCCCACATTATTCCGGTTTCCTCCCTTCATCAGCGTGCCCTTAAGCGGTGGTGTAGCCAGTTTCCCATGAGGCTGAGTGGCAGCCTGACCGACAGGCTACCTAACTTCATCTCTTCCACCCCTCCCTGCCCCCTGAAATTTTCCACCCATTTCCCTTCCATCCATCCACCTCCCAACACCCGCAGATGACTCAGTGCCCACCTGCCCTGCAGCCATCATCTATCAGTCAGTCTGAACACACACACAATGGATCTCTGTGTGTGCTCCTTTGGATACACGCGTACAGTAACTGCTGTGAAGGACTAAAATGACAGCTACAGCCCTAAGGGATAGGCTGAACTTCTGTGTGTGTGTGTGTGTGTGTGTGTGTGTGTGTGTGTGTGTGTGTGTGTGTGTACATGCTCATATAAATGTAGTTATCTCTATAAATATGTATGGTAATGCACGGGGAGAGGTTGTGAATAAAACATGGGAACAGGTGATGGTAGCTCTACTATACTCTTTATGGATGTTAATCTTCGAGGCTGTTACCTGGCTGTGATTGTGAGGACTTCACAATATCCTGTTCAAATGTCACTGCATTCTGCAAGTTATGCTCAGGTGAATGTGAGCTGTATTACTATTCCTTATGTTAGGAATTACATTACAATAACAATGAATTTTGAATATATGAATATTCTGTCTGTGTAAAAGAGATTGGTAAGTTCTACAATATAATGTACCCATCAACCGTAAAAAGTTTAGGAATAAAGATTTACTATAATTGAAAAATAAGTTCTCTATAATAAAACTTCAGAACTTTGCTGAGGACATTCACATGCAATTCTTTCCACTTTCAATTCTGGATACATCACTCATTTTGATAGACTGGTGTTTTTTTGTTGATGTAAACATCTTAACATGCTTATAATGACCCAGATAGGCTTTTCTCCCAGTTGAAACACCTGATTAACATATCTGGGATACATCAGTGTTAGTGTGAGTAGTGAGGTGAATATGCAACTACTTCTCTATTTTCTTTTGGTACTTTGTGGTAATATTTGGAGTTTTTAGTTGATTTACGGATGTGTCAGAAATTAGATAAAGGTTTGCCCCTAATAAGACCTCTTATTGCTTTCTTACTTACTCACAGGCTCGAATCAAATCAACTTTTTGTCACATACAATCATACAGTACAACGTATAATGAATGTGTACTGTGCATTTAGCCCATCCTTAGTAGTAGGAGCCGGGGGAAACTCGAGCACCTGGAGGAAACCCACACAAACATGGGGAGAGCATGCAAACTCCACACAGAGAGGCCCTGCCCCAGCTGGGAATCAAATCCAGGACCTTCTCACTGATTTAGATTTTTTTGTCAAAAGACCTGAAAGATTGACCAATTAATCCCTTATATGGAATAATTTCCTAATGAGTAAAATGTAAACAAGAAATTCACTTTGTAAAATGTAATAATTAAATTAAAAACATATTATGTCCAAAAAAAGCTAATGCCCCAAAGATAATGTCTGCTAATCATACATAGTAAACTATCTGCTACTGCAATAAGCAATCTGCTGTTTGTCACTGATCATTTCCATTTCAAGCAGATTACGGTGAGATGCTTTGCCCAGCAGCACTTCAACTGTTTTGTAGTAAGTTAACTTGTTCCTGAACAGAAACAGGACCATGCATTCTCCACTTTGTTCCAGACTAAAATACCTTGTGCTTTGTACTGTACTTTGTATTTAGTGCTAAGTATCAAAAAGCATGCTAACATTCTAAACTAATATGCTGAAATGGTAAACATTAAACCTGCTAAACATCGGCATGCTTACATTCTCATTGGGTGCTTGATGTTGCATTGCATTAACATTACAGCCTCTCAGAGCTGCTTGCATTGCTTCAGACTTGTTAAATGTTGCCTGGTCTTTATTTATACGAGTACTCAGCACACCTCAGCTCTTTCTCAGTACACCAGTTTTATTTCTCTTCCAACGCAACACCACAAAATTAAAACAAGATTAAAGAAATTAGAACCAATTTTATTTGAGAGGAGCGGTTACATTTTGGTTGTCTTCAGTTCTGAAACACTGCAGAGTACAGTTGTTTCTCTTTCGTTTTGCCTTGGTTTTGGTTTTTCTTTTTTGCTGTGAGTAGGAGTTTTTTCTCTTCTTTACCAGGCACAACATTATTCCCCCTGACATCTGTCTGCATGACTTAATGATGTGCAAGGCATTTTATTTTCCTATCGGGAGCCAACCTAAAGAGGTCGCTTGCAGGGCACTTTTGGTATTGGTAACAGCATTAACTTGTACACATCTCCATTAAGTCTCGTCCCATAGACAGTCGATATGCCCATGTCTCCTTGGCACTGAAGTTTGAAATAGGAGAATGACACTAGATGCTGAATTTCAAGGACCATTTATCTTCAATGGACAGTTGGTTTTGCATTAAGAAATCTATGGCCTTTATCAGCCTCTATCTATGTTGCCATTAATTCTTCCTAACAACAACTTCACATCACCACATTACCCAGTCAGAATTGTCTAGTCTGGAGACAAATTAAGACATTTCAAAATACTGGAATAATAGCACTGCTTTGTATTGTGCTTTTTTGGCTATTTGAAGTGTGAGCTTATTTTTGAAAGCCAGAAATCACATCGTGGAATAATTGCTGAGTGATTTGTCTTGATCAACAACATTTTAATCACGGCTGTTTTGTCTCGCAGGGCAGGGAAAATGTTCCTCATTTCCCTTTTATTAAAAACAACATTGCTTATACACAATTAGACCAACTGGTACAAAAACATGCGCTCTCGCTTATGCAATGCGCCATTGATCATGGTCATGATCATATTTAGTTTACTTAAAAATCACAGAAGTTGTTCAAAATTGAGATAAAAAAACAGAAGAAAAGAAGACGGCGGAGGACAAACAAAAATGTCCTGTAGTTTAAAGGATCTTGATGAGGGACTGAGGGGGGGGGGCGACTCCCTATGGACCCAAATGAGACAGTGTAATGAGTTGCCAGGGTTTGATACAGTTTTCCCAATCTCACTAATGCATTCTGTTGTAGACATTTTCCCAGCTTGCCTCCCTCCTTCCTTCTCTCCTCTCCCGGCCTCGTCTCCGTCTCTGTCTCTGTTCCAGCCTATCAGACATGACAGTACCAGCTGGCTGCTGGCAAACTCACAGCCAGAGGATATAAGTTGTGTGTGTGTGTGTGTGTGTGTGTGTGTGTGTGTGTGTGTGTGTGTGTGTGTGTGTGTGTGTGTGTGTGTGTGTGTGTGTGTGTGTGTGTGTGTGTGTGTGTGTGTGTGTGTGTGTGTGTGTGTGTGTTGGTGTCAGCCTATCTGTCTTTTGAAGATGTGTGCCCATATTTCGTTGTGTGTGTGTGTGTGTGTGTGATTGCATGCAAAGCACATTATATATGAGTTTACGTGTGTTCAGTGTGATGCGTCAAAAAGCGTCACATGTTGATTTAACGCCATGGAGTCTGAGCCTGAGTGATCTGAGTCACAGGTGTGTGGCGGTTACTTGGGGTGGTGTTAAGAGCAATATTTAATTCCTATAAAGATAGTTGTCAACACTTGCTTGAAGCAGCTGTGTACTCTTGTGGGTGCTTGGCATTTGCTTTCTGCCTGACTCACTGAGCACATTAAAAGCCACTTATTTGCCTTTCTTGCTGTGTGGTGGAGATGTGTACCCTTGCTTTTGTACTTCGATGCATTGCACTCAAGTTTAGGTAATTTATAGAAACCTCTTATGAAAAAAAGGTGAGAGACCACATATTTCAACAGCACAAAGAAAGAAAATCAAACACCAACCCCCTTCTGTCTTGGCAGCTCGGTACACTTTCACAGGGCTGCAGGAAACATTTAAGGCTTATTGGGAACATTGGAGATGAACAGCAGATGTGTCTGTGATTCTGGCACTGTTCAACATGTTCTCCCCGACCCCAACCGCCACTGACCCTCCTCACCTTTCCACCGCTGCCCCCTCTCTCTTCCCTGCATCGATTAAATACACATATACCCCTTTTTCCATCTGTCCAGCCATACCTCCCGTTGCCTTGTAAAGTTTTGCCCTAGATTCAAACTCTGTGTGTGAAGGGAGGTGTATACCATTTAGGGGGCCACACTCATCTCCCGCTCCACCAAAATGTGTAATTTTTTATTCTTTAGTGAAGCAGCACCTCAACATCTGTTGTAGCTGTTGTTTTCTATTTGCACTTTTTGCTTTATATTTGTATGTCCTTTCACTTCTGTCTCCAGTTATTTGCCTTCATCTAGCTTTCTTTATTTTTTTTCACATTACAGTGAATAAAATGTGAATCCAAAATCCCCAAGATTATAAGCTTCTGATAATAAAAATTGCAAAAGTCAAGGTCCTGGTGACCTTTATATAATGCTGTCAATTATCCTGTTATGCTTTTCCCCTTGATTAACGGTCAAGGTCTGGCACCAGATCTCCAGCCTGGATGAAGCTGGGGTTAAAGAAATGCCTCAGTAAAAATCATGGTCAGAGCTTAGCAGCTTGGCCAGACATTAAGTAAGAGCCTTAATGTGAAAGGACCTCGAGGGAAGTTGATGTAAACCAACAGGACCCTGCGGGCCTGTCCAGACAGGGTCTGAACCAGCTCTCTACGAGTTGAAACGGGCCAGAACAGATGACAGACAGGCAGACCAGAACTGACGAGAACAGGGGCTCACATGTTACACACTGTTTGTTCTGCACAGTCTCCAAAATCTGTGAGACATGGATGGACGGGGAGAGGTTTGGACGGCACTGGAAATGGAGAAGGAGCTGAGGGGAGGTGGGAAAAGAGTAGGAGTATGAGATTGAGGGGAGGTGAGAAGCAGAGAGGAAATGGGTTGACAGTGGAGAAGGTGGAGGAAAGGGTGAGAGAGGAAAGAGCGCCGTGGGAGGGCACTATTCATAGGAAAAGTTTGACTTTTTGTTTTAGGTAGGTTTTATACTAAAGGTTCTGCCTGCTTTATGTCCTGTCTTACAAATGTCACTTCTTTTCCAGGAAGGGAATAAGGAGGAAATAGATACAGCTGTGTGTGTGTGTGTGTGTGTGTGTGTGTGTGTGTGTGTGTGTGTGTGTGTGTGTGTGTGTGTGTGTGTGTGTGTGTGTGTGTGTGTGTGTGTGTGTGTGTGTGTGTGTGTGTGTGTGTGTGTGTGTGTGTGCTGAGCCCCCAGAGATAGGAAAAGTATAGAGGGACTGCTCAAACCTCAGGGACAGACATGGAGGGATGGATGAAAAAGGAAGGGGAAGAGGAAGTTGTGGAGTAAAAAAGAGTCTAAGGAAGCTGAGTTAATGTAGTGTGAAGTGACATATCTCATTATGAATAGAGCAAAGACGGAAGAGAAGGGAGAATCACATAAACGCTACAATATGTGTGAAATGGTGAGTGTGTGTTGAGGAGAAACAGACAGAAAATGAGAGCAAGTATAGGGCATGAATGGAGTGGATATAGCTCTAGGCCAGTTGGCATTGAACATAACGGCTTTCATTGCAAGGTGTTGATTCTGTTGCCGAGCCCTTGAGCCACAGGCGTTTAACCCCAACAACGGCCAAGAACAATGGCTAACAGCCGCATAAACGGATAACATGTGAGGTGAAATACAACATTTACTGCCTAAGACAATGACATCTGGAGCTGGAAAACTGAATCAGGGCTCGAGGCTTGGACAAGGTGCTGAGAGGTGAGGGCGAACAGGGGAGGGTGCAGGTAGGTCCTTGGGGGGGGGGGGGGTAAAAGGTAAGATGTGGAGGTGCACTGTGGTTAAAGTCAATCCCTTTATAAATCCCTTGATGCACAATCCGCTGACTCAAGGGCTTCTCAGGTTCCCAAACAGTTCCCCCAGGGGACTCGTTTAACTGCGGCGCAAGCCTTGCTTTTTATGAATCTCCTGCACTGTAACGTGTGTCACTGCTCATTACAGACAAGACAGGCTGTGATGCGGTGCGGTGCGGGGGGGTCCCAGGAGGGGGGTCCCAGGAGGGGGGTGGCGACTCCTCCGGTGAGGGTGAAGACCTCTGACGTTGCACACATCAACCCATCACTATCAGCATGCATGTTGTTGCAGCCCCATTGTCATTAACAAATGTGTGTGTGTGTGTGTGTGTGTGTGTGTGTGTGTGTGTGTGTGTGTGTGTGTGTGTGTGTGTGTGTGTGTGTGTGTGTGTGTGTGTGTGTGTGTGTGTGTGTGCGCGCGCAAGTGTGTGTATTTCTTTTAAGTCACACTGTGATGCGATTCGACATATGCTGTTTAAATGTTCCTGATTTCAGTGTGGATGTCCAATAATTAGATGATTTGTGTCTTATTACCAAGGAAGCGTGATAAGTGTTTGCAAGGGATGTGTGTGTGTGTGTGTGTGTGTGTGTGTGTGTGTGTGTGTGTGTGTGTGTGTGTGTGTGTGTTTCCAAAAGAGACAGAGAGTGAGAGTGCTCAGTGTGTGTTTGTGCTTTCTGCTGTGAATGTGTTCCAGATAGTGCTGCTGATGGTTATCTTTCGGAGAGAGCTCTATTGATTTGGCTGTGGTAAATAATTGGTTGGGTCTACAAGCTGTCATGTTCGGCCTGATTGCCGAGCATTGGTGGTCTCGAGCAGTTATCTCCCTCCATATCCCTCTCTGATCCTTCTCTAGCCTCCTTAGTCTATCTCTACATTTATTGATTAGGACCCTATATGACCATTCTCCATCCTTCAATTTGGGCAATAATCCCCATCCCGAAGCCATGTGTTACAAGTTATCTGCTCTCCACTCCTTTTTCTTGCTGTAGAGAGGGAGGGAGGGTACTAATAATTTAGGAAAAATGGAAAATGAGGGGAATACAGAATGAGGACATTTGGAAGGGTCAGATGCAATACAGGCTTGCGTGGTCTGCCCTAGTTTTCCTTGACAGTAGACTACATTTTTGCAAAGTGAGGTGGAGTGAGTGGGTGTGTGGGGGTGTCCCGTGCACATTTAATCTGATTTACTAAAAACTATGTAAGTGTTACAGCCCATTCCCTAATTAACATCCCAAAATGCAGACAGATTTCACACTAAATAATAACTTAAAAGAAAAACTCCTCAGATGGATTCGCCTCATCCTCCTGCTGGCTCTGTGGTCTATATCCTGTCCACTGGGGAGGGCTGCATGTCAAGTTTGGGAGGCCCTGGCCCACATGCTGCAGCGTCTCACAGGGTCACTGAGCTGAGGCGATGAGAAGACCATTAGCGACCCCGCTTGAGTGGCTTTGGGAACTACAACCCCCAGTGAGCCAAGAACAAGAGGGCTGATTATCCAAGCAAAGCCACAAAGCGCTCTTTTGAATGTATGGAGAAACGCCTCATTTACTGCAACCGGTGGGTTTTTTTGTTCGTTTTAAAAACCTATACCAGGCCCCAACATTACACGCACGTAACCACAGCCAAACTCCCTGGGAACAGCTATAATATATCCCTACAGGGATTTTGTGATATTTAATTATGGTTTTGTAAAGAATAAATGGATTATGCCTGCATAAATCAGTTGGATACAGATACCACAACTGACTTTAAAGTGACCTAACCGAAGCAAAGTACTTTTTTAATACACGGAGATGTATATTTAGCTGCGTGTAACTACAGTGAAACGGGTTTACATAGTGTTTTATTCACGGGCGATATACTCAGCTTTGTACACGGACTTTTATGGGACTTTTCCACAGTATGTTACTGTTAAACCGTCGTATAGTTTTTATATTTTCATAAGAACCGTATCCCACTGCGGTTACAGAGGTATTTGGGGTGTTATTTGTTAGATAAATCCGCCTAATATCGCTTTACCCAAAAGCCTTCACCGCCTCACTGGGACGCCTAGAAGTTTCGCGGGGAAGCAGACAGCTAACCGGGGGTGAAGTTGAGGGGGGAGACGGTAAACTTCCTCTGAGAGCTGCCATGTCTGAGCCCAGTCACAACCTCACTTCCTCTGGAGCACATAGCTTAAAGGACAGCAGCGGAGGAGAGGAAGAAGAAAAAAATTGAATTAATTAACGGTAAATTTGAACAAATACGCCTTTCCGTCTTTCCTTGTCGCCGAGAGGTTTTCCTAATATCATGACAGAGTAGGCTGAACTAGACAGCAGATGTTTCCCGTCACCGGCAGATCAATGAGTACGGGAGGAGGAGGAGGAGGAGGGTTTGTGAGGCAAGATAGGAAAAACGTATTTTATTTTCTCCTTTCCCCCACTTTTTCAGTCCTAGACTAAAGTGCTTTCTTTTGAAACTTCATCAAAGTTAATTGTCACACTCTTGTTTTTTCCGCAGCGGGTGAGATAATAACCGTGTTGTCAAGTGGGGAGGAATTTACAAAATCAGGTTTACTGCTGTGGCTCTGTAGGAGCAGGGGCTGCTGTCTGCACCAGTAGGTGTTAGACAGCAAAGAGGGGACCTTTAGGCTGTGTGTATATTGCTTTATCTCAAATATGAACAGCGCAATAAAACCACACTACTAAAAATCGGTAAAAATGTGTGTATTGAGGAGTTATATTCCTTGTATTATAATAGAGAGGGATGTATATGATTCATTCCTAGTATCACACACAAATAGTTATTTTTTTTTTGTATTTGTGCTTTCCTCTAGATCTGCCATGCATCCCAGGCTTCCTGTCTATATCCTTATTTCTTTGCCAGTTCTCCTGGCGCAGGGCAACACAGCCGATTCGTCCAAGAAGACCCCTGCTGCCCCAGCTAGCCCTCCACCCCGCCCGCCTCCTCCTCTGGGTGACCCCAGCTGGGCTCTGGGTCTGCGCCTGTACCAAGCCCTCCGCTCCGACTACAGCTCAGTGAACACCCTCTTCTCCCCTCTGCTTGTGGCCTCCTCGCTTGGAGCGCTGGGGGGAGGAGCAGCGGGCACCACTGCTAGCCAACTCCAAGACCTCCTCAAGACCACAACCCCTGCCAAGGCTGGAACCCACGCTGGGGACCTCCTGTCCGGGGCGTTGAAGAGTTTCACTCAAGCCAACGGGACCAGCTTTCACCTGCACACATCCTCAGCTCTGTTTTCCAAGCAAGCGCCTGCGGTCACTCAGGCGTTTGTGAAGGACAGCCAGGCCAAGTTCAGGCTGCAGCATCAGCCGCTGGGGAAAGGAGACTCCAAGGCTGACCTGATGCAGCTCCATGGTTGGGCTAAATCTGTGCTCGGTGGGCTGGAGGTTGCTCCTTTAGCAGCTTTAATCCAGGCTAAGGCTGGAGCCCTGATACTTGCCAATGCCCTGCGCTTTAAAGGTGAGTAAAAATACACAGGTAGTTTGCATGTGGGCTTGCCTGCACTCAGATCACCATTCTGAGTTTGGTCTGCGGTCACTACATCTTGGAAAATATGACATTGGTTGAGTAATCATGGGAAATTATATTAAAATGGTATGCAAACATGTCATCATTTATTAGTGTGTCCAAAGCAGTCCTGCCTGTGACCCTAAATGAAGCAACTCTGTAGCCAACTGAATATTTCATTATGGTGAGTATCCACTGGCATAACTGGTTGGCTGTAGACACATAACACAGCAGAAAGGCTGGGCTGACTAATGCTGTAATATAGACTGATGTGCTTTGTAATCGTCGAGTCATTTGCGGTTATGCAATGTCTCCGAATTGAAGTTGTTTGCTGCATCGGATGAGAAATCTTAGAATATTTATATGGCGTGCACATGTACCGTTTTCAGTGTTCAGGCAGCACGGAGAGCCTACAAGCCAATTTGCCCACTACATTGTGTGTGCCAGCATGCCCACCCATGTGCAGTGTGCTTGACTGTGTGTGTCCGTGTGTGTTTCTGTGTGCGTGCATGCGGTGGACTCCAGCTGGTGGACACAGCAGATAAAGGATGATTCTGGGGTCTATCACTGAGAGCTTATTCATCTTCCATTGGGGGGTGATGTGTCATCTTAAATAATTGAGTAACAAGTGTCCAGACTCTCTCCCTCGGTGTCATGCCTAACATCTGTGCTTGGAGCGCTCCAAGTCTGCGGCGGCACAGCTTGGCTCAGATCTGTTCTTTGTGACGGGCTGCAGTGGTGGAAACTAGTCAGTGTTTCAGTACGAATGCAGTCAGTTATAAGCCCCATCTGTGATTGAACAGTTGCATTCCAAAAACATATCCATATAATCCTGATCTGAAGTCATCATTGTGCCCCTTTTAAAAAGTAGATTAATTTTAACTTCTATTCGGCTGTTAAAGGGTGTCCGTGTTCGTACAGCTAGATTTTTAGTTCATCATGAGTCAAAGAAATAGCTTATTTTCCATTTTCATGATAACTTTTCAAGAATGTAATCTACCATCTCTCTCTTTCTCCGAGCACAGCCAACATTTGTGTGCCTGCTGACGTAGTATCTCATTTTTGTTTGCAGTCTACACAAAAGATGATGATGTGTTAAATATATCCTTCTGTTTCACTTGTTCTTTTTGTGGCGTTTTCTCTCTGTTTTTTGTGCTTTTGTCATTGTTTATCACGTGTCTAATCTACCCCTGTCTTCTTCCTCTCCTTCTTCTTCATCCCACATGTCTCCTGTTCACATCCTTATCTGCTTCTATCTGCCTCTATTCTGTCTGTTTCCTCCTGCAGGTATTCCTTTTATTAGGTGCAAAGAAGGCAAGGCTGCGGAAGTGAAAACAGGTTGCCAATAGATAGACAGCTTTTTGAAAATAACATTCCCTGACACACACTATACATTGATAAGCAATTTAATTAATTTTCTTTGTTTGATGTTTTGACTTCATTACAAAATTAGTTTTTCTGTGAACCAACCCTCATTGGTTGGTTCATTAATTTTGTGGAGGAAATATATAAATTAGATTATACAGCAGATTGCAGCGCACAAATTAGATTACAGAAAATTGGATTCCTTTAGTTTTGATTCATAATTTAAAAGTGGTCGATAGTTTGTTTCTTGTTCCTGCTAGCTGCCCCTCGCTTGTTGTAACTTTTTTTTATTTGTCTTTGATTTCTGGGTCCTAAGGCAATTCGTAGTGTGTGATAATGTAATGTTTCAGAGATGGTGCTGTAATTTCTTTTGGCAACGATCAGGCATCTGCTTCCTTGCCCATTTTTGTTTGCTTCCCTTTAGTTAATTATTAAAGGGGAGAATTTAAAAAGCTCTTCGTTGTCCCTCCTTCCCTGAGCTGTACACAGCATTCAAAGAAAGAGAAGGTCGGGGCAATTAGTAATGGAACATGTTTTTAGCAGCGAGATGTGAAAAGCAAAGAGAATGGCAAGAGGACTGCAGAGAAAGAGCAGTGTAAGGAGAGATTTCTGGGTGGGAAGAGGGACAAAGAGATGCAGCGTGAAAGAAATGGGAGAAAAGTAAAGAGCAAAAACTGAGAAAAGTAAAGAGAGGGTGGCCTGCTGAGAGAGCGAGATTGACAGACATAGTGGAGGGATGTAAAAGGCCTACCTAGGGAGTGCTAGTCCACACTAGTTAATTAATTCAGGCTTTGTTCCTGTTTTAGACAAACAAACACTGGAGACAGAAGAAGAAAAATAAGATTGTGGGGGGAAAAAAACAGTAGAGAGAAACTTCGACAGAAGATAATGCAACAACACGGGGAAGTAGAAGAGGAAAGAAAAGGCGAGAGAGAACAACAAGTCCCCACATATTTAACCTCTAATAATAGCTTCTGAAATACCACAACCACTTGTAATCAAAAGTTGATGAGGGAGGAGAGGGAGCCGGTCTGTCTCATTGATTCTCCTCTGGTTGTTGCCTCAAGTTTACAGTATGTATTGGTAAGTCTGTGTGCGATTGGATTTCTTAGCTGTGCAATTGTCTCATTGTTTATTGTTGATGGATATTAATGGATTCAGGTTTCAAGTGATCTCTCCGCTGCAGTGCTGTCCTATAAAAGAAGATAATGTAGTGCAAACCCAAAGCAGGCTCGCTCGTCTAGACAAAAGCCCACACAGCCACACACAGAGATCAACAGAGTCCGCTGTGCAGGCTGCTGAGGTCATTAAATCCCTGCTCGATACAACTTTTTGGCATTTACACACACATATGAACATATACCGTGGAGAAATTATTCATCATTAGGACATCATTTCAACCACACGGCTGCCACTTCAGGTAACCTTCAGCCAGTTGTTTTTAAATTCCAGTGTGATCATGTTTCACTCTCTGATGCTATAGGAAGCGGAGCGAATGTCTGTGACTTGCACTAGCATGCCTGCGAGGGAGAATCACATGTTGGGACTTGTGATTTGCTGGGTCCAATGGAGGCTGGGTGGTTTTTTGGGAATTAGTCCATTAATTGATCAACAGAAAATTACTCTTCATTAGTTTTGATAATCAATCAAACAATGTAAAGCAGCTCCAATTTAACACAAAGTTCAGTTTACTAGTAATAAAGAATACCAGTCAGCATGTAAAAACAGTTATATAATGACTTCTGTGGCTCTGTTTTTTCTGAAGAAAATTCAATTTTTAGCTTTACAATTGAATGAAAAAATGAGAATAGTTGGCATTTGAGAAGATTTACTCTATTTTATATCATAAATTGAGTATTTTAAATTGTGTGGGATTTTTTGTTCGACAAAGCAAGCCAAAGAAGATGAAATGGGTATTTTTCACAATTTCACATTTTAAAGACTAATTGAATATCGATGATTTAGAGACTAGCAGGCTCTGAACACTTTGTCCAATGCAAGTATTTAATGATAAAGCCAAGGAGTCTGTCTCTAGACTTTAATCATTTTGGTCTTCTTGCACCTTAGTATTGTGTCATGAGTGTGGCAATCTTTTCAACGATTAATTGATAATGAAAATCATTGTTAGTTGCAGTGCTAGCCGGCCCGAGGTGTCATTCACAAAGAGTGACATAAGTACAAGTCATAATCTCTTGACCCCCTCGCTCCATCCAGGGTCCCCTGCACCACTGAATGGGCCAGCGGCTTTGGGAAAGTGTTGTGAGGTTATTACAACAGTAATTCCACTGCTCTCAGCTCCTCCTAAATTGACAGCTGTCATGGGGTTAGCAGGGCCAAGTGGGATGTGGTGAACAGAGAATGGGACGCTGTGGCCTTAAGGACCTCATAACTGCCTCAGTATAGCACTCTCAACTCAGCAGCTTTGAAACGAGTAGACATTTTTTAATGGGCAGTAGATATTGATGATTCTCGAGCAGTGTCAGCAGGTGTCACCGCATAGCAGGTCTATATGTATTTATGAACATGGCATTGTTTAACCTTACGTCCACCTTTTCGCCTATTTCAATCGTTAGGTATATTCTTACTGCCCATCCATGTCAGGCATTCGGTATTCAAAATGCCTCTGTGTTTGTTTGGCTGTTTGTTCAGGGCTGTGGGAGAGAGAGTTCAGCGTGGACAGCACAGATCGTCGTACCTTCTTGGGAAAGAAATACACCAAAGTGATGATGATGCACAGAGCAGGTAAAAAACAGTCTGTCACTGCTGTACTCCTGCCAGCAAATAAATGCAGCGAAAAGCAATTTGAGTTCTAAAATGGCTTGAACATCTGTAAGGTCCAATCTGCTTCCCTCCTATTTATCACTGTGTACCTTATGATTTATTTAACACGCTTTTCATATTTTATGTATTGTCTTAAAACAACAACAAGGGAGAGTGAATTTCTTTTATGACAGCAGCAGTAAAAGATGTTGGAAGGATACATTGTATTCTATTTAATGTTATGTGATGCCATTTACAATTCATGAAAAAGATGACTTTAGTCATCCATTGTCATCCTGTGTAAGGTTGCATTCACATATTGTTTGAGTGGATTTAATCCCACGCTGTAGTGTTTTCCCCTGTTGTTCAGTTCATTTAGGTAGGTGAGAACTCAGGTGGTACCAAATAATGGCAGTGACACAGCTGAAAATGTAAGTCTGAACTAACTTCCAGGAGAACTGCTGTGAGGAGCTACTGCTCTAAACTACTGCTGCAAAAATGTTACAGTATGGCAAAGGTTCTTCTTGACTATCTGATCTTTCCTCAACTCTGTGCATGCCTCTGCCTGTCCTTTTTTCCAGGTCAGTACCGTTACCACGAAGACATGGAAAACATGGTGCAGGTTCTAGAGATGCCTCTCTGGGAAGGTAAGGCCAGCGTGGTCCTCCTGATGCCATTCCATGTTGACAGTCTGACGAGGATGGACAAGCTTCTGACCCTTGAGTTGCTGTCCAAGTGGCTGGAAAAGACCAATATGACTAGTGTGATTATCTCGCTGCCCATAGCGAACATCACCAGCACACTCAGTCTGCAGGTTAGTATAACAAACTTCTAAATGCTTGCATGTATCTTCTGAAAAGTAAAGTGAGAACTCAAAACTATAATGATGAATTTAAAATTAGGATAAGTTATTGTGATACTAGTCATCGGTCATAATAGTAAAACAGGCATTAAGACATCTTACATTAAAGGGTTCAGTTTTTTTGAAGTGGGGTTGTTATCCATAGTCAATGTTTTACTGTGTGTGGCGGTCAGCAGGCCCCAAGTATGGTTTGGTTTTGGTAGTTTAAGTGCATGCCATTTCCTTTGGTACTATTACTACATTTTCTCAACCATAAAACTTCTGTATTCCTAAGCATAAGCCCAACTGTGCCACCCACTATATTACGCCACAGATGAGCAGTTTGGACCAGACTTAAAGTGGTTTATGGAAGAGGAAAACAAATACAGGAAAATAAAAATGAGTGATTATGACAGAGACGATGAAATGTCGTTCACTTTGGAGGCAAGAGAATAAAGGTATACAGAAGAAGAAATTTTGCAAATGGATATTGAACCAGCTGAAAGAGAGAGGGGAAACTATAGTCTGTCATAGCCAGACTTATTTCCTCAGTGCTGTCTCAGCACGGTAACTACAGCCACAGCTATATAAGGCCAATATCACCCAACAGAACACAGTGAAATCTATATGGTGACCAGGACACTTCTTTATTTGATTAGCCTGGAAAAACACAACACAAAGTTTGATTTCAATCTGATCTTGCAACTTTCTGACCGGACCGCAGCTGATCTGCAGCGTAATACAGTGTGTGACACAGTTGGGCTCGTGTAGGAATACGGAAGGTCTATGGTTGAGAAAATGCAGTGCCAAAGGAAAGGACTGTCTAACTGCAAAGTAAAGCAGTGGAAATGTTCTAAAAATAGCGCACACTTAAATTGATATAATTTTTATTTTTCTATTTTTAAGTGGGCCTTTTTTATGATGCTAAAATATGTTTTTCTCCTTACACGGCAATGCGTTGTTTGGTGTCTGTACCAGGACTCCAAACTTTACCTCATACAACCCCAAAAACCAAACTAACCCTTTAAGATGGGAGAAACTTGACCTCAGCCTCCATCAATTATTAACTCAAAGTTTGAACAACTTGCTCCATGATACTCTGCAGTTCTATATAAAATACATTGTAATGTTTTTGGCTCTATAAAATGTTGAGTCTCATACTGTATAGTTCAGGCTAATGCATCATGCTTATGTTGGATGGCAGGCACAGTGTTATCTGTGAAACTACTCTGAAATGTTTGAATAAAAGACTTGGCTGTTGGGCTGAAAAACTGTTGTAGTGTGACCAGAGGGGCTTCAGTAGTTTTCTTTATGTCACTGACAGTGAAGCCCATCTGTGACACCCTGTTCCATTTTAGGTCATGTATTTATGTGAGGTACATCCTCTAGGTTTGTTGTTGCGTCCCTTGTTCCCCTCCCTGTGGTGCACATACGGCTGCAGCTCCTGAATTTCCCCCAAGGCCTTGTCTGGCTCTGGCAAATCCTTGGAGTGAGTGTGAACAACCAGGTGCTCCATTCCCACCAGACACAGCCCATCCTGAATTGGCCTAATTTTCAGAGTCACCTTACCTGCCCTGACAATGGGGTTTGTGGTGTTTTCTTTTTAGGGGCATCTACAGGTGTTCCTGTGGGAGTCATACTGCTTGTTTTGTTTCAGTTTGTCTTTTTCTACTTACCAGTGGACTGAGGTGATGTGCTTATACAGCATATTAAATGTGCAGTGGAGAAGTGGTGGCTCAGCTTTTTAATACCATACTGGGATTTGACAGAGTGGATACCGCATGCAGCCTTGATTGTAGTTTCTTCTTTTAGTTTCTATCTTTCATTCATTTCCTGTCTCCACACACTGCTTCATTTTTCACTTCACCTGATACGGTTTCTCATATCTCCAAGAAATCCAGTCATCATTCTCATTGTTTCTTTGCCTTCTTCATCCTCTTCTTTGGTTTATCCATGTCTCTTCTTCTTTGTTTCCTGCTTCTGTCTTGGCCACCTCCTCTTCCTGACTTGCACTCTGCTTATCTTGGTTCTCTTTCTCTTCCCCTATTCTTTCTCTATTCATATGTCTTTCCCCTTCCTCCTCACTTGGCTGTGTCCCCTCCTCTCTCTCTGTACTTGTGCCTTGCTGCTCTGCCTCTATGTTGTGTATTTCTTCCTCCATGCATTCTTCACCTGTAGTCACTGTTTCTGTCGTCCTCTGCCTCTTTAGTGCTCTTACCCCAAATTCCACAGGGCACGCCTTTGTGTACGTCTGCAACGCAGTTTGGCTCTGTGAGCCTTGTGTTTTCAAATCCTGCCGAGAGCGTTTCAGAAACAGAGCGTCTTCAGAGCGTGTTTTGTGCCCAGCGTTATTTACTTGTATATTTTGTCCTTAAAAAATATACCTCCTGTTACCTGCCTCTGACTTCTGTCCTGGTGCCACAATGTTGATCTAGCACGAAACTCAATACAGAGTCTGCAGACATTTTAAAATTGACCATCTCTATGCTGTTTCTGTGTCTGACTTCCTGCCAGTGCGATCTGCTCTGTGCTGCTTGACGCGAGTGGGTTGCGGCTTACGTCAAAAATAGACCAGCCACGTATTCTAAGCAGGGCAGAGTGGAGTCGCTTCTGTAACTCTTCTGGTGGAATTTGGTTAGCAAGTGAAGCCATGACCTGACTTGTCCCTCTTAGTTCAATGCAGACTCTCTCAGTAGAGTCTGAATGTCACTCCTTGCCATACTTTTCCTCTCTCCTTTGAGATGATGGCATACAGCTGTACACCCAGCATTGGGCTGTAACAGCCTTCAGCAGGGAATCAAACCCTAGCTT
Source organism: Dicentrarchus labrax (assembly GCF_905237075.1). Taxonomy (NCBI): domain Eukaryota; kingdom Metazoa; phylum Chordata; class Actinopteri; family Moronidae; genus Dicentrarchus; species Dicentrarchus labrax. The sequence goes on from NW_026136717.1 coordinate 6,639,896, forward strand.
CTAGGAGTCTAAGAGGGGCCTGAGGATGACCAAGGCCTGTAGCTCCTCGGTAGGCTTCAGAAGTCTACCAAAGATCTCCTTTTGCAAGACCACAAAGGTCATGCCACAGCCCAGCTGGTAGTCTGCCCGTATTTCTGCTGCTGTTAACCCCAGAGGCAACAGGTAGCTGGCCTGAGTCAGAAAAGAGTAAGCCAGGACGAGCACCAAGCCGACAGGCAGTAGCTTAGTGGCTTCTGATGCTAATGTGAGTGCACAGGGGTTGTTTAGGTTCAAACAGGCCAAACTGGGGCTGTGTTGGGCTGCTGACTGGAAGGTTGGAGAGTTGTCGAGCTAGAGGAAGAGCACGTTTTCGTCCAGGCCGCAGGGTCCATAGCAGGGGCAAAGGCACAGACAAGTTGCTAGAATCACACAGGCCTCCAAGCCTCTGAGATTGGCCTGCTGATGGGGGTCATGGCAAAAAGAAAGTTTCCTTTCCAAGCTTATTGTACTGACATTAGTTGCAGTCATAGTTCTACAGGTTAGGTTTTTCATTTGCAGTTTACCAAATAATGCATTCACTGGGGATGTCTCAAGTTTTTTTTTGAAACATTGAAAAAAACAGGTGCAGTCTACTAAATTTGGAATACCTTATTTTTCATCAGCTACATGATCCAAATGCTGATGGTCATGGTTTAACACTATGAAGCTGATTTAATAGATGGACACTGTTGGTGTTGGTGTGTATTGGTGTTACAGAGAGTGGAGAGTGGAGGTTCTTCCCTCACAAATTATTATTAGCGTACAGACAGCGGCTTGCAGAGAGCAGACAAACCTGACAACAGCCAAGTTTAATTTCAAGTTACTTACAGAATTCCTGTAAATTAGCTGCAGCTGATATGACCTTCCAAAGGAAATGTTTGCCATTTAAACTGGCAAAAGTGACACCCATGGTCAACACCAGCTCAAAATGAGGAGCTTCTACATGAATGCTTTGTCCCCTGTTTTATGCTAATAAGAAAGAGAGTGGAGAAAAGATTCTGTAACAGATTTGTTAGCTTGTTCTCTTGCATATGCAAGCTAAATGCGAACGCTGCAGGGCCTGGATAAGATGAGCAAAACACAGTAAAGAAAGATTGGGTATTTAAGACTTTGGTGATCCATCAAAATATTTATAATATATGGCTCGGGACACCTTTAGTACTCGCTGTTACTCACAAATAAGAGACCTTAATATGCAAAGTGACCTTGCATTATTTGCACAAATTTGATAACTGGATTATTTTGTACAGAGTCTGTGTTCTGATTGTAAAGGCAGTACAGTTATGAAGCAGAGCCATACAACCTTGGGATCAGCACAGGTTATTTTCATTAAGTTTAAACATTTTCAAATGGCATTATTGCATCCTCACCTCACAACTTAGAGCCATTTCTGTCTGTTTGCGTCCTCTTGCATCTTTCCATTGACTTTGTATGCTATCATGGCTTCTAAATTTGCATCACGTTCAGTCTGAACACACCCTTTGATTCAGAGAGAGGGATACAGGAGTTAGTAGAATAACAGTTGTGGATGAGTGACAAAGACATAGGGCGAGAAAAGGAGAGAAAGAGAGAGAGGTTAGTTGAACCTGACACATACAGAGGGCATACCAGTAAAACCCATTTCCCCAGGGCCCTGTACACTGACTGGAACCTAATACCATGTCCTCTTTACATGTACATTGTAACCTCATCATGGACTGATGAAATCCACTTTGCCCTCTTTCTAGTTTAACAAACATCTCTGAAGAGTTGTGCTGCCATGTTATTCTGCTAGCCATGCCCTGAAGAACAAGCTTTTGACATTAACATTGTCAGGACACTCTGGGGAGGAGGCTGTAATCTAGAACTAAAGCTTGAAACAACTGCTTTTGACACGGCAATGACTTTGCCAGGGAAAAGAGCAGGAAACATACTGTTGCACAAATCCCCTTTTTTTCTCTTGCAGGAGAGTCTGCCAGACAGAAGAAAAAACATTTACTTTTTACCTGTAAATAACCCGAAGTAGCTGTTCTGTGCTCTCATTATGTAACCTAATTATGGACAAGCACTTAAATGATTTGACCTCTGTTTCTCCGACTCGTCACGTGTTGTCTCCCTCCGTTTGCTCTCTCAAGAAAAAGAAGTGAATTTGAGGAATCATTATGAACGGGCTAATGCTCTGAACAAACCCTCAACCCACTCCGATCTCATTTTGTCTGTCTGTCCAACCCCTCTGGCCACTGACAGCCAGCCATGTCTTCTCTGACAATCATTTTTCCAATTGGGTCGGGCAAATAATTGCTCATCACCGTGCGTTAATACTGTTTACCACTCTGTCTGTCAGTGCTTGGGATGGCCATGGATTCCTGAGATTAGAGGGCGGCATCTGGACAAACAAAAGATCATAGTAGTGTGTGTGCGTATGTCAGCCCTAACACTCGTGTCCTCTGTGAGGCAAATGAGAACAAACAAACGTACGCACCTCTGAGTCGCATGGATTTGCCACATGCAAACGTGCCCATTCCCTCTTTCACCTCCGTCCCCTCTGTCTTATCAGTCCCAGAGATCTAATTCCTTTTTGTAGGTCTCACATGTGACTGTAATGCGCCATCACTCAGCATCACATTGGCTCTGCTGACCTAAATAGGAATGACATTCGGCAGGCAAGTGAGCAAGAGAGGTGGAGGAGGACGAGAGGGGGGTCAATGATTGCTCGGGGACAAGTGTCACAGAGAACTATAAATAGCTGCAGAATTCTGCCTTTTTCTTTCTTAACGTCTCCCTATTTGTGGTGTTCTCCTCTGGTGAAGGGCAGACTGTGTCGGAGTCTGTAGCCAGAGACGGAGAACCCTCTTAACAAGCCTGGCCCGGAGGTCACTGAATAAACCACCCTCATCGCTCTCTCCCTCTGTCTCTGATCCAGTGCTGACCAGGCCACACACACACGTACACACTAATGGTCAAGCTTGAGCTCCATTCTGGCTGTATCTCATGTCGGTGACTAAGACATATGAGTGTGCACCGGAGAGCTCACTCAATCACGGCTAATGAGGTCAAAAGGCCATCAAATATTTACAAGAGCACACTCCACAGTATACAGTGTCGAGGGACAGCTGTTTTAACACAGCCACGACAGCCCTGCATCATATGAATTAATCAGATGTGTTTAATGGCCATTAGTTGAATATCTCACTAAAAGCTAAGGCTTCTTTTTCCTTTTTCATTCGTGGTGAAATTGCCCTGTGGAATAAAAGGCGGCTCGTGTATATATGAGCGAGTGAATGAGACACAGAGAGCGTATTGACCCTGCAGAAGAGGTAAAAGCCCATGTAAATAAGATACCAATAGCGGTTTTGCTGATGAGACTCAATAAAGAGCTGGAGAGGCTTTGAAGCCTCAAGAGAGCTGATAGAATAAGAAAGGAGTTTTTTTTAAAGACTGCATCAAATGTTTCCATGAAATGGAGCTGTGATGATGCCAGTGACACATACCACATACTTGAAACCACCCACGCAGGATGTTAAGGGCAGTATTGAATTAAGCAGAACATGTTTGTAGTTGTGAAAGGTGACAGCACCTTAAAAGAATCATTGGGTAGGTTTGATTGGTAAGCCAGAGGGAACAGGAGGTGTAAACTGTGCAGAAGCAGTGTAGATAAGGAGATTTTTACTGCTTTCTTACGATTGTTGGGCTGATTATACTCACAATGTAGGTGTCACAATTGATTAGACCAGGTTGGACCTAGTTTGTTTTAGTCAGGATCAGTGTGGAGATAAAATGATTCCATGTGGGGCATTGAAGAATTTGAACCATTTTCCTTTTGATCCCATTAATGCCCAATGTTCTCATTAATAATTAAAAAATGCACTTTACATGCACCCTTTATTGTACAGCAGTGAAATGATAGTGAAGAGGCAGACAGGAAACAACTGGAGAGAAAGAGGGGCATGACATGCAACAACAGTTTCCACCAGGGATGTTGCATGCACTGTAACCATTTGGCTACCAGGGTGCTAACATACTTGGTATTTGCAACAGAATTGAGACCACGGGCATCACATATTCAATTAATCATTTTAGTAGTTTTTCAACCAAAAATGCCAAATAGCCCCTAGTTCCAGCTTCTTATGTATGGGGATTTGCTGCTTTTCTCTGTTTTTGTATACTGGAAATTTTGGAGTTTTGGATTGTACAAAACAAGCCATCTGAAGACGTCATCTTGGGCACTGGGAAATTGTAATGGCCATTTTTTCACCATGATCTGACATGTCATAGATCCAATGATTTATCCAGAATATAATCAATAAGGAAAATAAGTGCTAGTTGCAGCCTTAAGTATAATATTGCGGTGTGCCATGAGAATTATTTTGTCCGTAGCTTTGCTCGAGTTCACTCTCACTCTTGCTCACGCTCACTTTCTCTTCATCCACTATCTCATCCAAATGTAGTGCTTTTCCGTCTCTTTGCCTCTTCTTGCAAATTGCAACAGTAATTAGCAAAGTAGACTGTTTTTGATTGATGTCCATTTCTGTTTTTGTACAGGAACAGAAATATTCAAATCCTTGTGGAATACAATGGAAAAGAAGATGCTTAATTGCACCTTTGGGGACATGGCTCTATTGCATTTCCAAAAGCAATAAATGCAATATGCAATTCAAAGACATTAAACGTCCCATAAGACCATAAAAACTATTATAAGAAATAGTTACACAAGCCCATTCAGGACTATACACAGTTTTTGGAAGTTACCTAGTGATACATTATTACGACTTTAGCTGCTATTTGACTGTGTAGACAAAAAAAATTATGTGTGGTGTGTAGTCTTTCCAACGTTTTCATAATGTTAAAGTATTTTCCCAGTTCATGTTCCACAGTTGGAAGCAGCAGCTAATATAAAAGAGCTCTCTTTAGCAGTAGTCTCCGTTTGATCTCTGCTTTTCTTCTCTCCTTCCTTTCTTCCCCATTGTCATTATTAAGGCTGCTCTGTCTCTTAACATCAGCCACAGTGACCCCTCACAGATGGAGCCGTAACATGTCCTGGCTGCCACAACCTATCCACTTAAAACCCCCACAGGTACACCCAACAAGCTACTTAGTGGGCCCAACCATCGAGCTGAAATAATGTGATGCGGAGTGCTGCACGCCTGAGGGTTGACGCCATGCTACCTCAGGCCTGGTTAGACTGTCACACCGCTGTAGGCCAAGTAAGCCCTACACACACACACACACACACACAGGAAACTACCAGCTGACAATGCCCGTGGCTCTCACTCGCAGACAAATAGCTCGTTGATGCTGTGTGCAAGGCATCAGCAGTCCGCCCAGTGCTGTTCCATCTAAGATTCATGTAGCGCTTCAGAGAGAAAGGGCAGCCAAAGAGCACCTCCCGGAGGTTTTTCTGCCCATATAATGCAGTGCCACACCTCTGTGGTGCACAAGGCCTCCATAGGCTCCTCTGAAACCCCTGGCCTGTTTCCCAGCTGGCAGCCAGGTCCCTTAATTTTTAAACACTTTGCGGCTTAAAAAAAAAATTAACCAAGTGCTTTTGCCTTGACAAGCAGAGTAAGAGAGTCGGAGAGAAGTGCTAGGTCATGTGGGGTTGGTTGGTACTATTTATATTCTTCATAGTTGTACCTGCACTACTGTAGGCCAAGTGAGCTGGATCCTCAAGGAACAATGGAATAGCAAGGATGAGAGTGACACAGAGAGACAAAGAAACCAGCTGCTTTTTTTCATGCACACATTTGTCTTAAACAATTTGAGGAATCCACTGGCGTAAGTCTGTTTCTGTTTCCCCCGTTAGATAAAAAGCGGAAAACCTTGAAATCATTGCCGATGTAGATCGAGAAGTTGAGGGAGCAATGTATAACCGGGCGAGCTAGCCTGTCAGAGGGAAGAGAAGGATGAGGCGGGGAGGAAAAAGACTGAGTTAGGAGCAGAGAGAGAGAGACAGAGTGGGATAAAATAGAGGCACGCGGGGCAGATGAGGGATGGGGATGCCAGGGAAGTGGCAGAGCAGCGGAGGAAGACAGTGATGTAGTGGTAGCGGGTGCAAGAAGAGAGGAAGAGAGGAGGAATAATGGATGAGGACAATAGAAGTGCATTAGAACAGGGGGTGGTGTCTTTGTGGAGAGGGAGCTTTGCATGAAAACATTGGAAAGAGAATGGCAGATGCCTACAACTGCATATACATCTGCTTATTTCATGTTCAGGCATAAGCTGACATGATCCAGTTTTAACTTCTTGTTGCGTGCACATCTCAACTTTTAAGCAGGAAAGCAGGCATTCTACATGGATTATTACATTTGCCCATTAGCATGAGCTAAGCTATAACAATGTGGTTTTGGAAAGAAAGCCAGCAAGGCATCATCCACATAACATTTCCTGACAACTCGTCCAAATAACGTTGCATTATTGTCTGCCAATGAAGTTTAATCAGCTAAAGTTTGCCAGAAAACAAGATCCTCACCCACTCATCTTCCTCTGCAACTTTTCTTCCAGCCGTGGCCTTCCGCGCATCCACACACAAGTCCGCACAGTCACACACTCACACCCACACATGCTCTCATCTGGCCCCTGGAGAAGCCTGTCACTGTGAGTGGCCCTCTGCCATGGGAGGATAAACTACCTGTCATGACGACGACTTTCTGTGGAATTCATATCAGAGGCAAAACAAAGGAGGTGCTGAGGTCACGGGGCATCACTCTTAAATTATTCATCCTCTGCTTCCTCCTTCCGTCTCCTCTCTGCCTGTCGCCCACTTTGTTCTGCCAGCTCACAACAAGGGCAACTGTCAGCCTCCTTCCCATCTAAAATTTTTGGTATAGAAAGTAAATAAACATTATGGTGAAAAACTCCTTTAGAAAAGATACTGATTGACTGTTTTGGAGGGTATGTTTATGTTTACGTTAAGCATGTGGCGAGGCGCAGCGCATGTCTCCCACTTCTGAAGGTCACAGCATCATGAAATTTTAAAATGTGCTTTTCCTCCTACTTGTTGTTTAGTCTTCTTGCGTGCATAATTGATCAGTGTCCTGGCAGCTGCTTGTTCTCATACACTTGCGGTACGTCTCTATTTGGGGCGGTCTCATGTTTTTGGAGAACTGATTCACGGGCAGTCCATAAATCCCATCACTGTGTTTTCCAGAAACAGTTGACTGCTCTGGGCCTGACTGACGCGTGGGACCAGAAAGCAGCTGATTTCTCTGGGGTGTCGGACAAGAGCAAGGGGAAACTCCATCTTGGCGGAGTCCTCCACTGGGCTTCCCTGGAGCTGGCTGCTCAAGCTGGGAAAGGAGACGCAGAACTCGAGGAGGAGAACATAGACAAGCCCAAGATGTTCTACGCCGATCACCCCTTCATCATCGTCGTTAGAGATAACGCTACTGGAGCCCTGCTGCTGATGGGAGCTCTGGACCATGCAGAGGGAGAGGCCCTCCATGATGAACTGTAGCACCCTCCACCCATCCATCCAGTTTTCCTGTCTTTTTTTGGTGCTGTCTCTTACACACTCCCTTTCAAAGACTACACGCTGGTTTCTAAGTCGAGACATTGTCATTCACAGTGGCACACTATCGCATCAGACTACAGCTGGCTGTCATACATTGACACTGCACAGTCTCACGCTGACTGACACTGACACTGCCATACCCGACACTTACACAGTCGCACACATACAGACACCTACATGGCAGACGTTAAATGAAAATACTGTACAAGACATTACTAAAGTTGATGGACACAGAGCAAAACACTAACTTGGAGAGACTCCCTGCATTTTCTGTCGCCCACACATGTGCAACCACACACACACACACACACACACACACACACACACACACACACACACACACACACACACACATTCAAGGCCTCGATGATCAAGTCAATACAAAACAAAATGACAAACCAGAGTGCACTGACTAACACTAACATGCTGACAAGCAGAAGTGGTTACACTGACACAACACTTACAGCAGCATCAACAAAGAACCTTATCGCAGAGAGGCTCGCAGTGACACTTGAATCCTCCTTGTCAGGCAAACACCAGGGTAGGTGAATGGGTGTGTGGGTGTGTGTGTGGTGACCGACAGATCAAGGGTGCCCATGAGGCCGCTCTCGGAGCTGGCAGGGACTGTGGCGGGGTCCCCTGGGCTACATCTGAGGAAGACTGATAGATCAGCCAAGTGCTTATTGATGAGCCAGCTTAATGCTAATGGCCATAATGAGTCACAACGCTTGTCAACAACACGGAGAGGACGGGGAACCTTTTAATCCCTTAATACCATCAGGAATCGATGACACACTGATAGGCCACTGGAAACAAACATGAATGACATCACTTGACTTAATGTAACAACTTAATATTTAGGATGACTACAGCAATTCAAAGAGGTATTAATTTGTATTTGTATATTTAGTTTTTAAAGCACAAGAGTGGATGGTTGACATATTTGAACTACGGTAGCTACCGTTTGAGTGTATGTTTGATATTAGATGAGGTGCTTTTTTTTTTTTTAATAAATCATTTCTAGCCTTGTTTTAATTATTTTTTTCACTACAGTATATTTATCAATGTTTTAACCTGATCTTAATACAAACCAATCAACCATTGAAATGTACAATTAATACGTGTGGATTGGCACACCTCCATCTTTCTTGACGGGATTGATGCAGCAAGATACAAGGCAATTTTTTTTCCTTATTACCTCCACCCTGAACTGAATTGGCTGCTGTTGAACCTGATGGATGTATGTAAGCAGATTTAAAGCCAGTTATTGAATTTTGAGGGGCAGCACATAATAGGCTAGTAGTGTCTATAAAGTGCAGCAACAGCTGTGTCAACACACAAAGGCTTCTCAGCAAACAAACGTTTTTACCAATGAATAATTGAGATATAAGATATGAGTGAATGAAAAAATAGTCCCTCCTTGCCATCCCTCTTAAAACTCTAAGCATTTTGGTATCTTTGATATTATAACTACAACATTTCTGTCCAGCTAATGTACAAAAGGTGCTTTGTTGTTCTACTGGCTGTTCATGTGTCTTCACACACAAAACACTTGCTGTATACAGTATTTCTTGAAGGAAAAAAGGAAATGCATGCAACATCTGTCCTGTTATAGTGCTAAGTAACAGTGTCTAGACACACAGCTGGTCTGTCTGATACACAGCATTCAATGAATCTGTTCCTGTAACACCCCGGTATTACAGCTTTGTTCCTAATTTAGCCCTCTGCACAGGTCTGCTCAGCAACAGTATGTGTAGTGCATGTGTGTGTGTTCGTGTACTGTTCATGTATGCGTTCATGTGTTAACAAAGCTACTACAATGACCTCTCTGCAATGGCCTCCTGTACAGTGGAGACTTGTAAAGGGCACTATACTGCAGGTATACTCCACACTGAATAAACCCGGGAGCTCAATTTAGACAAGCTGATGATGGATCCGAGGCCGTCTGCTGTGCGCACATCAATCCTGCTCACTCCAACATCAGCTCCCCGCTGACTCACCTTCACATTTCATTCAGTTCAGAACACTCACAAACACATGCATGTCCACATCCACCCACATGTAGCCAGCAATAATCTGACTGACAAAGAAAAGCTAAGAAAACTAGAATTCAGTGATGTGTAGAGCGCCTATATGTACAGTATTCAAAGAATGAGCGTAGGTTATATATGCCAATGTCAAAATATACAATGTTTTATACAGGCATTGCAGCAATAAATACATATGAGCTTCATTTTATTCTGTCTTTCAGTGCCAGTGTTTATGTCGTACCACTTTTTTAAGCAGCAGCTGGTGTCATTGTCAAGGTACAGGATGTAGAGTGGCCAAAAGCTAGTGCTCAATTCCCTGCAGTGGATGTACTTCAGCTGTAGGAGTGGAACTGGATACAGGCTGTTTTTTGTTTTGTTTACAGTCACTACCAAATACTTTAAAGCCAGAAGGTAAGCCTTTAAATGCACACAGACCTTATGTAAGATTCAGGTCTGTTAGGTTCTACATACATAGGTTTTAAAATGTAATCCACAAAATAATTAAATAGATTTGTCTTTGAAAGAAGCCATTCTGAATGTTGCCATGCCACTGTGTTTAATATATTCCAAAATGAGTTGTATTCCTAGTGGTTTTTGAGGCAGTGTTTTTTTTTATTTTATTTATTGACGGTTTGTGTGTTTGTCTCTCTTCAGCACACACTGTGTCCGGGAGCACTCTTCGGCAAGCAGCAAGCAGCGATATTTTGGACAGGTAATTGAGGTGAACTGCATTATGAGCTCTCTGTGCTAACTTGACACTATCACCAACAGTAACTTCCCCCCCACTCTCTCGTATGAGAAAAAGGTTTGAAGGGAATTTAATGTTTAATCTGGGTTTTTAAATAAAACATGATAAAAGAGGGACCATGAACTTCCTGTCGTTCCTGCCGCCTGGTGTGATGGGTTCAACTCTTGGACAATCCAAGCGGCAGAAAAGAGGGCGAGACAGCGAAAGAGCACTCAGCACAGAGTCATCCCAGTTACAGTACAGTACTTACCCTTTAGAGGAAGTCATAGAAGTGGCTCTGCTCAACTGGGGGTCAACTTGCTGATAGGGATGCTACAGGGGCCCCTCCATTTTCGCCTTGCTCTTGTTAAAAGCTTGAGATAGGTCAAAAGTAAGAGGCAGGCCTGTGATACATGAAAAGCAGCAATGTTTTGTGCTTGTGTTTGACCGTAGGGACAGCTTACTGACATTCTGTAAAGCCACACAGATACCCAACTGCTTCAGACCATTTCCATTCAGATGTGGATTTAAACCTCCGTGGGGAATGGCAGATAGGATTGTAATGAAGAGGCACTTTCTCAGCTATTTAAATCTCAAAATGGCCTTCAGATAAATAAAGTTAACAAGTGTGTATAGCATAGCAAGAGTTCACATTTGGGTAAAAAGCTGGGATATGCCTTTCTGGTACTGTTAGTGGCTCAAGGAAAACTTAGTTCATTAAAACCAATCTAGTTAATTTTGTATGAATTGTTTAATGTGTTATGTGTAATTTTAGCAAATAGGCTGTGGATTAATGAATTATGAGCCTTCAGATATGGAAAAAATAAGATATTGACCTGAATTGAAAGAAAAGCGACACAGATGGAGATAGAAATACAAAAACTATGCCTGTTAAAACAGACTAGTGCCACGACTGAAATGATCAGGGATCTGTAACATAAATACATTAATGCATTTTCTCTAAAATATTTTTTTGTGACAGGAACACCCTCTCTACATCACACACACTTCTTGGTGTAGTCCTGTTGATGCTACTGGTAGACTATAATTGAATGGAAATGTCTGGGTGCATGTGATAAATGAAGACCACAAGCAACTTGGGGTTCAGTGTTTTGCTCAAGGACAAACCATAAACAGACGACCCTCTCTACCTCCTGAGAAAGTCTCTCCATGCAGCGTTACTTCGATATCAACCTTAATGTAACATCATTTATTCTTATTTAATTATAACATCTATCAAGTTATGCCACTTTATATAATGTCAGCCAATAGAAGTACATTCCTTACAAGGCTAACATTATCAGCGTCTTGTTGTGGTCACAGAAAAAAAATTCAACATATTAATAAACAAGTAATTACAGTTTTTATTACAGTGAAACAGTAATTTACCGATCAAGCTGTTGCAGTGGAGCTATAAAAGGTGAATATACATAACTTACTAAATATTTCTGTGTTTTATTGTATTAAGCAAGTGAGGTAGCTAGCTAGCTAATGTTAGCTATTTTTAACGTTTGCTAACTAAACTAGCTTGTGAGACATTTTTACATTTAAGAACACATTTAGAAGTTCAGTTCATAATTATCTGGACATAACATTAACGTAACATTCAAAGGAATTATATTTCAGGTGTGTAATACTAAAATGTATGTTTCACTATGTTATATGTTTTTGGGAGTTATGATTCAGTGTTTTAAATATAGTCATAAGAACAAGACAGAAAACATCTTTTCAATAATTTTTTAATATTTAAAAACAAAAGTTTGTATTAATTCTTCATTAAGGCACATCAAGTAACTGAAAAACATAAGGTAATATGTCAGAACTACTCTAACTTCTCTCACGGCAGACATTTTGTCTCTTTAAGGAAGGAAAAGCACAGGTGTAACTTAATAACTAATAATATTAATTATGGCTCTGTTCCACTTGTGTTTCCCTGTAAACCATGAACATGACCATCATGCATTATTACAGCTTTTCCACACTAGATATTTTTCGGCATGTAAAGCAGAAACAGCACAGGTGTAATTAATAATATAACGAGTCCATTCCATACAGGTGAGCTACTTCCAGGGTTGGTATTATTGTGCGTGCTGGCTCACTGACGTAGCTTACTGGGACACTTGGTGGAGCTGAGCCATCATTAACAACATTTGTTCCACCTGTGCTTCTCCTGCTATGACAAGTCAGAAAGTCTGCAGTGAAAACAAGTCTGTAACCGGCCCCAGCACTGACACATGTGAGTGAAATGTCATTTATGGGTTGGTTTAGTATCTTGCTAGTCAGGGTACACTTGAATCCTGTGCTCTTTCATAATTGAGTGTGGTTATGTTATCAGAGAGAGAGAGAAACCTTGATGATGCTACTGGAAGACCTTGCACAACATTCAGTTATCCAGGTTATAGACAGTACCTTTTCACTCAGTGCTTGATATATATATTAAGGATTTTCAAACATATAGCTATGACAAATTTGGGTGGCAAACCACAGTACTCCCATTGTGGCAGTATCTTCAAGCTCTGGCTTCTCATTTGTTATCAGTGACTGGCAGGGCTAACCTGACCAGTATGGTTTTGTCTAACACTCAACACACTTTCCAGGAAGAGTTTGCGCCTGTAAATAAAAGTTTTCCATGTGCCACCACGTGAACTATTTGAACTGTATATTTTTTGTATAAATGCATGTAACTTTAAACCCATATGTGATAAGTGGGATCACACTTGGGAAACCGCAAGCCTACAGAAAACTTTTGAAGGCTAAATATCACACAATAGCTTTACTCTGTCACTATTGTCTATTGTCTTTCTCAGCAGCAGATAGTTAATCTGCCTGAAGCAGACTGTCTGCAGCAGCCCATATTAATGTTATTGATCATTGTCAACTTTTGTGCTTCCTCCAACCTCAGATCACACTACTGTGGGCTTTCATGGCTTTTTCCTTTCCAGTAAAGGTTTCTTTTTTCATTTTTCCCTTTCTCTGTTCTTCTCCCCAATAACCTGTCTCCTTTATTGCACACAGTCCTTAGAAAGTGACAACTTGAGAAACTGAATCAAAGTTTCAATAAAGCCTGGACTGCTGTGGGCTTTGACAAGTGAGGTGGCTAGAGTGGAACAGTACAGAATGAGACTGAAGGAGGACATATCGGTTCCAGAAAGATAAATAGTTCATGAAGCTGTTGACTTCACCATTTTATTACTTTTGTCTCCGAATTTTCCGCCTGCCTGCAGCTCTTTCTACCCACAAATTATTCATCATGCTCCCCACAGGCCCCAGCTGTCAATCCCAGGATTAGGAGTTGGTGAAGATGGGAGTTGTAAGTTTGTCATGAGCTCAGGTGCACAGATACTTGCCAGGATCTTGATAAAACTATGAAAGCTATTATGATACCATATAATCATTTCAGCTTTACTTAGAAAAAGACAAAGCTGCAGCAGTGCAGACAAGACTGCTGTAATGTTTTCCAGTTTTAGTTATTTGACCTTTCATCTCCCCTCTGTTTTGAAGCTGACTCATGAGGGTTGAGGAAGACAATGAAGCCTCTCTGACGGCCTGAAGTCTCTCATGTTCACTGCGGGAGGTCCAGCCTGAGGGTAAACAATAATAATGATGGCTATATACAGGGACATACTTACTCCATGTGTCAAACATAACTTACGTTGTGTCGATCAAGAAGTGATTATTTGTACATAAACCTTATTCTCTCTATAAATTATGTTTCATTTCCAATACTTCATGCTAAGGTTATTAATTAAGAGTGTGTGATTTAATATAAGGATAATGCTGATATGGAAAATATATATACGTGCAAATACAATTATTTATTACTTGGAAGGAATGAATGAATGAATTAAAGGTTTTATAATGACGTGCACACAAGGTGAAATATATATCTTTCCAACACTTTTTCACATCTTGATGCCATGAATATCTACTTATGATGTGGTGTCCAGCAAATCTTTCAAATGACAAGGCATCACGTAATTATCCTGTATCGTTCTCCTAAATGCCAAATTATGCAATTACGTGATTACCTCAGGGAGGAAGTAATTGTGATTTTTTTTTTCCTTGAATTTGGATTTTCATATTTTCATTTATGCTATAGTAAGTCAAAGCACAATTACATCAACCCTGAAGTCCAGACTACTGTCAAAAATAATGACTGTGCTCAAAACAACAAAAAAGAGCAAGATTATTCTGACAATGTGAACCAGATGTAATTATGAAAATTGGTGTCCTTCAATATATCACTGTGTTTCAAAAGTCTTTTTTATATATATATAAATCTCTGTGCCTGTATCTGTTAACCATTGAAAAACTGAAGTTGAATGCAGTGAGAAGACTTTGGTGGAGGAAGAAATGCATGAGTAACCTGGTAAAGCCATCAACTTGTTAATGGAAACCTTGTCAGCAATGAAGAAGTGATGGGCAAGGTTTCCCAACCACCAACAGTGATACTCTGCATGGTTAGAACAACATTATCTACATTACAGACCAACATTTAACTGCAATACCACTCAATTCAAGAAAACACATGTTATTATTGTGTTCTACTACAGTATAATCAATGTTTGAACATGAACAACTCTCATCCTAAGCCAAAAAAACGGACTTCCAGAAATCACCTGCTGTGTCACTGTGCTGTCTTTAGAAGTGCTTCATAAGTAGTGAATGGAAGTTGGATTTTGTGAGCCACCAGATGTTTAAGCTTTTAGAACCAGATGAGTTTTTTAATGATAATACCAGTGCTGAACCAGAACATATGTCCCTATTCCTTGGAAAATAATTCCTCCTTTCTAAGCAAATTATTTTCATTGTTTTCTAACTGATTTTAAAATCTACTGTACATGACTTCAGAGATCAAATGAGAAAGTTTTTCCTGTTGTCACCCTGTTACCTAACCTCTCAGTGAAACAATCTAATCAATCGGTTGCATTAGAGATTACTTTTGTAGCTCTGGCTTGGTTTCAGGGTAGCAGCAGGTTATCAGGCCAGGGCAGGGAATTGGATAAAGTATTTATATGTACAGAGGGCCTGTTGTTCAGCTCTAGAAATCAGATTATGCAATGCTTGAACTCCATACTTAATAAAAGGAAGCTTAACACAGTTGCCTTCAGTTTCAGTTGGATTTTATAGCATCTTAAGCATAAAACAGTGATATAAGTAAGGCAGACCAATATACTGTGATATGACATATACCAATAATTTAGAAATATTGTTACATGATACATTACCTTACATAATTTTACTGAGCAACACAAAAATGACTCTGAGGCAATAATTGGTCTATTAACCAACTGTGAATATATCTGAATAAAAGCCCCAATATAGTAGCAAAGATTTAAATGAGGCATCACATTAGTGTCATTTCAACTAAAAAAGCCAAACAGTAGATTATAGCTTCCAAAAATCACAATGTACTGTATTGTCATCTTTCCTTCCTCACACTACACAGCTGTAACAGCAATACTGTTGATGTCTGGACTCTTTGTTGTGTAAATGTGCTCTGTTAAAAGTGTGCTCATGGTCAAATCATTAGGCTTATGTTCAAACACTGCTAACTGGGTTCCCCTTAATCTCTTGACCTGATGGACAAAATTAGGTTTTTCCTTTCACATGGTGTTTTAGAAATTCAGTGACAGCTGAAAGCCAGAACAAATCTGATTACTGAAGTGCATGTAAAAGCAGTGACTCTCATACAACACCAAACCCAGTTCATGTTTTTTTCTTTGAACTCCTCTAATCTAATCTCATTTACCATACCTTACTGGTATTTGTTCTCTTTGTACTGTAGGTAATTTTTTTTATTTTTTTCAAGCTTTCAAATTTGACATTCAAATTTTAATGGTTTACAAAGCTGAAAAATACCAGATTTGGAAAGTATGGAGTGCAGGTTGAGATTGCTGGTGTGCGCTCAGTGAACCTGCACAGTTGCTGTCCTCTCATCAATTGAATTAATAGAATTAATTACCACACTCTGCCTAGGAACACATTGCTGGCATCTATAGACGGTGACCCATAGTGCATTCTCTGCAGTGTTTATGTATGCTTTTGTATGTGTACATGCACCTTCCTCTTGAAAATAAGAGCTCTTGAGCGTGGGCAGAGATCACACACATGCACACACCTACAGTCACACACTGGCACATGCACATTTTGCTGTACCTGCCTCTTAGCATTATTCAACAAGACAGCTCCATGTATAATCTGCATAGTGATATCATTTGGGTAATATTGGAGGTAGCTCAGGGACCACCTGCTTGTATGTTTAAATTTCTGGTGAGGAATGCGGCCAGGTGTGTTGGGGGGTGGGGAGGCTTCACAGAGTTAGAACACAGCCTTCTCCAATTATGATATACATCGTTATAATTGGGGGAAACATGTTACTGGGTGTAATCCCTGCCGTTTCTCTGAAGTGTGCACGGTTTCTAGTTGACATTATCACTCTAACTAACCACCTTCTTCTTCACCTTCTCTCTTGTCCTTGGACCCACCATTCAGCAGAAGTTATTAGTTCTGTGGACTATTCCTGGTGTAACCAAGGACTTGTGGCTGAAGGACAGAAAAATGAAGCTGTATAATTCCACTAAGGACACCTCCATCATAGCCATGGCAGCTAGAGTCCTCTGTGCCCTCACAGGTAGAGCCCCCCTCCCGCCCCTAACCAAATGTAGCTGCAGTGGAGTGCTGCACCGACAGATAACGACTGAACCCCAGTGAGACATGTGTTATGGAGCCCTTAATGAAAGAGTTGTGCCCCATTGAGCCCTATAATGAATGTTCTGACATTGAAAATCCCAGGAGGGGGCTGCTTAATTCCTATGAGTAAGTTCAAGTAGCTAACACATTTTGATAGAGAAAATAGTGGCTTAAAGTAGAAATGGACAAAACGATGTTTAGCGTTTTTTTTAATTGGCCATTGGTTTGGAATGCTTGTACCCGCATGTCCCCATCAGAGAGAGATGTTCGAATGCCTTTGTTCAGGCTCTTTATGCAGCCTTGTCCAGCTTGTCTGATACCTGTTTAGCTTTCATCCTGACTAATGGAAATGTCAAAAACACTGTAGAAAAGCTGGACTGCCCATTCTTCTCAGAAGCCAAAAGATGTGAAGCAGAGATTGCTGCCAAGCCGCGTCAAAGACACACACACACACACACACACACACCCTTACACACACAGGCGCAGTGCTATGCAGTATTATAACTGATAAGAGCTTTTGTAGATTTTGGTAATGATGTCCCTGAATACCAAGTGAGCTGCATCTAAAGAGGCCCACAGGAATTAATAAAAATGTCTCCCATTTCATGGCTGCAGTGGTTTCTTGCTTTCGAGAGATCACAAAAGAGAATCACTGAATGCCATAATTTAATTATGTATTTTAGGGTGTTTCTGCATGTATTGTGCCTCTTGGAAATTTTGCATCCCCATTATGATCTAACTTTTTCTCTTTCCCCTGTCTCCCTTTGCTACTTCACTCTTTCATTTCTCTTGTCCTTTCTCTCCAATTTCTCATTCCTCAATTTTCCCCCTGCCCTTTCTGTCTTGTCTTTAATTCTTTTACCCCCTTCTATTTATCCCTGTGTTCCCTTTTATATCTCTGCATCGCTTCACCACTCTGATTCATTTCTCCTCTGCTTCACTCTTTTACATGGACAGGTGGCAGAGCAGCTGGGCTACTACATCCACGTGTCAGAGACTGTAATCACAGAGGGGACGTTTGATGCAGCCGTACAGTTTGGCACTGTGCGGGGCGACCCCACCCACAGCTGAGCAGGATGACCGGTTTGCATGCCCCCTTGGTTGCCTTCAGCACCTACTGGGAAAAGAGCATCAAGGACAGCTACACCACCATGTGCCACTGCCTCATCAGCCTCACAGGTGGGTACCTCAGTGGAAGAGACAGTTCACAGTCAAACGATACTAAAAAAAAGCTTCTTCATTCCTTTGAAGAGGATGTTTATTGGTCTCCTCTGTCCAACATTAACTAGCCAAAGATATTCATCACGTCTATAAACATTTGCTCTTCTCCTCCTGAAGCTCAGCTCTGTCCTGCCGGCTGGTCTGTAACTGTTCTGATGTTAACTCTTTTGGCCTCCAGCTGGTTTCTACTGTCAGCTGCAACAGGGTGGCGAATAGAATCTTCTGAAGTTATGGGCTATACAAAATATACAAAAATATTACTTCTGTGATCATGGTTTTAAAAATTTAATTTCAAAATGTTAACCTAGATTCACCCCTCCCTGTGTGGTTCCAAATCCAACATGCTATTGTGGTTAAACCTTTGACATAGTCTCTTATTCATTCTTTCAGTCCCTTAGAAGATCCCATGTCCTAGCCAAAACCTTCCTCAGCAGCAGCACCTTTTGTCAGTTTCCCTGAAGCTACCTAAAAATTACCCTGTCATATGCGCAAAACGTTTCCTCTTGAAAGAGGAGTTCATCGCAATAAAGGTTATGGTCCTATCCTTGTTACAAAATGTCAGTTTGACAGCCAACCATTGATCTGCTTCATGTGGAACAACAGGCGCTTCTACAATTTGGACTTGTTCTTTCATGTTGCAGCCAGAGAGACGCTCTCTGTTGTTCGCAAAGCCCGAAAGGTAAATGCTGACGGACTAGTTGAATTGAAAAAACACACATGGGTAATCACATAGCGTACTGGTGAGTTGTGATGGTTCAATTCTCATGCTAATTATCTCAATCAGTGTACAAAACGCCACTGCTTTTCAAAGAAGCAACACGCACTCAATACACAGGCACACGGACGCATGTGTACACACCCACGCTGGTAGTAAACAGAAACTGCACACCCACAATTACAACCTCCTCTACCTGACACAGCTCCATGTTTCCCGGATAATCAGACAAAGATAGGATAATCCTGACAGAAATCCTTTTCATTCCCTCAGCCTCCTGCAAATTCTCATTTTGCGATATCATTTTCAGTCAATACACCAACAATCAAAGGCCTTTCAAGGATTTAAAATTCCTAGACTCTTAAATCAGCCCTGTGGGGTAAACATTTTTTTTTTTTTTTTGTTGCTTTGTAGAAACTTTATTCTAAACTTTCCAGATTCAATAACAATGAAGTCACACTGATTTGCCCCCAGTGACTGCTGAGAATAAATATGTATGTAAATTGAGAACACAGGTAATATTATAGCTCGTGGGTATACAGATTTCACTCCCATGTCAGACTGAGTGGTAGCAATCATGCAAAGCACTTATAGCTCTGAGCAATGCTGCACCTCTATCAGTTTGTCTGCATCCATTCACTTCAGGCTCACAAAGGTTAAGTGACCATAGCACATAGGCACACACATCGAAACATTAAAATATTTTCACATACAACACAAGCAGTTATGGGAATGAAACGATACCCACAGGCTGGCAAAGGAATAGGCACAGATTTATATTATGTGCGTTTGCTCACCTTCTGTGCTCTGAGTTGGCTCATTATTTTTCTCTTTTCCTTCGTCGTTTCCTGTCCTTGTCTTGTTTAGCTCCTCTGTTTAAACGCTAATGGAGGGTTGCATGTTGCTGCTACTGGGTATGAAAGTGTGTTTTGATGATGCCCAGCTATGTTCTTTATGCTGATCCGAACTGTTCCCTCAGTGAAAACTGATAGCAGGAAGCTGTGGTCTCACCAACACACTGGCCTTTAAAGTCTCTCATTATTCTTTATGACCTCAGACACTGTTCCCCTTTGTTTTCATTTGTGTACCTGTTTTTTTATAGATGACCATTAGTTTTATTCATGTTAGTTCACCTTCTGCACGTTTATTTCAAACCCCTGAGTGGTAAATACTGCATATGTGGTGTGCTTTTTAGTAGAGGTACGTTTTTCTTTGGCTCTCTCTTGTCCATTGCTGCTGAAGTTGTAAACACTTTCAATTTCTCCGGCTGAGGGTTGCAGATTGAAATGCATTTGATCTCCGTGCAAAGAGTAAGTTGCATATTTCATTCCATGTAACTTAACAGCTGTTTTCCTAGTGCTTTGTAGACATAGAAAACCTAAAAGAGTGCCACTCTCTCTGTGCTCTCCACTCTTTTGCAGTCCCTATTCTTGCACTTTGTAGGCATAAAAATCTCAGAGAGCAGTGCTCTCATGAGACGATATATATGACTTTTACTGCATCTGCTGTATTTTGAAAGGAACACAAACCTTTTTCTGCATGATTTGCATTATCTCACAGCACAGTGTAATCCATTGACAGCCTTGATGTGGCTGTGTGATGTATAACGTTTCATATAATGTTATTTTTGCACAGATAATGTGTGTAAGAAGATGGGCAACACAGTGCTGTACATCCCAAAGGAAGGCCTACAGCGGAGCCCTGAGGAGGCCAGCAAGGACAAGAAGCCAGTACAGAGGATGGAGAGTAAGCCTAAGGGGCTCTGTGTGTGTGTGTGTGTGTGTGTGTGTGTGTGTGTGTGTGTGTGTGTGTGTGTGTGTGTGTGTGTGTGTGTGTGTGTGTGTGTGTGTGTGTGTGTGTGTGTGTGTTTGTGTCTGTGTGTGTCTGTGTGGGTGCCTTTGTCTCTCCATTCGTCTCTCTGGGGACGCTGTCTAAAAGGTCACACAGACTCTATCTTTTGATCTGTGATTCTCTGTTCAAAAACCATTGAAGCTCCAGCATCTGCTTCCTGACTCTGACTCTTTAGAGTTTTTATTTAATGAGGCACTGGGCTCGCCACCTCTCACCTTCACCTATCCACATTCTTCATAGTTTTTTTTGTCTTCAGCTCTTTGTACCTCCATCGTCTGTCCCCTTCCATTTTTAAACATTCACTTTCAACCCATGCTTTTCCTTTCATTGTTTCCAACATAATCTCAACCTTTTCCTTGCTCTCTTTGGCCTACGAAGACTTATTTGACCTCATTGTTTCCTGTCCTCCATCACTTCAGACCAAAACGGTACTGAATACTCAGAAAATGATTTGGATGAGGGATAATTATGGTTTCCTGCAAGAGATGAGCTTCTGGAAGAGCTGCTGAGCCAATCTGTTGGGCACATCAGCCGACAGCTGCAAAGGTTTGTAGAGGTCAAGCAGGTCAAGATTATCATGCAGATCTCAAGTTGTTTTAGGTTATACAGGTACAGAAAGTCTGCAAATCCATGAACTGTGAACTGTGTTCTTAAAAGGCCTATAACACATAGTCGAGAGTTGTAACTATAGTTGCAGAGGTGATAATGTTTTCTTTGACAGTACACATCTTGATTTCCTAAAAAATTCTGTTCCTATTGCCATCAAAATATATTTTTCTTATTAAACGTGACATATGCTAACAACATGCAAATATACTGCGGTCATACTGGATGATCAAAGTGGTGTATTTTGCAAGTTGCTGTGTTTGCTGAAGGTTGTGCAACAAAAATGCACCCATAATTCCTAGAGTAGGAAATGTTATTCTGCACTGTCTTCACTTTAACAGTTTAACAGTTATATTGTGTCCTTGTTAGTGGTAACATTTCAGATCGTTATCAGAAGTTAGCCAACTTTCAAATTGCATGCAAGGTGTGGCTTGCAACATTGTGCAGTGTGACACGGCATGTAGCTTAGGCCAGCACAGCATACTAGCTGGTATAAACCCACCATATAGGCACAGTATGATGAATTATGGGTAAACAGTGAATACTGAGGCTTTATCCACTGTGCTTTACAGCTCTGAGTTGGCTTAGCCAGCTAAACAATCCATTTAACACTGTAGGGCCAACTCTGTCCAACTGCACCTGCTTGGATGTGGAATTTAGGCCCTCCATGACTGATGACACTGGCTAATGCTCAAATCACACACAGTTACCTTGCTGTATATGGTAGAACGAAGCCAGTGTTTTGAGTTTATTAAATGCAGTTAGGTGGGAAACGGAAAAGTCTCAGTATGTGCACATACAGGAGCCAAGGCAAGCTGTGGGGCAGAAGCACGCTACACTCTATCAATGTTTCTCTTTTATGTGAAGTGTGGAGCAGAGCTTGACATTTGCCATTTATCACTAGAGGTACAGCGCAAAATATCTGTAGATTACAGCCTGAAACTGTCCATAGGATAGAGTGTACAGAAAAGAGAGATGTTTGAGATGGATAGGGATGGATAGATACACATTACTGTTGATTTTTACCTGCTAGTGGGTAGGTCGATACTTTGTGTATTTTATTGCTTCTCTTTCTGTATTATGTTTTGTCCAGGATTGCTCTCTGCAGGCACAGTCTGCAACACATTGTCTATCTCATTCGCATCATCTGGGTCAACTCCGCCCACTACAAAACCAGTGAGAGGATCAGTGGTCTCTTCGGCAAAGTACCTGCATTTCACAACGGTTTCTGTGCTTCATCTTATTTTGCTCTGTATGTCTTTAACTCCCATTACTCTCCCACAGATGCTCATGCGTACATACTGCATATACTACACAAGCCTTGTCCAGCAATCCAGCCATAATATATCAAACATCTTTGTTGTAGACAATTAATAGATGTGCTACTTCAAGTTCCTTTACACAAGCAATCATGTATTCCACAGATAAGTCAGTGGAGCAACATTAACAGATAACCTTTTGCTTTCAGAATCTCCTTTCAGCTGTAGATCAGCTCTCCAGCTGGATTAGGTTTTTGTCTTGTTCTGATAAAGCATCATCTTCACTAAAGCCCACTCCCACTTATCCAGGGTGCTCAGACAACAGAGTTACAATACCATGAGAGTGAGTGCAATGAATAAAAGGCCCCATCACTGTTTTCATTACCCCAACTCTTTTCATTTCAATTGACAGCTCCGCAGACCATGGGGAAAATGTTTAACCTTAAATAATTATGTTCTGAACTCTCATTGTTACAATCATTTGCTGCCCTGTTGCATGACTTTTCTTTTTCTCTCACTCTTTTATGTGTCCATCTATTTCAACAGCTTCTTCATCCCCTTCCTTTCTGCACTGTCTCTCTCCCTCTCTCTCTTACTCCTTTGATAACACATCAAGGCATACTGGCTCAAACAAAACATTTGGTGTGATTATAAGTGCGGATGTGGCTGCAGTGATCTGACAGCCCACGCATTGTTAGGGTGATGCTTCTTTCCAGAATGGCTGGAGTGCTTTAAACCTTTTGCACCACTAAATGTGTACCCTTAACTCACACCAAGGACAATGCAGAGCACTCCATTTCCAATTCTGCCACGATAGACTCCAGGGGAGTTAGTTGGCGTGTGGAGTAGAATTTCATTAATCGTGTAGAAATGTTTACTCAGTTTGAGAAGACAGAAAATGTGCTGAGTGGTGT
Organism: Dicentrarchus labrax; assembly: GCF_905237075.1. NCBI lineage: Eukaryota > Metazoa > Chordata > Actinopteri > Moronidae > Dicentrarchus > Dicentrarchus labrax. Next base: position 6,663,419 of record NW_026136717.1, read on the forward strand.
AATGGCTTCCTAACCTATATCAGCACCTCCAGCCTTGAGTGTCTCACATCTGGTTACATGTCCATCATCTGGCTTAATGTTTTCATCTTTTCCAGTGCTCTTCAGTGGTGTCATGAAAGGCTTTTCTGTGCCCTCTGACTTATTCATTATTTCTCATACCTGAGGTGGAGGCAAGCCATTTTACAGCTATTTGGGTGCATTTCTGAGACTGTGCTGCCGGATAAAGGCACCCTGTGTGTGCTGAGTAGGTCAGCAGTCTGCAGGCTTCACTGATGACCACTGACCTGGATCAATTCATGTATGTTTGCATATTAGAGTGCGTGTGTGTATTTTTTTTTTACCAACTGCTCCCTCTGCAGTTGTTGTCATTGGCCATGAAGGAACTTGGAAACCTGTGGCTCTCCGTGTTTTATGCAGCTCAGATGGCCACGGCCTCTCCTGCAGCATTGCTCACTTTATGCTTTCCATCTCTTCTCATGGTTGGGAGGCTTTCTTCCCCCTCCAGTTGTATGAAATAATAGAGATGGAAAATGTCTTGTTTATTTTCTGCAGAAAAAAGAATCCATCAGGCAACAAGGCCCTCTCCTTCTTCTCTGGAGCAGAACCAGATCACTGATGTGGTTTCCATTTGTGTCTGATGTTTTTTGGCTAATACTTTCTAATCAGAGTCCATTTGTGTCATGGTAGCGTGTGTGGTTGTCTGAGTCTTTTGTGTGTGTGATGTGTAATGCATGCAGTTAATGTGTCCGGCTGTGTGTCTCTCTGTGTACACATCTGTGGCTGTATGAGTCTGCATTGTATTCCAAGTTTGTGTGTGTGTGACTTGTCACTGCCCCCTCTCTCTCCTGCAGGGCCTCAACCATTTTCTTCATTTGTTGCAGCTTTGTGTTTCTTCTTTTTTCCTTCCCTTCTCTTCTCTTTTTGCACTGGGGAACACAATGTCTGGTTTAATATCATTTTCCAATCACTGAAGGCTGCAGGGCAAGGACTTTTGACTGAGCTATTTCGTTCCAGCTAATACCAAAAAGAGGGGAGAGAAAATAATAACCCTAGTGGTTGATAATAGCTGCAGTGATCATTCTGCAGTCATTTGCCTCTGGTGCTATCTGTAGCTGCTGCTGATGTTGTCTTTGTTTTGTTACTCCCCGCTACATGGAGCTACACCACTATTACAAGCTGTCCGACACCCTTCGTCTCCTCCATGTCCATCTGAGATATATTCAACACCATCTGGTTGTTTTTACAAAGGGAAAACATGAGATGTGTAGTTAGAAGAGAGGGGAGAACAGAAAGTCCAGTGGATATGTACTTCTAAAGTCTGGCCTGTTATAATGTATGCTTTTTGAAGAGGTCCAGATTCTGAGGAAACTGATTATACAAGAGCTTAGGGGGAAATCTCTGGAGAGTTAGGATTCAGGGACATATGTTGTCTTCATCTCCTCCCTCCTCCCTCTCCTACCCATCCTTTTTTTCTGAGAGAGAGGGAGGGAGTCAGACTGAGAAGGAAAGGAGGGAGGGAGGAAAAAATCATTATTAACTCATAAGCTGGTTAATGCTGTAGCACTCTCAACCTTCAGCTCAAATGAGAATTTCCGTCATTTACATATCAATTTAATTTCCTGTGTTTCCCTCTCCTCTCTCCCTTTCCTTCATTAAAAGCAGCATTTGCTTGCCACTGCAATCACCCTGTACAACACATTTTCCTGGCCGGTGAGCACTCACACACACACACAATTACACATCCTGCACGCGTGCATATACAGACATAAACAGAAAAATACACAGGCACACACAAAAAAACAGCGATACTTTGACACAAGCAAACGCAGAGATACACTCACCTACATTTACTTTGTGTCATCCTGTCACATGTGCACACACAGATGTGCAAGTACACACACACAGATATAGAGGCAGTGTGTTGGAGCCCAGGCAGGCAGGCAGACAGAGCAGCTCCGTGGCCCGCTGTAGCTCTGTTAGGATTAAACCAGTGATCAGAGAAATGAAAGGGAAGCTGTCATTCCACATAGGCCTCTATACACATCATCCTCAATAATTACACCCTCTCCTTCCTCCGCCTCACTTCCTCCTCTCTTATAACCTCCTACCTGTGTGTGTGTGTGTGTGTGTGTGTGTGTGTGTGTGTGTGTGTGTGTGTGTGTGTGTGTGTGTGTGTGTGTGTGTGTGTGTGTGTGTGTGTGTGTGTGTGTGTGTGTGTGTGTGTGTGTGTGTGTGTGTGTGTGTGTGTGTGTGTGTGTGTGTGTGTGTGTGTCACAGACAGCATGCTTGACTGACACCCAGCACATCAAATAGGGGCTTTTATGAAATGTGCGCCTGCTTGAATTACACTCACTTTAAACCTTACCCTTTTTTTCCTCTGTGGTATAAAGCCACACCTGCGTGTGTGTGCGCGTGCGTGTGTGCCCACGTGAGCAAGCAAGCGCAACGTCCCCTTTTGAATCAATACAGATGTGCCTAGCCCAACTCGGCTCACATCTGGCAGTTAGACTGAACCTGCAGGGGATATATACAACTAACTACTTCAATCTGGGGCTTTAAGCTTATGAAAGTGATCAAATATTCAGTTCAAGCAAAGTGTTACACAGCAAGGCCTCAAGTGTAAAGTAGGTTTAAGGTCTGTCAATTTAAGTCAATGCCGTATGTGACCTTTGATGTGAAAGTCAAGAGGTACCAGATCCAAGTTGTCATAGATTGATCCCTTTCATTTTTTATGACTATTTTTATGGAATTTCCATTTTCACTGGAATTACAGAGAATACACATAGGCTGAGGACTGGATGCAAGCTATGACATATCCCAAACACTGTTCCAGGACTGGGTCAGCTGAGGAGTGACATGATTTAGTGTAGCATTACACTGTTACGCCTTTCTCTTTTATTTTATTTTGTTTTCCATTTCAGCTTCACTTTTTCATCTGTTAATTTTCATTGTTGTTGAGGATGTTTTTTTTTAATTTGGTGAATTGTGAAGTTGTTGTATAGTAGAGCCTATTTGTAATATTTTTTGCCACTATGGATGCCTGTCCGGAGTGTTTTTTGGTTCATGTGTATTCTTCTCGAAAGACAGGCAGATAGGGAACAGAACTTTGTCTTAAACGTGTCTTTTTCCATCTCGGTGTCCTGTATCAGTGTGGAAATGATCAGAACAATGATACAGTAACAGCTGTGGTGCGTTGCAGCCAATTTAATGTTGGATTTGTTTTCCCAGTTAGGTAAATTATTTTTCATTTTGGTTTGCCTTTTATATTTAGTTGGAATGTCTGTTAGTTTTTGTCATTTTAGCTGACTTTAAGAACTCGAATGGCTCACTAAGCAACTTGAGACTCTCAGTGGACCTTACTGGACCCAAAGCCAGAATTCACACTGAGCTAGTCCACTCCAACCAGTATGATACTTCTGTCTCTTCAGCTGAGCTTTATAAAAACCAAAACGTGTGCTCTGGAGCGAGTAATGAATAAGCTAATACCTTGGTTTTGCCTGCTGTTTGTCCCCTTTTTGTAGCTAATGACTTTGTACTGTAAGACTACTTCGTATCCAGGGTTTTGTATAACAGTGACTTGTTATTATAGCTCAGCACTTGAGCGTGTAATAAATGTAAATCTCAGTGTCTGTAACTTGGTCCCCCGAAGCTCATTATTTGTGACAAGTGTGCGAGACAGTGTTTGTTTTCTGCTGTGTTGCAGATGAGTAATGAGATCATTCGCCTGTGCTTCCAAAGCATCTCTCTGGACAAGATCTTTAAGGGCTACGTGTTATCCAGCAAGAAAAACCTTAGCGACTGTATCCAGTGCTGCCTGGCCTGGAAGGAAATTTACCTGCATGCCTCACAGATTCAAAACAAGTAAGACAAATATCCCCCATGTAGGGACTGAAAACACTGAGGGTCCTTAAAAAGTGTCTAAAATGGTAAATTAAATTATATACATCGAAAACTGTATAGAGCGTTGCAGTATTAAATATAGTAATTAGAGGTCTTAATTTTTCACTGTGTTGTACAGATTTATCTTTAATTAAATTTCATTCTCACACAACTGTAAAATTAAATAGATAGTTGAGGCAGAATTGGGAAGTAAGCCAAAAATAAACCCTGTTAAAGCCATGGTAAATCAATGGGACACTACAGCCAGTGTGGATTTATTTTCTTATTCTCTGGTACAGTTTATAGAGAGACTTGTAAAATCCTAATCAACTCTGAACATCACAATTAATGACTGACATTACAGTTGTGGCCGAACATGCTCTATTCAGATTTCAGCACAATCTACACAATCACATTCAAAGTGCCAGTTTTCAGCTAATTAAAATCTATAACTTTTTTTACATAAGTGTGAAGGCCTGAGACTGGTCTGACCCCAGTTTACATCAGAAACATGCAGCATATAGACTGTACATGTAGGTCATTCAGACTAACAGAGTAACACTCTTTACAGACTTGGAAGTACCACAAAAACCATTGGTCTCTGTACAACAATAGTTTCCACTAGCCTTTAGTAAAGTAAAATGGTCCTGTATAAAAATAAATAAAATTAGGTGATGAGTCATTATGAATATTACAACGAAGTATATATGACAGACTCCGACAATGCTTCAGAAAGCAAAACAGAGTCTGTGTGAGTGTGTGGAGGGGGAGGGGGACTCATTTGGGAGGCAAGAGATTTGTATTTGAATTCACAGTCAGAGTTAATGTGGGCCGACTGTCCTTGGCCCTATTTTGTTCAGACCAGTACAAACTCTATAATCTAGAAAGTCATCATAGCCAAATTGGGGTTACAGTGGGATTTTAAATAGTTTAGTGTGTTCCCAGCTGCACTGCATTTTCACTTCCTCGTGTTAAGTTTAACATGCACGTCCAATCCACAAGGCCAGTGTAGTTTAGACAGGCTAAATGCCATATGCAGAACCTTTCTTATGCATGCTGTTTATTTATTATTTCAGTACTTTCATTAACTGTGTTTATTCTTAAATAATCTGATCCTGCTGGGTTTTTTGTTGTGTTTTCTAAAAGTTTGGAAGCAATCAGATAATCCATGAGATCAGTTTACCATCAGTACACAAGGTGCCATGGAGTGTAAACTTGTGTGTCGGATTAGCCATCTTCAACTCATTCTCTAGAACTAATTTTAATTTAATTTACTACATGAGACACAGTCATGTTGCCCTTATTGTAAGATTAGAGAAGAGAATACTTTCCTGACTGTTGAAAATGTGAGACAGTGTTAAGTGGAAGTTTAGAACCGCATTTACTGCATATGAAAGTATCACTTATCACAACAGGTAAAGGGAAAGCAACCCTTTGAGCTCGAGGTTATGGCTAGGACAAGCTTGCCGACATGTTGTATTTGGATGGAGAGCTATATGGTGTCAGTCAAGATTTTTTTTTTATCAACTGGCTCTCTAATCTGCATTTTAAAATTATGAGGAATGCAAAAGCACCACCGTAACTATTGACTGAGCCACTTTGATCACCAGTACTGAATACAAAAGGAGTTGTGATGGCTCTTATTTTATTGTTATGTTCTTAACTACATTCTTCTCACTAAATGATAGCTTAGAAGAGCAGTTGTGTATAATGACAAAAGATGTGAGCGCCTGCTTACTTCAAAGTGATACAGAATGCACTGTGGTGACAGCAGATCACTGCAAACATCTGCTTTTCCTGTCAGCTAGTTACCTTCCTCTTGCTGTCTTTGAATTCATTTGCATACAGTAGCCATTTTAGTACACAAACTGTACACCCAAATGTAACAATTCAGATATTACAAACAAAATACAAGTATAACAGTGGGAGGGGACCAGCAAAAAACTGTGCTTCAAGTTATTTGTTTCCTTCACTTGTCAGTTAATCAGTGGGTCAATGGTTTTCTGAACCGCAGGTTTTCACTTCATTACTAGATTGCCCTAAGAGGGAGTCTGAAGGGATCACAGTGTTTTCACTGGCTGGCACACACACATATACACACATTCCAGGCTCTCCAATACCCCTTCGGGCCTCTCGCTGTCTGCACGGGCAATCGACCTCGTCCAACCAATTAAAGACAGCGCTTAGTTCCTGATCGATGGCTGAGGTTGGGGTGGGGCAAGATGAGGACAGCAGGAGAGGAGGATCCACTTCATGACACAATGAGTTTTTATTTGCTCTTCCTATCTAAAGCTCCTCACCTTAAGATCACACTTAATGTGCCAAAGGCATCAGCTGCTCTCCCCAGTGGAATTCATTTTGAAAATCAGTGACTGTTGCATCACTTTGTTGTAGAGCCATTGTGTTGATAAAACTTTTTTTTTATTAAATGTTTATGAATTATTCCACTTGTAAATCGATTTGTGACATTAATTCACTCACTCAAATTATTTTGTGACATAAAATATCACATTTAAATACTACATTTCATAATGATGTCTAAATTATGTTATCAAAAGCATTGAACTCTGCTAAGGATTTGCAGCAACATACTGTAAATACATTACTGACTAAGACTGACCCCAAGGGTAGGTTTGTTTTGTACACACATGCAGAGGAATTCAGAGTAGATCATCATACATCACTGCATCACTACATTGTGTATGTGAGAAAGCCTTTTTGATGCTGTGGGTATTGAGTGCAGGAGAGATACATTGGAAAGAAAGATAAAGAGTCATAATACATTCAGAATCTGAATTGTTTCCTTTTGCATCAGTTTATGGAATTTACAAGAGACCTTGAACTCAGCAAGGCCTTTAGATAAAGATAGCCATCTTTTTAAAAATAAATGAACAGCAGTCCCTGCTACAGTATCTCCAGTCGGTCCTTCCTTCATCAGCGGCTGGTGAGGGTGGGGAGAGTGTTAAGTAAAGAGACGCTGATCTGTTTTTCTCCCCTTTAGATATCACACCAGCGAGCCTGTCACCCACACAGCCAATATCACAGTCAGTCCACACACTGGGTTCAGTCACAGGGCAGGGAGAGAAAGCAGAAGGGAGGGAGGATAAAATAGAAGGGGGAAGTCAACAAGGCTAAAAATGTGTGAGTATAGCTTGTCCTGGTGGCTCAGAGCAATAGGGCACATGCCATATGCTTACAATGCAGTGTGTTTTAGCCCCTTCTCCCAACTTTCCTGTCTGCCCTTTATATAATGTTGTAAATACATGCAAAATAAGTAAATAGAGACAAGTAGTTCCCGCCAAGTTGCCAGCAAAAAAGAGAGATGAATGGGAGACGAGTGAAATAGGGAGAGAGACGAAGAGGACCAGTGGAGTAGTGCTGGATAGGCCATAGAAGGCGGCATCGAAGGGATGCAGTATGAATAAGCAAAAGAGGGCTTTTACATCAGAATACACCTCACTAGCTCTGACACTGGCGAACCCGTACATATTTGCAGCAGTGAAAAGCACGATCCAGGGAAATTGGTGAAGTGCTGTGAGATGCAATGTCAACACAACAATACTGACGGCTTGGAAACCCATTTATTAGTCCCCCAAGGATCCCACCATCTCTGAATTCGTCACAGAATTAGGTATCAGCCAGGGAATGCAGCCTCCTCTGTGGCAAATTGAATAAGCTGTGGAATAAAGTCATAAATTGAAACTCTACTGGCAAATTGTCACCAGCACCACAGTAGCCAGACTGGAGCATTTGCGTCCTTCTCACCTTCCTGCTCTTAAAGCACAGCTCAGACTCATACACACATCATTTTTCACATGGTCACTCCCACGCAGTATTAAGTGCAATAAAGTGATTCTAGGACACATCAGCAGGACAGGCTGTAATTGCAGTTAAGTAAATCGTTTTTGATGTATGAATCCCTATTTCTCAAGAGCTGACATTTTAACTCACTTTACTCCATTTTCTTCAGGCTACAAAGCAGTTAATAAATCCTACTATGTAATCATACATACAATTTTAAATAACTTTCTGGAAATGGGCACTAATGTATGTGTTTTTTTTTTGTATTGTTTTTTTAAATCAGGACTATGAAGCAGTGGATAATCAGGAGCCATGGTGATGAATTCTACAGACAATAGCTTTTGCTCTTGTCACACGACACCTCGCCTTCATAAGGTAAAAAACCAGGCTCTGAGCTCTTCATCTGCCCTGAACTATTTCCTCTGTTCATTTTTTCCTTCCCTTTCACTCCCTTCTCTCCTTTCCTTTGTTTCTTTTGCCTTCACCCCTTCCTCTCCTCTCCCTCCTTGTCTCCTTCACCTCCCTTCTCCTCTCCGCGCACTCTCCCGCTCTCTGTCTCTCACTCAACAGCCAATTTACGACTCAAGGAGACACCGGAGTGCAAAACACATTCATAGATCGATCAAAGTTGAGACTTTGCCATGAAAACAGCCATGAATCACAGTTAGCTTCTCTTGCAGCTTCTCCTCTACTGTTAGAACATATATGTTTATATTAGGCGATACAGTATGTGCGCGCAGCCACACGCTGAACAGTTTATTTAGTTTATATAACCCTCAGGGGTGGCAGTTGATATGGTTTGTTTCTGTGCACTGCATGTGTGTGTATGGCAGTATGTGTGTGAGATAGTAGATCTATCTTGTATGTGAATAAAAGTGTTGTATGAGCATGGCGTGGTGACACATGATGAATGTGAGGTTGGCCGCGGTCTGCCCTCCCCTCCTCTCTGTCCTCCTGGTGGCCTCTCTGTTGCCTTCTTTTTCTCTCTTGCTCTCTCTGTTGTTCTCTCCATCACTGTCTCTCTCGTTTTCCTTTTTCATCACCCTCCTCCTCTCTTTTCCTTTCCTTTAGGAGCACTTCCAAGCGCTGTGTTCTCTGCACATGCGTCCATGCACGGCACACACTCAAATACAGTCACGCACACACACCTCTCTGTCTTTATTTAATCATTGGCTCTATTACAGGGGATATTTTCCCAGACAATGCCTCAGAAGGCGGTGAAGCCAGGCAGGCCGAATGAGAGGGGGAGATCTCTCTATCCCTCATCACATGGAAGCTACAGTACTGGCACTCCCACTGACTGAGATGAATGAATTTAATATATCTCCCTTTTGAAGCACAGATGACCTCCTGATATGGCTCTCTGTCTTTCTATCGCAGGAGGCCTTTATTTTTTTCGCTCTGCCTGTGAAATCTGGAAATGCACAGGAAGACATCTGAAGGGATTCTGACAGAGACTAATTTGTTTTGTGGCCTTACGTGACTCATGCATATCTTTGTCCATGTAGGAGCGGACATATTTTTCCCCCCGCAATGCTTTTATGATTATGAGATAGCGCTTATCATGGGAGTTTATGTTTGTGTGCAACCGTAGCTGTTTATAGCGGAAGCAACACGCTGTGCTTTTATGCCTATGGGAAATAGTGTTTTAAAGTCAGTTTAATAGCTGCTGTAGCTTATGATGTGATAATGTAGGGCGATATAAAAATAAGTGGGATGATCTGTTTCTGAATGTGAAGGAATATTTGTCTTTTGTCTTGAAGGGAGTAGGTCAAAAGATGTCAAAAATCAATTAGTGCAGGTTTAATCCTGCACCTTTGACTCACTCTAAGATCTGTCAACGTTTCTCTTTCTTTTGCCATATGGCATTGTGTCTGTGCTACAGCCTGCGCATGCTTACTGTTTATGTGTGTGTGTCAGCGTATTCTGATGATGTGCTTCCACACTAACGTAAGCCACAGTGACCCCTCTTTTATTTCCATCCTTATTGGATCTAGTGCTCTCCTGAGACAGCAGAGACGTTGATGCCTCCGGTCATTTTTCTGTCTCTTATAACCGACTGTCCCAGTGTGCTATGTAAGTCCCACTTAATTAGGCCCCAAATTGGATGGATTTACGCTTATCCAGACGCCAAAATGTCTTTTATTGGGTATTTATCCCATGAGGTTAAGGCCACACTGATCAAATTACTCTGATTCAGACTTCTGCATAGCTAACTACTCTGCTAAGTACTGCATGTTCTCTGTGCATGGGCACATTTTTAGTGCACAAGCATACAACACATCATTCTGTAATGGTGGAAATATGTTATTTGATTCTTAAAACAAGAGTAAGGGCCTTAAAACTGCAATAGAGACCCCTAGAGGCCAGACTTCTTTCTACACCGAACTAGACCAGACTTGCTATTTATTACCATGCTTTGACCCCTAGACTGTTGTGAGCAGGGTTTAAATTAGCCCCAAATCAGGTGACATTACTGAATAAGCACAACCCCCACTGGTGCATTTGGGGGAAATTTATTTGGAGATGACAGTGTGCACTGAAAATGTTTAGATTTTAAGATCATATAGACATGATACAATTACAGAATTGTAGATTGTTTTTCTTTTAATAATTTTATTTTGCAAATGTAACAAAAATAAAATTCCCAGACTATACTTTTTCTACAGTTTCTGGAAGGTATTTGACATAGCCTCCATCACTATTTACACCCCTATGATGAAAATTCTGGCAAGTAATCATTTTCTTTCTCCATAACAAGGTTAACATTTTTCACAAGCATCATCTGTTATTTAAATTATAATCAACCTGGTAAGTGAATGATTCATCATAATGCTTTAATGGCATAATTTAAGAGTCTGGAACTCCTCCGGTGAATGAGTCTGATGAGTGTAAAGAGGCCACAGTTTTAAAAAAGCATTACGTCCCTTGAGTGGAACAAAGTTGTAGAAGCAGTGACAAACATAGCCTTTACATACCCAAAACACCTGCATGTCTTTGTATGTGAGCAGAATTGGCCATTTATTTGTGTGCATGTGTATGTGTGTGTGTGTGTGTGTGTGTGTGTGTGTGTGTGTGTGTGTGTGTGTGTGTGTGTGTGTGTGTGTGTGTGTGTGTGTGTGTGTGTGTGTGTGTGTGTGTGTGTGTGTGTGTGTGTGTGTGTGAGAGAGAGAGAGAGAGAGAGAGAGAGCAGGTTTGGCGCACACACAGGGCACCAGAGTGCTGTTAATTTCCGCCTGAGCAGGGGAACGGCCACTAAAAGTATCATTGAAGTGATGAATGTGCTGCTAGGCACAGGCATCAGTGTTTAATCTGAGTCATTGGAGAAATAGCACCACATCAACTTCAAACGACTTCCTTTCATCTGCAGTTACAGAGGGATAGTCACAGATGTGGACCTTCTCCCCTTGTTTCAATTTCTCCTGCACATTTTCTTAATACCCCATGTATTCTCTGCTGTTAAAATGAATGTAAAGCCCCATTCTTCATTGCTCGACCTTAAATGTACGTGCAGCACATCTATGTGGCCATGCGTCTGTTTGTATATACTGTAAGGGATGAGATAGAAGAGTGTTAAATTACATGATTATCATTTATCTGCTTATACACTGCTTCAGCTAAAATATTAGTCTTTAGTTTATCTAAGTGAATCATACAAGGCTTCTGGGCAAATTAAACAGCAACTCAAATTGGCTGTTTTATTACTCTTATTAATTATATTACACTGACTTAAGTCATCTGTTTCCCGCTGTTGTGCTGACGTCTGGTGTTTCAATGTAGCATCCACTGAGACCGAACAAAGTGTATGGTGTAGTTTTTATTTTATTCTCTCTTTTAGCAAATACACTTACTAAATGAATTAATTAATTACTAGAATCATCCAATAGAGGGCCACTGGGATTACAGTGTTTATGTACCCTGTTACTCCAAATAATCATCTAGTACAGTGAACACAGCAGATCTGATGTAGCAACTTTATTATACTTTGCCAAAAGATCCAGAAAAAAACCCTGTAAACTGTATCCGACTGACCAAGGGACCTCAAGAATAAACTTCTATAAGAGACAACATCATAGCAAAATGTTAACTTATTTTATCTTAAAACATAACATTATCTGTTATGCAATTAATGTCATCTAACCACTGTCTCCTTCAAAATGACTGACATAGTGCCCCTATCCCCCCCGACAATATGTAATATTTATAATTATGAGCCTTGGCACAAATGAACTCCAACATAAACTCAATAAATAGTTCCCTCTATTAAAACTGCACAGGCAGAATTGGGCACTTTTGACTGTGGTCTCCCAGGACCCAAATACATTAATTCTGTAAAAGGACAAATGAAAACAGAAACAGAAAACAATAATATGAAGTCATCGGGAACACAAATATTGGTATAATAGAAAAAAGCACCTGTGAGATATGACAAAAAGTATTCCTCTGGAGTCTGCGGGTGCCCCAGTCGGTAGGATGGGAGATAAGGAAAACAAAACCAGCAGAGGCAGAAAGAGAGCGTGTAGAACAGCGAGAGAGACCAGAGCAACAGCGAGAGGACCACGGTGACTCCCCACCATGGAGGCGGATAATGAAAAAAGATTTCAACAATAATGATGAGGATGGTGACCATGACAACAGACACAGTCTCAACAGTGTAAATGGAAGATGACAAAGGGGGGATGCCCACACAACAGACAAGGTATAAAGGGAAAAAGCAGTCACGTGACCACAGCAGGCTCAGGTGGGAAGAGAGGTGATTACGATGTACGACCAGAATAGCAGTGTTTCAGGAAGATGCTTGTTAATGGCTAATGGGAACCAGTGACCAACCAAAGGGACCAAGGAGCGCGACACTGAGGAGTACCTCTGTGATGTAACGAGGTATGTTAAGGAATTTCGGTTCCTAATTTTGTGTACTTGAGATTTGCAGAACAGTTGGCATGTGCCTGAGCAACTCTCTCAGCTCCCTACACATCACTGATCAACCAGTACTTGCCATGGAGACGCAACCTCACAATAGGCTTTAGCTGTGTGGTGGGAGTCACCAGGATGTGATTAAATGAGCTTCCCTTACCCTTTATCTAGAGACTGCTCAACCCCTGCTGTCTTTGGGTTTTGTGGACCTTTTAACCAAAGTTTCAGCCTTAGGTCTTTATTTAAGTTTTTGTTGTTGTATTTTATTTCTTCCTTCTTGATCTGTGAATAGTTATTTTATTGTTCGGTTTTGTTGTTTTAAATACCATAAATTTAGCTACAAATACACTAATGTTCTACTTTTTAGTCGTCATTAGGTCATTAGTGTGATACTCACACTTTTTACTTTGGACAAGTGCAATATTACTTAAGTTTATGTAGTTTATAATTGATAAAACTATAACAAACCAGTTGACACGGTCGATTTTGGTGCTTTCGGAGTCCCTTGAGAGCCGGGGTTAATTTCCTGCATTACCTGTTCGGTAATCCAGTCTTACTAGTAAATGCAATGTAACACTGTATATGTGTCATATGTATATTGAGCCTTGAGGCTATACATGTTAATACAGTTATGATACATCATATCTTTACCTTGTGTCAGCCTTATAATGTGGTGATTCTCTTTCTCTGTGTAACTGCAACATAAAGGTTTATGGACACCCTGACAGGCATTTTAGGAGTTCCTGTGTTTTGCACATTGACAGTATAGTGAAGACTTGCACACTTTCCTTATATACTATATTGTTTTGCTTCGACTGGCTGCTGTCAAGCTACAAAGTTACTTAAAAAATAAAGCCTCCCCCAAGGATGAACAGAATATAAAATATGTGGTAAATCATTCAGTATTGCCTACACAAGCACTCGTGAAAAGAAACGATTCAGGGGGTGGAGCAAAAGGTCATCAACTCGATGGCAATTACAATGTGTTAGCATGTTGTTTTGTTGCACGAGTTACTGTAAGCCTAGTAAAAATCGTCACTTTTTTTTCACATGTATTTGGGAAGTCATATCTTAGTGTATTAACTTGCTGAGGTGACATACCCATTCTAGTCTACCTGTTGTCACCTTGGCTTCAATTGAAGTCCATCTCTTCCCTCTTTCAGCTTCCCCATTTCTACTGTAAGCAGCCTGCAACTATAAACTTTTGTGTCTTCAGGATTACCTTTCCATCAGGGGAAGAATGAAGTGTGAAAAGCAATCTGAGAAAACGCCGGGCCACCGATACACAACTTCAGCGGATGCAATTATGCCAATGACAGATCATTTTCTGACCTTTATCCCTCAGCCTGTATGGATGGCGGTTTGCCACTGTGACAGCCTGCTTTTTGTTTTCGTGCACTTTACAATTCTGTGACAGCTGGAGACCCAGCTCTAAAATGCTGAGGTGCTCATCTGTTTGAAAGACAGCTTGACTTTTTGTGCAGCTCTTTCTCCTTCACTCTCTATTTACTTTTGTTGTGTATGTCTCTGTCAGTGTAACATTCTCATTATTTCTTTATCGGTCTCTCTGCCCCCACTTCTCTTCTCTCTCCTCCTCTTCATCTTTTGTACTGTCTCTCTTTCTCTCTCTCTCTATCATCTGTATTTCCATCAGGTATTCTCCAAAGACTGGGTCCTGGACCAAACCAGCCTTTTTGTTCTGGTTGATGCCTCCGTTCAAAGGTTCAGAGACCTGCTTGAGGTGAATTGCTCTCTCTCACACACAGAGCCACAAACACAGACACACACCTGCACACACAGGATTGGAGTCCACATTCTTGACTCTGCAGGCTCGTGCTGTTGGAATAGGTGTCAGTGTTCAGTGTCATCCATTTCAACTCATGTTTTCATGCTGCTACTGCCACTTGTGTCATACTCCTGAATATATCTGAAACACTGTCTGAATGCTTGATGTTTTCTTTTTTTTTATCTCCTCCACAGTTTACCCATGCCCGTACCCTTTTTGTCATACAAACTGTGCCTATCTGTCATCTTTCCTGTGGGAATGCATTGTCTGTTTTGTTTGTCCTCCTCCTCTCCTTTTGTTATCCATGACATTGCTATGGTACTGTCTCTTGTCCTGTAGTGCTTTACTTGCAAGGCTTCACTGCATAGACTAAAAAAAGAAAAAAAAGATTTCCTTAATTTTGAGATCACAATGAAAATGCGGTATATCAAAGATAACATCTTAACAAGTGAAAACGTACATATAATTCAAAAGATGTCAAAATAAATTGGCTTGCAGCCTTTGTAAATGTACGTATGCACTGTGCAAAAAAAATGTTTTGATTTAATTGATTGCAGGGTTTTGATGCAGCTCCATTCACCACCGCCCTCACAAATTGCCGTGTCTATGACCTTTAACATGTTTTAGTTTAACCTTTGGTTGCTTTTTCCTCATTTTGTTTTCCCATTCTATTCATATATTTCACATCTCCTAGCTACCCCTGCCATTGTTGACCAACTCTCCCTGTGGGCTTTGGCTGAAGATATCCTTGAATGCAGATTTGCTGTTTTACAAATCCATGGGATGTGACCTTGAATACATTTAGTCTTTAGACCATACAGTATTTTCTCTCTTCTTATCACATACATACATAACATACTGGGATGTATGTGTTTATTCCTTTCACATCTATTCTGCCCTGCCTGTTCTCCTTTCTACTTCATCTCTGTGATCCACCTGCAGCTATTTTACATAGATTGTACTACATTATGCCGCGCAGAACAGTGTTGCCACCTAACATCTTATGCATACTTGTCCTTATCTTAACCTGTCTCTCCATAACAGCTTCGCCATGTGGGATATTATTTTCTCTTGGCCATGTTACTGCCAGTAGCAGCTTGCCTGTTGGGAGGAGGGTCAACTAAGGGCCCCGCTGCGCTTCGGCGGGCGCCAGGGGCCAGAGGTCGCCTTTGCCTGCTGGAGAGACAGAGCAACTTCCACCGCTGCCTACAGATTCTGATCTTTGTTGGCATGGGCAATCCTGGACGTCGAAACACCACCTGGCACGATGATTACAACAGGTAGTGCTGTTTATCTTTAAAGGACAATTACATTTTTCCCCCCTGTTTTCTGTTTCTTCATTGTTTCCTCACATATGGGTTCCAGTGACCTTCCTGCCCTGGTGGGTGTCAGTACTATTATTAGACTGGTAAGAGTTGTCAGAGCTCATATAGAAGTTTCTTGGATCAAAGCAATGGTGTCAGGTATTATTATAATTTAATCAAAAGCCTTCAAAACAATCTTCAACCCACAGCATTTAGACCAACATGTGACACTAATACTTTTCTGCTGGAGCCAATGCTAATGAAATCATGTTACTGGAGTAAAGTATCTTCACGAGGGTGAGACCAGTTTCTTCACAGACTGCCACAACTGAAGCTGCTGTCTCAAGATGCTCTCTTATGACACTGAAGTGCCATCTGTGGTCAGACATGCACAATAAGTCAGAAGAAAATGACGAAGAAAAAAGGACGTTAAGAACAGCTTTGAGTGATAATAGCTTTTAAAAACCGGGCAGATATGTTTATGTCTTTTACAAATATAAAAAGTTGTAAGTGACCTTCTAAAAAGCATGATTAAAAATATTTTTTTTAAAATATATATAACATTAATAGCTAAAGTAACTTACATAATAACTATAAATAACAATAAAAAGATATTTAGGATAGAAGCAGATATGGTTTAACAAACAAACTCCTTATTTTGAACAGTGTACTGAAAATGGCTCTAAAATAAAAGAATAATACATAGCTGTTGGCAAAGACATGTATCAGTATTGGAATTAAATAGCCAAAACTGTGGATAAACATTCATCATTCATCTGACAGTAGGTCAAGAGCACTTACTCCTGGGTATAGAGTACTTTTCACCAATCACGCAATACCTTTTCAGATTCTTAAGGATAAATGCACTTCAATGACAATACTGACAGTAACAGTATCAAAGTTAAGGCTGAGCTAGGTTCTGAATCTGTGTGTCTATATGAATCTGATGAATATGGATGTGTGTAAAATAAAGGTTTATGAATGTAAGCATTCTTACTCTGCATAAGTGGCTGATCTTATTAAAGCAGGATGGATGGAAAACATACAACTAAGAGCTTACCGGGGGGCTTATCTTAAAGTGTACGGTAGTTGCAATGAGGTGCGTTTGGGAACATTTGTAGGTCGGACACTAAACTCTGCAACTCTATTTATTGTAGTATTGTTGTATGTAAATGAGTTTGTGTTTGTTTGTGTCCTTTAAAATGAAAGTGAGCAGTTTTGTGACGCAAGACAGTTTAAGAGTACTCTAACATTGGTGACTGTTCCACACACAGAGGTAGAGTTATAGTCCTTCAAAAGGTCACACTCGTAGATAAAACAGAAGAGAGTGGCTTCAATGGGATTTAGTGAGGCCCAGTTCAAAGCCACTGTCTTGTTATGTGCCTGATTTTTTAGGTGTTCAATTTGAGTTGTTGGTCATTGAGAATGCTGAGCACGAGCGGGAGGGATGTTAGGGACTTGAACACGCATCACTACTAAATTTAAGAGTAAATAAGGCAGTCTCACCGGCAGTTTGTAAAGAGCAGGTTGGAAGACCATCTTCTCCTTTCTGTTGAAAAAATAACCAAGTTTGAGCAAGGAGCGTGTTAAATATTTGATATGAGAGGATCATGCTGATAACTGGTATAAAGTCCCTGGGCTGTCATCAGTAGAATTTAGATGCCTGGTGTTGCTGGAAGTAATCGAGATAAATGCGCCATGGCTGAGAATCTATCTTGTTTCTTGCCTCTGAGTCAGTGCCTTGCCCTGTGAGCCAGGATAAAATATCTCCTCCGTTATGCGAGTTCACACACACACACACACACACACACACACACACACACACACACACACACACACACACACACACACACACACACACATACACACCCACACAAGGGTGTTTTGTCATCTTTTTGTCATTTTTCAAGTAATAATGGGTTGCTGTACACAGTTGTCAGACAGGACAGGAATCAGCTTTCTTCCTTTTCACACATGCATATGTATGCCAAACATCACACCCACCAGTATCCGGCCACATCAGTGTCCATTATCATCTTGTTCGCATAAAAGCACAATTGTTTGCGGGTAATTTGACCATAGATGGTTTCTTTGTTTGAAATAATTGTTGTTATTGATAGTCCTCCATTTGTCATGCATGCTGCAGTGTCTAAACTTGTCAAAATGAAGATACAAAGTGTGCCGCCAAGTTAGATGACAGGCAAAAAAACATAACCTGAATATTAATGTATTTTTATGTTTACAAAAACATTGGGTCTTGAAGATAAAAAAAGGAAAACAAAAGTTTAAGAATGTAAACAACTTATAAATAGTAAAAGAAACATACTAAATAAGGCTGCAAAAATAAATTTGCCAAGCAGTGTACAGCACAAACACACAGCGCTGAAACGTTTCAGTCTAGAGCTCCTCCATATGGGCTAATGGCTGCTGTCCATTGCTTGAAACCAAAGTGCATCAAATTAGTGTTGCGTCTAGACAGCCTGTCCATGTGGTTGTGTGTGTCCATAAATTTGACATTAAATGCATAGTTAGTATGTCTCTTCCAGATAAATGAGCTTGCAATGCTACACTTGTGTGTGTGTGTGTGTGCGTGCGTGCGTGCGTGCGTGCGTGCGTGCGTGCGTATGTGTATATGTGAATGTGTATGTGTGCACATATGTAATTTATCTGTGTTGGAGCCTTTGCTCTCCCAGTGGAGCACAACAGAACCGCCCCTTCATTGTCATTCAGAGCTGAAAGGGGCAGCGGGTCATTCAACGTCTTATCTGAATAACATGCTCAAAGATGGATGAGTTGCCTCTGTGACGTGCATGTGTATCTCCCATTTCCCTTATGTTTCAGTACATACAGTATGAATGTATGTATGCATATGTGTTGACTATCTCTGTGTTTGTGTGTTTGTGTGTGTGTGTGTGTGTGTGTGTGTGTGTGTGTGTGTGTGTGTGTGTGTGTGTACGTGTATTTCCAGATTAAAGTCATGAAGGTGACAACCCTACCCTCCAGGGACTCATGCTCACACATACTCTCTACAGAGCATCTGACACATCACTAAAGGTCTTGGAAAAAGGGGTCCACCAGCAGCGTGTGTGTGTGTGTGTGTGTGTGTGTGTCCAATGTGGATGATGGATTGGGGTCATGGGGGGTTGCAGGGTTGTGATGTTGTTGCCAAGACAAACAGCTGCGCTTGTGTCTGGGGCAGGTGTTTCATAGCGACTCAGCACATTGAAATTAGTCAAATCAATACACCCCTTCCGTTTCCCGGCATATTTGTGTGTGTGCGTACATTCCTGTTTTAAAAGTGTGCTTTTGATCTATTTAATCACTTCCTCTATTCAGCCAATCATTGTGTTTGCTTTTTCTGTACATGTATGTAGGTTTTGTGCATTAGTAAAAGGTCTGGAGATGCTTGCCTCACTTCCAACCTCCCCTCTCTCCCCGTGTTGTGTTTACAGTTACCTGGCTATAAATTGTAGAATGCCTATTGTCTCTGTAGTTGCTGTGGCCCACCTACACCAAAGTCCATTTCCTCCCCTAAATGGCCCATAGAGAACTGCCCATTCTATCACTTTAATACACAGAGAGCAAAGGCACTTTTCCCACAATAGTCTTGGCGTGTAGATTATCCACCCTCCGTTGATTTCTGAGCTTTCTGAGAGCCCCGAGGTCTGTCTCAGCTTCCCAGTGTGTGCAGCATTCACTGCGAGCTTCTTTCTCACGCTCAACCAATTTTATGTATTCACCCATAGATATAAACACCGCTCTCCTGAGTAAAGACTCTTTTTTGTCTTGCTCTTTTTTTTTCCCTCTGTATTTTCATCCCTTCCCAAAACTCACTCATACTCTTTCATCCTCTTATTCTTGTGCTTTTAAAATTATTCTTCCAACAAACACACCAAAGAAAAGAAGGTGGTGAAAGTATACAGTATTGTTAATGAGTCTGCACCAGAGGCCAAGATCTTCTCCTGGTCCTAGATAGGAGGCCAAGGCTCCCAGACATTGCTTCAATTAGTGCGTCTCAAGCTGGAGTCCAGGCATCACCAGGGGTCCTTGAGGGGGTTATTAATTTCATTAC
Organism: Dicentrarchus labrax; assembly: GCF_905237075.1. Classification (NCBI taxonomy): domain Eukaryota; kingdom Metazoa; phylum Chordata; class Actinopteri; family Moronidae; genus Dicentrarchus; species Dicentrarchus labrax. The sequence continues at coordinate 6,683,175 of NW_026136717.1, forward strand.
TATTTTACTGATTACAAATTAGCCCAATGAGAGAATGTATAAGAATGACTATGTATTCTGTTCAGAGGTTTTACACTCTTCACTTCCAATCTATAGTCTGTCTATGTTGTGTAATGGCTGAGATCCAGGCAGAGCGGAACTGAAGGAGTGGGCAGGTAGCTGAAGAGAAGGTGATGATCCTGAGGCGCGGGAAAAACCAGGTTGAGTATGTCAGCACGAAGGGGAAAAAAACATAGCTTAAACTTCTGCAACTGGGCGAGAGCCTTGCTACCAAGCATGTAGAGACAACAATCTGGCGGAGAGTGGATGAAGAACCAGGGTTTATATACTGCAGGACTGATGAGTTGTTGGCTGGCAGGTTTGAGCAGTCAGACAGGTGAGCAGGTAATCGGGTCCTCAGGCAACCAGGGAGGCTAGGAGTCCACACAGACAAACAAACAGTGAGACAGGTATACCAGGGAGGGGAAAACTCTAGAAGCGACTGGCCAACAATCTATATCCCTGAGATATGTAAGTCTTATCAAATACGGGTCTGTAGCCAGTAGTACGATCACGAGTCCTTGTACTTACCGCTTTGTTTATGCCAGCATCACAACAGTAGTGTGGCCTCTGTTTGTGTCAAGTCTGCTGAAGACTGTGTTGGATATAATCAACGAAAAGTAACTGACTGGGATTTTAGCATTGTGAGACCCTTAATAAGATCCCTTTTTTACACTTGTGTTGTCAACAGAAGTCATTAAGGTACCATAATCAGCAATATCTTTATTATGTGTTTGGCTAAAACTAATTAAACTGTCATCAGAAAGCACATACAGTAAAGTACACAATACAAGTACCTCAGCTACATTTGCATTAGCCTCATGTCTGAAGTAAATTTATGACAGAGGGCAAATGGGCATGAGTTAGAAATCTCATTCCCTTTCTTCATTCATAGGAAGAAAGTTGCAGAACTCCTATTAGATGCCAATAAAATCAAGACCCACAAGTCCCACACAACAACAAATCCACTGGCTGAGGTTGCTATGGCAATTTATGAACCACGGTGAGCAGAAAGTCAGATGAACTTCTGACAACTTGAACTTTTAACCAACGTATACGTCACATATATATCTACATCGCAATGAGTGGCGTAACAAGGTCTGTATTAGACTGCATGCGTGTGTGTAAGGCAGAGAGTGGATGGTGCCAACAAGTTGTTTACTGTTAACATTACATGTCAGCTAAAAGCCTCAGCTAGTGAAATATGTTTAGGTGAAAAGTATGGTCAACCAGGTCACAAATTCACATGTTGCTCAACCACACAAAATTCCAGCAGTTGAGTTGCCGCGCTGTGTCTCAAACTAAATCTTTTTACCAGCCTTGTTTGTTTTGTATCCACTTCGGTCTAAAATGCGCGCTGCATATAAATATTGTTTTTCCTCTTCACTTTGAATAAGTTCTTTTATTTTTATGGTGAAAATCCATTCTATTGACATGTTTCTCCTTTATAGTCTTTTCACCGCTCACCTACCTAGAGGTCAGCAAGTTGCCTTCTCTAACAAGCTAATTAGACTAATTACCTGTCAGTCATGCATCAAAGATGGAGCGAAGTGCCCAGGATAGTAATTCATATTTTGACATTTTTCTGTCTGTGACGAAACAACTCTAAACTGTTTAAAAACACACCGTTTGAAAGTAATAAAATAACAGGGGGAGCAATTAGACTTCAAACACAATTAACACCAACCTTAGTAACAAACTCACAATTTGGCATTGCCTCTACCTTGGAATTTTTCAGCGAGCATTGGTACTTTAAGCCAGTGGAAAAAACAAAACTATAGCACTGCAACCTGCACTTGAACCAAAACTGGAAAAAATCGGGGTGGACTCATGCCCATAAGTGAAATCTAGTGGATGCACATGCACTGTTTCTCACCCTCTTCTTCCTTCCTTCTGTTTACCTTGTCTTTCTCTCACACACAGACTGCAGTTTACGGTTGCCTATAAACTGTTGAAATAGCGTACAAACAGTGAGAGATAGGTCAGTATATTACAGTCAGTAAGTCTTTTCACGCCAGCAGACAGTACAGCTCTTGAACATAAACTTTCAACTTGACAAGAACATTAAAAGTCACATCTCCATACTTGGGAACATTTGATGGGAGAAAATGCCTTTACTCGCACATAGTAATTGAATGTGGTTACTGTTTAGTCTTTATTCAGTGAGTGGAATGCACTGATGGTCCACTGTTCAAAGAGCCAATGGAGGCCAAGTAAGGCCAACTCACGCCGCTCTTTGTGAGCCAGGTCAGCACTCAGACCATCACAGAGCTGTTTTGGGTTTGGAACCCTGTGCCTGCCCAAACCAAATCAGACTTATCCAGGCCAGACCAAACCTCCCCCCAATCCCCCACCAACAGAGTTCTGTTCCATGGCTTCAGTCCAGCTGTGGCCTTGGCGGCTCGGTCACTATTAAACACAGCTGTTGCTGCCTTGCCTCTGGGAACACACACAAATGTACATGAGTACAAAAACAGTGAGGGCTCATACTCTGTTTAACGTTATTATCTCCATCCGGATACACAAAGAACAAAAATGAACAACAGTAGGGGAGCTTTAATTGTACTCAGATATGATTGTGTTGCCCTTCATTTTACTCATATATTCTCTTCGGAAAAAGACTTTCTTCTATTAAGGTTGAAATATGAGACAGGAGCACAATAGAACCATAGCAGAAGCCCCCTGTGAACAATAAAATAGATAATATACAGTATGTATGCTGCTGTGTCTGTGACAATGAATCTTGAATATACTATACTTTTTGTGCTCTGCTGTTGAGGGTGTAACTTGGAGCTACCTTCTCATGATTAAGAAATAAATCCCCAGGTACTGATCCTCTCTCAGATGATTCTTCACAGCTCACCATTCTTTTCTTTAGTTGATGATAGTGTACATAGTTGGTAACTGTAAGGGAATGTGGTGATCCGAACTGATGCCTTAGACTAGACAGTGAGATAAGATGTGGAACATGTGTTTGTAAATACAGCTTTTGAATAGACACAGAAATTAAGGTTTTTTTTAGGGGTTTTTTGCCCTGTTAGAGGACGAGTGAATAGGATTTAGTGGCATCTAGCTGCAGTTTGCCACTAACTGAATGCTGCTCGTGCCTGTATTTGACAACCTAGGAACCTACTGTATCTACTGTACGGAAGCAACAAAATCTGTATTTTTGCCCTCCCAGATTCTCCCGCTATACAGTGGCTTCATTAGAATTCCAACTTCTCTCGAGCTTTTTAACATTTGCTATTTTTAGTCTGGATGTCATGGTTGTCATTGCGTTGAACCTTACTATACCCTTATTTCCCCATCCTTAGTCTGCTGATTTGATGGGTACAGCTCTTCTCCCACTAACTCAGTGTTTAAAAAAAACAGTCATTTAGATGTTGATCCATAATTCAGACATTCCCTCCTGTGAGGACAAAGTAAAGGCTTCTGGTCCTAGTTTCTTCTTCACAATCTGCATGCTTTTAGCTGTGTTGTGTTAGCTGATAGTCTGGGAAGGCCGGGGTGGCAGATTGATGATGTTACTGCAAGGCGTTGTTTCATGTGCTCCTATTTAGGGAAAAAAGACTAACATGTATCCCAACTATATCAAGCCTGAGGCATTTAAACTAAGATGGAGTCCAGTTGTGCCTGTAACCTTGGCATTGGGTCAGGCCCAATCAGGTGTTGGCTACAAATCAAAGCTCTAGTGTGCCCTCCTAAAACAATAAACTACTTTCAACTTGAAAGCACTGCTAAAAAGAAGCCACGCATTGTTTGTTCTGAAGCACCTGCTTTTCATTGACTTTGTGGCTTCTTCATATTTACTGTAACATAATAGACAACAGTTTGTTGAAAGCATAATATTGTGAACATGCTTTGTTTGTAGAGCTAGCACAGTTAGTGTTTATGGTCCTAACTGCATCCCTCCATCTTTGACCTACTCTCTTGTCCCTTTGCTTCCCCTTAGGTGCTTCTGAAGCCTGACTTCATGTCTGAGACATACAGCATGGGACATCCTCAGGCGAGCAGAGAGAGACCACTGCTACTGGTAACGGGTAACAGTATAAACACAACATATTAGGAAGTGTAATGTTTCAGCATGGGAATATCAGAATATAAGTTGTGATATTGAATGTCCTGATGTTTGTCATGTTTTATGCATCAGAATTAGTAGCATCAGTAACATTATCACAACATTCATACAAGACTTATAGGTAGCTTTAGTATTTGTAATGTTACAGATATTAAATCAGTGGTTTATGCACCTGATTTTGAAATTTCTTGACTTTGCCGACTCCTAGTGGAGATATAAAAAAAGACACAGTGGCACACTGCATGCATGCTCATACCCCAACACTCCACCCCACCCCATGCTATAATCACAAACATTTTATAAACAGGGGATTTGAGCAAAACAGGGAAAATTGGAGAGCAGGAGAGTGGATGACAATCCCAGAGTAAACACTAAAAAACCTTCACCTACACATTCACAGCCTCATCATGCGAAGGAAATGGTGTTGTCTGACAGCTCAATGCAAGAGACAGCGGAGAGTTCATATGTATACAGAGCTGGGAGTCTTCTAAGCTCCGCACACACTCGTTTCCATGTAGACAGTGAAAACGCATTTCCGTATGTGTGGGTCTGTGGGTGAGCCAGCACAAATCTAGCCAGCCGTGCATGCCGTGAATGTTCATAATCAAAGCCCCAGTCTGAGGTCAAGTGGATGCACAAACACAGTTAATGCCAGCAGGGCTTTGCCTGATATTTCTCCATAAATTAAACATACTTTTTGAGACATTTGTCGAAAAGGTTTATACATACAACAAGAAAAGGGATCGCTTTTGTAATTATCGGAATTCCTAGTCCGACAGACATTTCCCATTAAACATTTTTTATTCTCTAGGCTGGCAATACAACACCTAACATGGCATTTTTTGCTAAATGAAGCCACGTATGTACTTGCTGTCTCAGCAGTTTAGTTATGAGATCATCTTGCCTGCTCGAATAATACTCACTCACTGCCAAAAAGACCCCTAATATTTACTTTATTCACATGATGTGTGTGTGTGTGTGTGTGTGTGTGTGAGAGAGGATCACTGGGGTACCGTATTCTGACGAGCTGGGTCTGTTTTCTCTTGTCCAAAGAAGATTCTATCATCATCTTCATCTGTGATTGTCTCCTGCACATTTACAAGGTTTTAACACAGTTCACCACTAGCTAACATTGCCATGTGTACAGTACTATTGTCATTGTTTTAACTATTGTTTTTTAGTATCTTTTGGCATTTAGACTGAGGGCAAATACTGCATATAGGTGGAGCAAGGAATCTAAATCTCAGTTTGCATTGGGTCTGCTTAAGAGTTTAGAAATGTTATCCATGTGCATCAGATGAGAACTGTGGTTGTGTTCAACAGCTTTCAGGGGAATATGTGTGCAGCTATATGAATGTGAAGAAGGTGATGGTTGAAAAAAAGTGGCCTACCGACCGTGGATACATAAATGTTGAAAAGAATTTCTCACAAAATTGTTTTCCCACACTCCCCATAAAGAATATGGTTCAGATAAAGTCTAGGGGCGAGTGGAAATTTACAACAGTGGTTCTCTTAAGAATAGCGAAACAGCTGTATGTGAGGCAGCGTCTGTTTGTGCTTGTTTTCAATAAAGAAGTGGGACAACTTGATTAAGTCTAGTTAAGTGTGAAGATGTGGGCCTAATGAGGGATATTGGCTTCAGTGTGCTAAACAAAAACAATGACATTATAAAGCCAAGTGTTTTATACAAGGAAAGCTCATTTGATGAACATCACACTGAATTATACATTTAGCATATTACATTAAGCATTTATCATCTTAGTTGTCAAGTTAGGTCTGCAGGTGCTGTAAACATACCCATATAGAAACCAGATTCAATCCCAGCAGATTGTAGAGCGAAGGATATACGAGAGCTGATGAATTTAGGTCAAGTCAACATGCATTGAACTGTATGTGGGTTATGGATTTATCAAGCAGTGTGTACGACCTCGCTGACCTTGCTTGTGTTCAGCTATAGCTCTAATTCTGTAGTAACACAATTTGGACGGAGTTTACCTTTACCTTTGGCTCCATTACTCTATTTCACATAATATTTCCAGTTTCCCCAAATGTATTTACATTCTTGCTCTGCTCTTATTGGGGTCTCTTCTTCGTCTCCTCTTTTCTAATTACCTCTTTCATTCAGTCGCTCACTCACCCACACTCCCCTGTGTTTTTCTGGCTGCTTAGCTGTCATCATTCTGTCATCTGCATTTCTGGGCCTATGTTGGAAATAAATGCAGCAGCCGAGGCAGACTGGCTGCAGTCCAGGGTGTGATGCATAGGCTGTTTGGGGGGAATCTGAGGTCAGACCCCACAAAGGTCATAAAATGGAAAGATGGATGCAGTGCTGACTACTAGCACAGTACTCAGCACAGCACTCAGTTATGACCAGAGGGAAAAATGTGTGTGTGTATGTGTGTACAGTATCTAACATGTGTGCTCAAGTGTAAGCATGTGAATATGTTTGTCTTTTCATCTGCACTCATTTAACGGTTCAACAGGGAGCAATAGGCATTAACTGTTAGAATGGAAAATTTATTTGAGATGACAGACACATAAACACATATAGATGCAGTATACGCATGCACACACACACACACTATGGAGCTTCCGTACATGGGTTGCTGTTGGCCTACAGTTCAAAAACAATAATAAAAGCCTTGGGATGAGTTGCCAGGGGGCAGCTGGAGCCGTGGCAGGTTGAGCATGCCTAATGAAAACTTAATGCTCATTGGCAGGGATTGCCACTGCGCTCTTCTCCAAGGATTTAAGATCAGGCTGACATCAAGCCAATGTCAAGATCTGTGGAGCCCAAAGTCAAAAGCCTGGCAGTGTGTCTCTACATTTCTAGGTACACAGACAGAGAGCGTGAGAGAGACACAGAGGGAATCTGCAAAAGAGATCTAAACTGGCTCAGAATAGTCACCCTCCTTCCTCATCAACAAAATTCCTCTTGGAGGCTTATTCTGCACCCTGTGCCTTATCCCCATGAAAGCCATAAAATCTGGAGATTGGTGCTTGGATCTGGAATTTTGAGTGAGGGCAAAATGACTCTCCTTAGGAATTAGGTCCAGCAGTGCAGACAGCAAGTGAGAGAGACAGAGACGGGTGATAGGTGCTGTGTAGGGACGAATTTGTACAGGAAGAGTTGGGGGAGAGAGAGGGAGCGGCATGTGGACTCTCGGTGGGAATGTGCTTTCTGCTCCCCTCAATTTGAGTAGGAAAGTATTGGATGTATGTTGGCCTGATGCTGTCTGGATAAGGCCTGTCTGCAATAATTCAAACCAGAGAGTGAGACAGAGGATATGACGTGCTCTTGTTGTATTTGAGATGTAAGTCATGATATCCCTATGTAATGAGCTCCCCTCTGATCTGGAGAGCTGCAAAGAGAGACAGGGAGAAAAGGAGTGAGGGACTTGGAAATAGAGAGGAAGGGATGTTGGAAGAATGGGAACGAGAGGGGTGGGAGAAAAGATGCAGAGCTGTCAAACTCAGTGAAATTCTTTGTGCTTCCCTAGATCTTGTCTTCTCCTCTCCTCGCATCCCCATACAGCACACACTGTAGTAGGTCCAGTTGATGAATATGTGTATGTCTTACGTCCAGACCATTGACACACAATGTCCTCAGATGGTTAATATGCTACATTGACTAAATAAATACCCTGTGGGATTGTGTATGTTTTATATTCCATTATAATTTATTGCAACATGGTGTGTGCAAATGTATTGCATATTATTTAAATGGCTGTGTAGTCCACTATTCATTTAACAACTTAAACAAACTCCCTTTTAAGAGCTCTGCTCTTACTGAGATGTCTCTGCGCTGCTAGACTGAAGCAGTGCACATTGTTTGCATGGGAAGCCCATTGGTTTTATTGGGTGCATCATGGGAATTGTTCCTGTTATTCCAGGAGAGTTGAAGCTTGAGGACAACCTAGAGGCTCACCAGCAGAGCTGTTTCCAAACAGTGTTCTCAGCAGCATTAGTCTTTCTTGCCCTGCTTCTTGCAACCCTTTCACAGCAAACACTGTTCTGTGTGTGTGCTTGTGTCTGCATATAATGGTCACACTCCACTGAACAATCTGACTGTTTTGAGGAATGACACAGCAGTGCAGTGCCACAGCTGTATGCCAACAGCAAGGGTTCTACCAGCTGTTTGGAGTGCAGTCCAAAAAAATCAGGATAATGCCGATAATACATTTTGGTTGTGTCATTAAGGATTGCGTGTCCTTTCTCTGCCACTCCAAGAGGACTGTAAGAGGTTTAGCCAACTAAGTCTGTGGCTGTATCTAATGAGTTGGCTCTCTCTCCTGTGTGTCTAAGCTCCTGGAGCAGTGGGTGCGCCTCACTGAGAAAGTGAACAGCATGTTTCAGAGTCCTTGTAGCACTGCAACAGAAAGCCTCCCAGACCCCAGCAAATGTATCTAACACGTCTTTGTCCAGCTGGGCCAGGGGATCATACAAATATGTTCACAAGGTGCAGTGACAGCAATATTACATGTGTTGTTTACATAGCTTGTGTTGCTTTAGTAGCTGCTACTAGGCAAACATAACAGAAACTCAAAAAATACACGGTATGTTTCACAAACACTCTTTTCATCTACCTACCTCTGCTATTTTCTGTTTTTAAATTACATGTTTATTGTTGTCAGCAGTGATTTGTCTGCCCATCATGAAATATTGCTTCTTCTATACCTTTCCATTATTTGAACCAAGTCATTTTCCAAAGCAGCTGTTTCTTATCCAACTTGTTGCTTCACTGTATTAACTTTGATGAAAGCATTTTAGCAATTTTAAAAATGCTTGGCCTCAGGTAGACAAATCTGTCAACAGACCAAGGTTCATTAAGCAATAACCCACAATAAACCATGCTTTCTGTTGATTCTGGAACAGTTAAAATAAGCAGACTTACTGTACTGTAAACCCTACTAGGTGTCCTAGAATTACTGTAAAGCTTAATAAGCTTTGACACATGGCCTTGCATTTGAAAGGAAATTATACAAATGTGTAATTTTGAGTCTCATTTAACTGATAATTAGATGTTATTTTCCACCACAAAAGGGCCATAATTGAATGAGACACTGCATAATAATATCCATGAGATGTCAAGATGAGTAGAGGATGAAAAGGGAACAGAACTTCCCAGTTTGGACTATCTCATCCTCCAGGAAAATATTAAAGCATTTGTTTCCAGGTTTTTAAGATGATTCTATAGACAGCCTTGATAGAGGACACACACACACACACACACACACACACACACACACACACACACACACACACACACACACCACACACACCCGAGAGAAGCTTACACAACCTGTGCAGTGTTGTGTTGTGGAGAGTAGATATGATGCCACGACATGCTGACACATTATCATACACATAGGCCCCACAGCAGGATGGTTTTGCATAAGGAATGCAAAATAACAATAGGCAATAACAGCATGTGGAGAGATCTTTATTTATCTTGCTTTGACATTTACTTCAGACAGGGGAGTTCTACCAATATTATTCTTTCTCAGACACAAACACGTACACATATACAAAGGGAAGAATTTCATATTTTTGGGCTGAACAAAGTCATCTATCTTCCCTGTGTGATGCCCTAGCTTTGTTGCAGTGCCAAGGTCTGAGTCACATTGAGAATCCCATGCAGACAGGGCAACACCTTGTATACAGCATGATAGGATAGGGGAAAGCCATTTGTCCTTGTCAAACAGCTCCGAACACACACAGACAAAAACATGGTCACAATATTTTGATTGATATGGAAAATATCTTGTAAATTAACATGCAACCAGACACTCACCCACACAATGATACTTTACTCCTTTCTAGGCCATTGTTGGGTATAAATCAGGACTGACATGTGAGCCGTGCCCTATGCATGTTGTTTGACTGTAAGCTGCATAAACAAGACAATCTATAGCACATATCACAACTTATTAACTCAGCTCGGTGTTGAGTGCTCTAGACAGGCTGGCCTTGATAGAACAATATTGGCTTAGATAAGAAGGAACCTGATGAATCTTTATGTCACAAAAATCAATGATGTTGTCAGAGATAGGAGCCGGAGTCTGGATTTGACTTTGTTTTTTCTCGTGTAGAAGAAAAGGAAGCAGACTTGTTGGAGTAGTCCTGCCTCAAGGATGACAACATTGATCCCAAGGAGGTTAATATTAATACAGATGAAAACAAGTAGTTGTGTGGGATAGATAAAATCAGTATGGGTGTAGGTGTGTTTCGGTTTGTCTATGTCCAGTTCTCCTCAACATGCCAGAAGCTGGTTCAGTTCTTTAAAAACATCTTAGACTTTAAATGGATCCCTGGTTAAAAAATTCATTGAAACACATTTTTCACTTTGTTTAAAGGTCCAGTGTGTTACATTTAGGAGGCTCTGTTGGCGGAAATGGAATGTAATATTGATAGATATGTTTTCAGTAGTGTATATTAGTGTATTTCACACCCACCATAGTTTTCTCCTCCTTCGTGCTTGGAAGAGGAGGGTGAAGCAAGGGTGTTGCAATCTGCAAATACACCCTGCACTCTGGATCATTAAGAGGTTCCCCCCCCCATATTTTCAATGAGAGAGTATCAATGTGCAGATCTAGACTGGAAGCACAAAAGGGAAAACTGAATTTTCCCACTGGTTCCAAGTTCTCAGTGCTTGTGTGCAGTGTTTTACAAGGTCTTCTTGATGCAAATCAAAATGTAACACTGCAGTTTAGGATTGGGAGCTTGAATCCAGCTTGCAAATATATGTATTACAATTGTGATCAACACGTTGAGGCATTTTCCTCCAGACCCAAAACTCAATTTTACTGTGATGAAAACAAGCCCACAATCATAGCTTTCATATGGTGATCTGCATAGTTTGTATTAGAAAACCTAGCTCATAACTGTCAGTACCATGTTTTTCTAGAATCACTTGGGGATCTGTTAACATTCTTTCATGACTTTTATAAACCTTTGAATAGAATCCAAAAAGAGAAAAGGCTGTTTGTTTTGTAATACCGATGCCTTTGCACAACCATTTCCAAAATGTGTTTTGTTGAGAATGAGATTCTTTTAATGGGAAAACAAGAAGACAAAGAAGCAAAAAAAAAAAAAAACAAGAGGAAATTTGAATCATTGCCAACTGTAGTCAGCATTATTGGAATGTGTAGAACACATATTTGACCAATCATTCACTGTAATCCCTTTTCCGGTGGCCAAACTGTTTCTCTCTTTCCATTTCATTGCTCCCCAGAGTACCCTTACCTCTGCTTTTCACATTTTCCATATCACTTTTTCTATATTTTGTTTTCTTTGTATTTAAAAGATACTTTCTGTGACCTTTTCACAGTAAGCCAGTGACTGTGAATGCTCAGTTTAATTCAGCTGCTTTTGCAAATTGAGAGCAATATCTATTGTGACAGCGTCAATGTTTTGGTTTGCTTAAACAACCCTTCTGACCATATCTTCTCTGTACCAAGTATCTCTTTCCACCTCATCTTTAGCCCCTTTCAGCTATCCCTCCCCGTTACCACTCTGGCATCTTATCCTTTTAGTATTGTTAGGGGAATTTCAGGGTAATATGCACACAGCATTTTCACCAATGGACTCAGTAAAATGTATTATAAGTACATTTATACAAGCTACTTTCTACATTTGCCTAGTAAAGAATACTGTACTTAAAATGAAGTAAAAGTTAAGAAAGGTTACAGTGATTTGTTTTGATTAGAATGTTGGTATTCCTTCTACCCCTGCTGTTAAATATATATATAAATATGTTGTTCTTGTGCTTGTCCCCTTTAGCATGTGTTTAGATTTAAGTCAAACAACAATTTTCTACTGTGACTGGATAGGAATAGGAGGTTAAATCATGACTGGTTTGATCAAACTTGCAAGCAAATGCACTAGACACAAAAATCACAAAGTTAAAATGAGGTTGAAGTACAAATGTGTGAAAACTTAGTCGGAAAAATTCATGAGGCTAGATCCAGGCAATCTCATCTTTAGTCACTCAAGTCAGCTCTCCTCCCCTTTCCCTCCAAAATATTCACTCAGTGACCTCTGAAACCCCAGCCAGCAGGTTTTCCCTCCCATTGATCCCTTTATCCCCCCCTCATCTTAAAACCTGAGCATTACCCCCTTTCTTCAAGCTATGTTCTCTTCATCTCCCTTCTCATTTCTTAGCTGTCCATCCAACTTTCCATTTTAACCAAGGCAATACATGTCTCTGAGTATGTATGTGAGAGAGTGGATGTCTATGTCACCATGCTGTGTGCTGTATGTTTGACAGACAGCATGGACTCTTGCCTCACACTGCTCTGCTTTAATGAAACTAGAAGGAAATGTTTGAGCTGAAGTTAGCATGTACTGCATATACACGGCCGCAGTAATGCATTCTCTTTGTTGGATATTTTGCTGTGATATGGACTTCATTTTAAATGGTTTAAAAATATATCAACTGGTAAGCCAGGTGGTTTGCTAGTTTTCTAAAGATGGCATGGGCTTCCTCAAGGTGCTGCAGTGTCCTCCCACTGTCCAGAGTCCAGTTGTAACAACAGTTGCAGCAGGCAGCCAATTACCTTGAAAGAGGACATCTATGTGTGATCATTGTGCACTTGTATTGTGCAATATCAGGGTAAAAATTTAGAAAAGAGCATTCAACATTTAGATGATGCAAATGGGGATCATATGACAGGCTAGGAGAATTTCTTAAAGGCTATTAGTTGAACAGTAGTGGTATATCAATGCTTTTGTAGACTTCAGATTAATTAAGTTGTTCATACTGCCCAAAGAATATAAATGTGAAGGTTAGGTTAGTTATTTGTGACAGCAGCCCATAGACATTTTGATTACCAACAGCTCAGTCTCATGCTGTGATTCAATTCAAGGTGTCACACAGACTTAAAAAGTCTGAATGCAGAAGATGTATCCAACGGTTCATGATAATTGTATTCAATTGCAAAACTCACCTGCAACACTAAGTAACACTCTGGTTTTTCCCGAGGCATCCAGGTTACTGGTCCTCCATTTTTGATACAGTAGACTTGGATTCAAATCCTCTTTTTGGTGTCTTCTAGGGAACAGTCAAATTGCATTGCTTATGTCAGTCTTTTAGCCAGGAATCTCATTTTGATTTGACTTAATGTTTTTGACATACGAAACATATATACCAAGTCAAACACTGCGACAAATACGTGTTTATTGAAAATGTTGGGGTAACACAAAAAAGTTAGAAAAATATTTATTGTGATCCTCTTTTCAGGAAGACAAAGATGGTAATACCAGTCACAGGTACTAAGGTACTCTGAACCAACACATAGGCTAAAAATACAATATCCTTTCCCTTTAAACACTGCAAAGCAAGGTTAAAACTTACTGCACATACATACATAGGCTACACTCATTCCGACCTATTCTCTTTATAAATAAACGCAAATACACCTACACCCAGCAAAGCGGTTACTCCCATCTTTTCCTTTGTGAGAAATTGTGAAAACTAATAATAGATGTAGGGGAAAAGGTTTTCCATGACTGATATGGGTGGTATAACAAACACAAAGTCATCAGACGTTATAAATATCAGATGGTATTAATGTGGCAGTAATGGACCATTTGTTGCTTCCCAGCCACTAAAATAATGCTAAGGAGGAAAGAGGACGCCTCGGAGAGAGACTGGTTCCTCCAAAGCTCAAATTCTTAGACTACGTACGTCATAAGGGGCTAACAAGGTATGTCCCTCTTCAAAGTCTCCTCCAAATTCGGCCAAGAAATGCAGGCTGTTTTTGCTTGAATTCGGAGGACACAAGATCCAATATATCCAATATAGTGTTGCAGGTTGGTTAATTGTGTTCAGATGATCCTCATCTACTTGTTATATCACATGTATTTGGTCATCAATCACTGGTAAATATAGCACATGTACTAAAGCAAATAAAAAAGCAACGACAAGGTGTAAATATTGCATATACAGTATATACTATTAACACTATTTGCCAGATGTCCACAATGTGCTGAAGTAAAATATAAACTGAGGTATCATGAAACTCAGGCTAGGTGGTCTAACTTGGGGAGGACAAGAATGCTCAGCTGAGTTTCAGGTGCTCTGAACAAACACCACTGTTGACTTGCAATCGGACCCAGTTTGTGAGGTCCAAAATTAAGGAAAAACAAAAGTATGAGAGCACAGCACACTAGTTCGTAAATCAAAGGATGCTTGTTTATGTTCAATTAAGTCAATGATTTGGATTTTCTTTGGTCTCTTTGAAACCGTATTAACTTAATTAAAGTAATAAAAGCCGCTTTGTAACTTTTGTGTGTCTTAACCCCGGTGGGGGTGTGGTTCATGCAGAATGCAAAATGATGCCTGAAGTTGCTGTAAACTTACAAGATTACAAATGCAGCACATAAATAGTACATCACAAACCACCTCTTGAGTTATAATGTTTATTACTGATAGTATACAATGTATTTTATGCAGAAAACAGAGATCTGAAGTAGTAAAGGTAATTTCACAGCATGCAGTTTGTCAGAATAAAAATGTGCAAGTAAAATCCAAAGCAAGTTCTGCTGTCGTCCATTTAGTATTTCCTGCTGTGTGTTGAACACCTGCAGAGCAAGTTTAGATTTAAAAAGGTGGAGAGTGATACAAATTCAAATAGAAAAAGAACACTCATAGCGTCTGTATGCAGAGCTATTCATGGAAAGCAGTTGAGCAGTCAGCGTGAATGAAGAAGTATAGTTGATGTGTGAAGAAGGAACAGAATAGTATTTGCTTAGAGCACTTAGAACTCCGCCAGTTTTCACACTTAAGCACACCTGGCCAGTCTCAGCCACAGCGTTCTCTTGTAGATCTCACAATTTCAGTTTCAGGAAACTAGAGAAATGATTGTATGACTGCGTAGGTCAGCTTATTGGAGAGCTTTCCAGCACTGTCTGATTTCGTTGAACAACACTTTGGAACATGCAGCAGCTGTAATCATTCAGAGAGTGAGAGTTAGTGGTGAAAAGTAAAGAAACAGGGAGGCTAAAGCAAAGAAAACTATCCTCGTGACCTTGGTGGAATCTATACGCTGAGGTCCAGGCACACAATCTCTGCAAACATTAAACAGAACACACACACACACACACACACACACACACACACACACACACACACACACACACACACACACACACACACACACACACACACTGTACATCCTCAGTGCCACTATACATTATTGCCTTATGGATTTGTCAAAGACTTTGGTATGTAAATGGCTGTAGTGTCAACACTGTTCTCCGTGTATACACACAGTAACCTGTCTCAGCACTTTGGGTTTCACACTCACGTCGATCACACTCCGTCAATAAAACTAATCCAATTTCTTTCATTGCACAAATGAAGTTTGCATTGTATCTCTCCTTGTTGTGTTCTGTGGTATTGTTGTTATTATACATGATTGCAACATAGTACTGGTAGTTGTGTTTATTGCTTGGTTCCTTTTAAATTAGGTTGGTAAAATTCCATCGACAAACTCTCTCACGCAGTAGGTGAATGTTTTTTGACAAAGCACGCAAGTAACCAAATTTGTGTTGCCTCACTGCAGACAGTCTCTGGTACTGAAAAAGTCACAACATGTAAACTCATAATCTCAAAGTGCCTTAAGGACCAAGATTTAATTTGACCTAATTAGTTCTAGACTTAAAAGGGTTACTGGCCTCTATTTCTGTTTAGAATGCAGCTTATTCACACAGACCTACACTTTACACATGCCAGTTTCTTAGGTACACCGAGCTAAAGCCAATGTTGTCTAATACAACAGGCCAGCAATGAATCTTACTTTCATGAAGGTTATAATGTTCAGCCAACACCTGCCTCAAAATAACTTATAAGACAATAGGTGCTAATAGGTGAGGAGTGGCAGCAAATTACTCATGTACCCAGCATGCAACGCCAAATAATGGCTCATTAGGGTTCTTTTGAGAAGTTGAGCTATGCAGGTGAGGCATGACGGCTTTTATGTACTCAGAGAATCAACAAAAAAAAAAAAATTAATATTGTACTTAACTAAACTAATTCTCTCCCAACTTGTGAGTTTTCAAAATATTAGCTTATATCGTGTTCCTCAAAGACACTTAATATCAAACTTTTTGCCAGCTGACTAGCAGTGGTAAGCAGTATTTAGTATGACAGAAATCTACAGTGACACAGAAACATTCCTGTGGCATTCAGACATTGAAGGAATAAGGTAAATCAACTACAATGTGGTCCTAATACTAGTACTGTGTACTTACACCATGAGATAATCTCTAATCTTCACTATTTGAAAGCTGGAGGCAGACTGCTTAAATTCATTTGTAATTTGTGATGTTAATCAGTTGATGAACTTTCATTTGTATTAAGACTGTGACACTGAGCAGCTGATCAGCAGCCTGTTTGTTGAGATTGAAAATGTTCCAACGTAAGCTTGTATTTTGAAACAAAACTTGGTATAACTGTTTCTGGAAATATCTAAAATGATCAAACTGAAGAGTGAAATGGAGAGTGTCACTGTCTCTGGGCCATGTTACATCTTAAAAAGCTTAGCTGTCTGATGCAGACAGGCAAGACACTCCATGTTAGTCTAGCGCAAGTGTGAGCCACCCCTTCAGACACTGTTGGAGCTTGGAGAGAGCCTGAAGCTCTTGGAGACTCTGCAGGGAGATTTGGCCAAGAATGAGGCTCAGATTCCTCTCATCCATGAACAGATTGGTATCCTGGGCAAATATGAGGTCCCTATGGCACCGACTGTAAGCAGCTCACTGATTAATAAAAACACACACACATATAAACAATGCACAGGAGGTCATTTATTTAGGTCACAGTTTGGCTGCATTCTCTGTTTACATCTTCTAAACATTCTTAACATTCACAATAAGTGAGAGAAGGCCGGCTTCCATCACTGTTTAATATTATTTACAGAGTGCAAATTAAAATGCCTGTCATACTTTGTGCTGCTGATGGTAGTAATTGTGTAGGGATGCAGGGAGGGAAATTACTCATTTGCTCTTTGATAGAAAGAAAGATGTGACCCAGTAACAAGAATTTGTTATATAAATATAATTTCACCTTCATGTTAATCAGGAACAAGCTTTTGAAGGACTTTTTGACCCCTCTGAAGTGAAATAATGAAATCTGTGTTTGTCTTGGTGGGTACACTTTGAGGTGTCAGAACACTGACTGAATATATTATTATGGTATATGTTAGAAAAACACTGTCGTCATCATTTCAGTCTCACAGCTTGTTTCCCCACAGGAGCAGGACATGTGTGACGGGCTAAATTGAGAGTTGGTGTGGCTCAGGCAGGATTTGCTACCTCATACAGGGAACAGCTCCATCTTCTCCTCTTCAGAAAGAAGGACCAGACCGCAGGTTAGACGCTATCTCACACCCTTCTCTGTCTGTCTGTCTGTCTGTCTGTCTCTCTGTCTGTATGTCTCTCTGTCTCTGTGTCTCTCTCTCTCTCTCTCTCTCTCTCTCTCTCTGTCTGACACCCACACGTAAATCAATTAGCATGGAATTTATTTATCTTTAGAAAACACTAGATTGTATAACAAAATGAAGGTTTGCAGTCCCTTCATGCTACAAAAATAGAAAAAGATCATTCAATTTATAGTAGCATATAAAATAGAATAAAACAATATATACAGTTATTTATATACATAAAAGTATACATCCAGGAAATAATTCTGCAGTGCATTTTTGTAATATGCATCCAAGCTTCCATCCAGCTTGGTTCCTATCCCTCTTCTCCTGGAGCGAGTGCACCCGTTATGGTGGCCCCATATTAGTAGGGGTGATACATAGCAAAATAAAGTGTTGTAGAAAGATATTGGACCTCCAGAACGGCTTCAGTTCTCCTTGGCAAAGATTCCCTGGAACATTACTGAAGAGATGAAGAGCATTCTTCCAGAAGATATTTTCTCATTTGGTGTTTTGATGACGTTAGCGGAGTCGAGCCATAATCTCGTGAAGGTGTTTAATTGGGTTGATATCTGGTGAATGTGAAGAGAATAGCACTTGACTGACATTTTCACACTCATTTAGTTGGGTTTTTCCTTTAATTTGTCACCTGTCTGTATTATCCCTAAAAGTGTTTGTACGCTGTTGGAATTTCTGATTGCTTGATACATACATTAGTATTTTTTTTGTGTCTGTGTGTATGTCTTTTTTTTGTATTTGCATTTGTATTCATTTGTCACGGACAGTGCACATTAATCAACATTGGGACCAAAAAGTGCCCAACTTAGCCAAGATTGACTCATTTTCATCCTGTAGTCCTTTGCCAGAATGTTAAATCATCTACCTGCAGAGGAGAGATGAGCAGAGATGAAATGAGTCTCACATATTAATTGCATTTCGACACATTACATTTACATTATACACCGCAAAAGTGACAATAAATGGATTACAGAAGAACCTTCATTAAAGCACCCAGGCCACACACACACACATCCGCACAGACATCTCTTATGAAGCTTGGCTTTATGTTTTGCACATGTCTATGTGGCGTGCTTACGTGTGTGTGTTTACGTGTGCACTTGCACATTTGTATCTGTCCATCTGTCCCATCCCCCCAAAGACCAGATGACTCAGCTGGGTGTCTATCTGACTGTCTGACACAATGCGAGGCCTCAGCCTTGACTGGCCCGGTGGGTGGTCACGTCCCTGCATGGCAGAGCAGCAGGCTGAGGCATCTTTCTCCACCTCCAGCCCCTTCACTCCTCCATTCCCTTCTTCCTTTATCTCCGTCCCTCTGTTTTCAACCTACTGTCAAGTGGATTTACAGAGAAAGGCAGAACTATCAAGCATTACACATATTGTGAATTATATTAATCTTCTGAAGAACTTACCAACAACTTTGCTTTGCAATGTAATATAATTTCCTAATGCATTCCAGGAATCTCCTTCAGTGGAAAAGTACGACCAACACTGAAAACCAGCACCTTCCTGCTGCTCCTGGAGCTCTGTTTCTCCCGCTCTCTTTTCCTCTGTCCCTACTGAGCCATTACTGATCTATACGAGGCCTCATCAGAACCAATAGTCTGTATCTAATCTGTTCCTGCTCCTGGTGATTTCTGACTACAGGGCTGCTCCCTTCCACAGTATAAGTGACGACTCTGACTGGAAGACACACCATGACTGATCCCCTGTCCCATCCTCATTCCTCACTCCCTCTCTGCCTTTTACTTTTTGCCCCTCTACCTTCTCTTCTGTTTCTGGATGCTCCCATCATTCCTAATCTTTCTTTCCTGCTCACCTCACATTCCCCCTGTGTATTCTTTCTCTGCCTTCCCCATCCTCATACCTCATACCCATCTTGTTTTGTGAATAGCTGAATGTTTACTTCATGTCTGCCTCATCATCCATTCTGACTGGGCCTCTGCTGGGAGGATTTGCTCTTCTCCTTCGCATTTTATTTGTTCCCCTATTTGCTGTTTCCATTAAAGATGAAATTGAAATCTCCTGTGCTAACACACACACACACACACACACCCGCAAAGGCCCATACAAACACGAACGCACACAGGCATCACTCTGCACACTGCCACATGCGTCGGCTAACAAAACAACGACGTGCTGTGCCAAGGCATATGAAAGAGCACAAACCTCTCGTCCTACTTTTTGCTTTACGTTCTTCTCATCCTTTCGTTACACTTCCTCACTCTCTGTCCTCGCCTCCACCTCCTCTACTTCCTCTTAAGTCGTTGCAAGTGCGGCGGGAGACAGTGTGATCCGTGTTATGTTTTTGTGTTGTGTTTTGTTTTATTTTGCGTTCTCCTTCTTTGTGGGGAAAAAAAAAAGCGGACTTTTCCCCTTTCTCCATCTGGCACTTTTCAACACATGTAAAACCTCCTCACAAAAAGTTTTTCACACATTCAACACCTTTTACTCCTCTGCTTAATTTCATCTTTCTATTTTTCTTTTCCCAACACACACACACACACACACACACACACACACACACACACACACACACACACACACACACACACACACACACTGTGCCAGCCCTGCTTGTGCTGCCACTCCTGAGCTTCTTGAAGGCTGCCTCTTCTCTGTCCGCGGTGTGACTTCCGAAAACCCCTTCGGACAGGATGTAGGGAGTGTTTGGAGCATTGCAGATGAAAACAAAGGCAGTCTTCGGCAGGTTAATGAGGCCAGGAGGCAGCTTTGTGCCGAGCTTCATCAGCATTCAACAGAGGCCTCCCTCTCCCGCTCTCCCAATAATATCCCAGTCATTTGGGTCAGCCACATCACTGTGCCTCTGTGAAGGGCACCCACACACACACAAACCGAAAAAAGAGGGAATTCTTTGACAGTTTAATAGAAATACAGTCTCATCAAATGTTCACCTCCCCATACTCTGGAATCATTAGCTATGTCCCACATTGTCTCTTTGTCTTTTTTCCATTTTCCTACCCCTATCCATCTCTTTCGCCGACCCTCCCTTCTCTCTTTGATTCTCTGCTACTCTTCCTCTCTTTCTGCCCCCACATACAGCTCCTTCAATTAAGATAAAGTGGCTAATCATATATGAATTACATTAACATCTCTAATAGCTACTGTGAGTTATTGGTTCCTCATCAGGACCCCACTCACTTCAGCGTAGGCCAGCTTCCAACAACAGTAAGAGCAGCAAAGTGCAGTAAAGGGCCGAAGTGAAAGCAGATATGAGCTGCACATGTGTGTGTGTGTGTGTGTGTGTGTGTGTGTCTCACCAGGACCTCTGAGCTGCATGGGACCTCGCCACTAAGCAGTGTGTATGCAGCGACTGCGGGTCCAGACTATAGTAGATGGGAGGAGAGGGAAAGCTGTGAAGATCAAATATCCCGTAAATCAAAGCTGTCGCACAAGTGAGCCAGGCCGTTGGAGCCCTCGGTGTGTGTGGGGGGGCTCCTGGCCCGTACTGAGGGCCAAAGAGTATACCTGGGCCTCGAGCCAGCTCCTACCGTCCCATGTGTCTCTCCACTCCATTGTTTTTACTCTTTTTACTTTTCCCACATCTCCTCTCGTATTCTCACCCCTGACCTTTTCTCCCTTAATCTTTGCCTCCCTACACTCTTCCTATACTGGGCCCTCACAACTCACTTTTTCCTCACCACACTTCTCCTCCATGTTTGATTTCACCCCTTTCCCCTTCATCTCCCCTCTCCTTCCACTCCTTTCCTCGCACCCAATAGCTAACTCTTTGTCCTTCTTTTTCCCTCCACAACCCCACGCTGTTAAAACTAAACATCACATAGATAACCATCTCCACTCCACTGTTCCAGCTCCTCCACTGTCTAATTATGTTGCAACTGTCACTGAGCACATTGTCACAGAGGTCTTAAATTAGTGGCGCGGCTTAATGTCGCAAGCACATGTAATGTGTCAGATCAGTTGGAGTGTGTTTGTGTGTGTCTGTGTGCATGAAGTTGGGGTGTGACTTCATTAAGATGAGTTACGATATTAGATATTTTTGCACCATCTCTCTCTCTCTCTACACGCTTAATTGTTGTCACAACACATGCAAGAGTATATATTCCTGCTGACTCTTTTATATACAGTAGGTGTTGTCTTGGTTATTTTTGCACCACATCTGCGTTTGTAGGCGTGTGCACCTGCTCACATGTGTTGTATGTGCATGTTTTGGTTGACAGTGTACAGCACATAGCGGGGCTCTGCAACATACTGGATGCTCTGAAAGAGGAGGAGAGCAGTGTCCTGCATAGCCTTGTCTAGATCAAACTATTCCCCCTCAAAAAACAATGTGGATGATGGAGTAAGGAAGGTCTGTTTCAACACCAAGCTCATAGTCCTAACATGTTGACCTGACATGATCAGACCTTATTCACCCTCCAACAGAACAAGCAGTTAATCCACAGAAAGAGACTGTGTGTGACCAACATGTATGAACTGGGGAAGATGTGAGCAGTGGAAACCATTTGTTTTTGTGAACTTTTTCCCTGTGCTTTGTTTTTCTCCTTTTCTCTGCCTTAGTTTTCACAGTTTAAACTTAGATTTTGGGTATAATTAGTGTGAGTGAACAGATGTCATCCACAGTGAACAGACAGTCTAATTGTTTTTTCCTGTCTTTGTTTTGTAGAACCCTCATCCTGCTTACCACATTAGCTTCACTTCAGCTCTACACAGAACTCCTTTCATGATGTTACGACCTCATACTCGTAATATGAGTCATACATTTTTTTTGCAATGGGCAGAATTCTGATGGCAAGCAAACATTTGCTGTCTTTCTTTTAAGGTAGTAAAGATAGAAGTATTTAGTAGTATTGCTAATTAAAGATTAGGATGTCCCTTTGATTGTCAATATGGTCCATTACTCCCCAAACCAAGGTTGTAGTTGCAACCATGTTCTACAACATATAGTTTAGTATACAGTGTTTTTTTTTTTTAAATTTGTTATGCCAGGTTTAGCTTTTTGTACTCTCCACTTATTTGATTTGAGGAGCCCTCATGGGGCTATTATGTTATGCTCAATCCAGCAGAAGATGTAGATGTTCGTTTGAGTTTTATTCAGTCATACTTTCTTGTTGATCAGCTCAGTTGCCTGCTGAGTTTCCATTTTTTGTGCAGTGTAGCATAGCAGTCAGTTTATAGCTTAACAATGGCTGCATAAATGCGTTAGCCATGGGTTTTGAAGGAAGAGTTGTGAATGCTGGCCTTGTAACAGCCTTAAGTGTATTGTAAAAAGCATGTTTTCCTTGAGCTTTTTTACGTATGTGTGTGTGTTTGTAGATATTGCACTGGAATGCTAACTGGAACATCTGGAAGGTTGGTCAGTACGCTGCAGACGGAGAGCATGGAATCCACGGCACAGGACATGTTCAAAAAACTCCACAAACTCCAGAAAGAACTAAAGGTCAGTTCTGCCACACAGAGTTCATTGTATAGCTGCAGATTCTGGATTGCTGCTATAATGTTTAATGATAATATATTACCTGTGTCACCTTAAGTTTTGTTTTATGTAAAAAAAAAAACAAAACATAAATGCCAGAAGAATTAATTTGTGTAGTACAGTACAATCTTAAACGTGCACTATAATCATGGTCTCTATAGAAAAAACAGAGAACAACGCTGTATGTTTGCAGACTCTTAGGGGACATCATTAGAAGTATTTTTAGCTTGTAACTCACAAACTCTGCCTAAAATGCATTTTCCAGTGACAGGTAAAACATTCTATGGCCTTCCCTCAGGATGCACAAAATTTGGTGCTAATATCCCAAAATGCACAGTTCCTCCAAAATAAATGCCTCGGCAGATCTAACATAAACATTACACAGTAGCAAGGACCTTTGCCTGAATGCCGGATAAGGAGTGGGACAAGACTGACTTGTTCAAGAGTATCATCCCACTCAGCTATGAGATAGGGGATCTTGTCATATGATAATCATTTTAGTGCCAATACTTTATTCTGCCTTGTAATGGATTGAATTTAACTCAACAGGACAGTCTCCTCTTACATGCTGTACATTCTAAGATGTACTGAAAATCTCCTCACTTTAAATGCTGGGTTTGATTCTTCTGCACAGAGCTACGCCATAAATGCTGTTAAGGGATAATGAAGATTTGGCAAGTGACCAAGTCCCATAGAATAAGCTTATTGCTGTGGTTGGTCCAGTCTGCTCTTCCTGAAGTTTGTTCTGCTGCCTTCTTTCCAAGGTCTTTCTCTCAGTCTTGTTTCCCCTCATCAGTGTAGGTCTTAATTCCCAGAGCACAAGGCCCCATCTTGACCTTTGCTCCCTGTCCTCAATCTGGGAAAGTTTTTAGCACCAGCATCCCTGTCCTGACTCATCTTGTCCATTCTGTCAGAATTGGCGCTGGCATTGCCAAAAATACAGTTGGGTCAGACTCAGCACGACTTGTTTTGACAAGAAGCCAAAAGCAAGCAAATATGAGCGGTCTACGGCGATGGGTCTTATCGTCAGTGATGTAACTTTTTGAAAGAGCCTTCCTCAGCTCACTGCAGTCAGGGAATAAATGAAAATAAACAGAGGATTAGATCTTAAGCTACACCACAAAACGCCAAAAGTAGAAACAAGAGAAGAAGGCAAAACAGAGGGATAGAAAATACACATTACTTTGCTCAGTGTGTCCCCTGGTTGTTATGGTAGTCGGTGAGGTTAATGAAAGAGAAAGAAACACATTGAGGAGGATGGCAAGGAGTCTTGTCTGTATTAAACATGGGTGTATTCGCCTTGTGGTTAATGTCAAGTGTGGCTAAGGTACCTGGGTCTCTACGGGGTTGCCGAGTGAGAGCACTGTTGCTGTGATTAAAACGGTGGAGAACAGCCAGAGGGTGATAGTTGGCACAGATTCTGCTCTGTCTCCTCCCCCTCTGTTTCACCCTCCATCCCTCTCCTCTCAGTGCCAGCTGTCAGTTATGTCAGTCAGTGTGCTAATGATGCTCCCTTACAGAGCTCAAAGCACGGTGATACATCTGTCATGCCCAGATATCTCTCTATTCATATGCAAGCATTCCACAAATGGCCTAGTTTTGTGTACTTTGGTTTTTACGCAGAATAAGCAGTTCATGATCCATAAACATTCACTTTTTAGTACATTACTGTTGCCTCTGTGGCATGCTGTGGTCATTAAAAACACTTTCACACACCAACCCCATGTCCGACGCAGGATAACGAACCTGTGTGCCACACTGCTGACACAGGTGAATCCTGGGTTGCTGCTGTCCAAACAAGACCCAGATCTGCTGTTTTAGCTCCAAATACATCCCTACTAATAGTGTACATGTACAGTGTTGCTGCTTTCAGGTCATTAAAAGTGGCTGCTGCAAGATTTACTCTTAGGATGGAACATGCCAAACAGTCTGTCACCTGTCTATTATTCTCCTTTTCTTAGATGTTATCAGATGTGTGAAATGTGCAAATAATGAGCAGTGTTTAATGAACAAAGCAAGTCAAAGTGGTGATATCTTTAACATCACACCTTACCTGCAAGTTTTCACACAAACCTTCAGACAGCTCTGTTATGCCCTTTTTGTATGCAATGTACACTGTGTCAAATACAGTATTTCCAGGTAAGTAGTTATTTAATATTTTAATTGATATCATTTAAATGTATTGATGATGAACATTCAAGTACGTAGCCATAGAACTGCCCTATGTGTACTACTGTTATATAAGCGGCTGCTCAAAACCCATCTATACAGGCAAGCCTTTTTATAGATCTCCTTGTCTGTTTTTGCATCTGTCGTCTCTCTTTTAATGTATCCTTCCCTCTTGTTTTATCTTCCTTTGTTTGTTTTTACATGCTCTCTATGTTTGTGTTTTGTGTGTTATGTTTATTTATTTGTTGTTTGGAAAGCACTTTGGATCTCTGTGTCAAAAAGGTGCTGTATAAATAAAGTTTTACTTACTTTTTACTTACTTACATGTT
Source organism: Dicentrarchus labrax (assembly GCF_905237075.1). Taxonomy (NCBI): domain Eukaryota; kingdom Metazoa; phylum Chordata; class Actinopteri; family Moronidae; genus Dicentrarchus; species Dicentrarchus labrax. The sequence continues at coordinate 6,708,690 of NW_026136717.1, forward strand.
AAAGCATTACCGATGTTATGGTGTCTGTGGGGTCTTAAAAAGTGAAAAAATTGTATGATGAATATGATTTTGAAATCTTAACAATTTAATGGATTAATGAAGTTAACATTACATGTATAAAATTGCATTTTTCTGTCTCCCTTTTAAATGTGTTTTTGTGAAAATATTTGTATTGATAATGCTGTAACAAATGCCAGTGGTTCCCAAATTTCATTCATAATGGTCTTTAAAAAGGTCTGCAAGTAGTGAGCCAGACAGCTCTGATCACTTTCAAAGAAGCAAAGAAGAAAGAAAAAACAAAAACAAAAACAAAAGTGCTACTCTCAACCAGAAAGTCGGAGTCATTCAGATGTATAATTGGGCTTCTTTTGTGCCTATATATTATAGAGGTAGCTGAAGATAGATTGCTGCAGTTAGGACTGAGCCTTGGTACATGGGGCACCAGGGCGCCCCACTCAAATGTATAATTAACAAAAGTAAAAAAAACTTGAGCTTGGGACTTAAACTGTACTCCAATGAAATCTTATTTGAGGTATATGTCGTTAGTTTTTAACCAATAAAATGTTTCGTGCCACTTTGCCGCCTTCTTTCAGGAACTGGACGCAGATCTATGATGAGCTGTGTTCCTTTGACCAAACCCGTGCTGAACTCACCCCGGAGAAGATCATATCTCTAGGACTGTCGATCTGTGAGATGTCCGAGCTCTCCATGGAACAGGTCCAGTCTCTTCCTATAGACTGACTCTCTGTTGGCTTTGTCTTGCCATTCCTACTTCCTTTCATTCTGACACCTTTGTTTTGAAAAGGGAGGGTATGGAGACAGCTGCTGTAATGCAGATAGGTGCAGATGCAGCTATTTTTAGGCTTTTGCCTGCTATGATTTGAAGCTTGTGTTTTCCCACTGGCTTACAGATTTACTCACCTTTCCTCTCTCCTCGTCTTCTTTTCCCATTTGTCTTCATCCGTTTCCTCACCCCTTTCAAAAGGTCACCAGCATTAGTGTTTCAATTCTTCATGGCTAAGTTATTAATTTGACCTTGTAGTAGTACGGTGCTGCTCTCCTGGGTCAGCCACATGAGACACTTGTTATGGTTCCTGGGATCAAGGGGCAAAATGGATATCCTTTCAAATTGCATTTACCCCACAAGCCTGAATTTTTTTGCATATATTTATGTATGTGAGCTCTGTGCCTCTTGCAGACACCATTAGAGCCATATCAGGGTATCAAAGGCTGCACTGCTGCTGGGAATGATGAATGGCTGCCAGGTCCTGAGGTCCATGTGGTGATCACCTCAGGTAGTGGCTTTTGGCCCTGCTGGTAGGGGAACAGAAAGGGTTAAGTGGCTATGGCGGCTCATAGCTCTAGCCTCCATAGCCCCCCATAGCCTCTGGCAGCAGCTCATCAGCTTATTCCCCAACATCTCCAAGGGCCTGTGTGGATGAGGTGTAGAGCTCAAACAGGCAAGCGTTGGGGGAAATGGAGACAAGGCATAATTTCCTCCAGACCAGAAGTAGGACTGGAGAGGAGAGGGAGAACAGGCAGACTGGCTCCTCTGCTTCCTTCCTCTCTGCCTCCAGGCCCGCTGACATGGGCTAGCAGAACCACCTCGTGGAGCAGCCCCGTCTGCCTGTCAACCTGAGTCAACATCAGTGCTGCCACTTTGCCCTTCTCCACTTCCCCACCATGCACCCCTGCACTCACAGAGGTTACATGAGTACAGATTTAGTGTCTGAGTAACCTTGGCCTAGGGAGGTGTCAAAGGTTTCTAATTCAGACCTCCCAGTAACCCCCTACTCACTCCCCCCCAAATTGCACCAGAGTTCACTGACAAGTCATGTTGTGTACAGGGAGGGGAGGTAGAGAGAGAAGAGAGAACACATAAAAGAAACGCTGTTACATGCTGTCATCACTACGCGTATTTCTAAAAGGTTCTCAGTCTCTGATGTGCGCAAGCTGCAGCACTCAATAGCTGCTAAGATCAATGGTTTCCTGCCTCTAGTGCTGCCTCGTATCATCCTAAAAAGTTACTGTTGGTCTTGTGGAGAATAATAAGAAAAGAAAGCTCTCTCCTTTTGCCTTGTCTCTGGGCTGTGACTGTTGTCACCTGAGATGTTTTCCATCTGTTACGCTTTAGCTTTGATATTGACGCGTCCCAAGGGAATGGCCGAGACAGGGCAGGAAACGTTCCTGGACTTTGCACCTGACTGAGGGTCACTTGTGGCTGAGGTGAGAAGAGTGCCTTGGAGGCATTGTTGGGTGGAGGGTCACATGGGCAGAGGTCAATCAGCTTTAGGGATTAAGTTTCATGATAGAGGAGATCAGGGGTTATAAGAATGTGTTGAAAATCAGGTGATTGGTTTTGTGTTAATCTCCTCTCTTGGGGTTTAATTGGAAGTATTTGTCAGTGCGTTGATTTTTGATGCTGTTTAGACTAATCATCTCTTTCTTCAAGTTTTTTTCTTTTAAAATGAGAACCTATAAAAACACAGCCATTTTTCCAGCACTGATCTACGTGTCTGCACAACACACAAGCTCCTACTTCTGTTGTATTCAGACTAACACAGCATCTATAAATAGTCACACAAACACACACACTCTCTCATTCTCTCTCCCTCTTTTTTCTCTCTCTCTGCCTCTCACTCTCTGTCCCCTGCTTCCTCATGTGGTCAGGCACGGGCTCGGTCCCACCGAAATTCAATTTGCAGTCTAATTCCATATCAGAAACATGGTCAAAGCTCTGTGTTTGCTTAGCGCGACACAAACAAGCAAGGACACAGTCTCAGCGTGGCTCCTCCCGCAACCTCATTATAGCTGTACCCTCAAGTAACAGATTTGTCCTTAATTGGTGAGTTGTCCTAATTGACTTTAGCTAATTTATGGATTAGATTATTTTTACCCTCTTTCCTAATTGAACCATAACTTTCATGTGTTTCCCTGGCTGGCTGGGTCGTGGGTAATTGGTGCTGAGTGCTGTGAGTTGTGCATGTCTGTGAGGAAGCTGAAGGTTTTGCACCATCACATTCAGTTATGTACAGCATCCATATAGAAAATGAATCCAATAAATGTGGATGAAAAAACAATAGCACTACCTGAGCAGGAGTAAACAGCAGGGAGTGTCCATTTCTCAGGCTGATGGAGTGTAGCGCCTTGGGGTGCTAGTCCATCTAGAGACGTGTTGGTTCTTGGAGTGTTTATGCCATTGCCATATTAGTGTAGCTCTCTGGCTCTCAGGTGTTGGGGATGAAGTGAATGAGAACACAAGGTAATGTAAAAGAGAGGTGGATTAAAGAGTAAAAGCTTGAGCTTTTAGTAGTTCTGATAAACTGTGACTCTTAAAATTTGTGGGCTTCACTGTTTGCCACTAACAGGGCATCTGTCGAGTCTGTTTGGGTTTTGATTTTAAGCGGACGTCAAGAGCTTTAAGCATTGATTTATGTATATATTGCAACATTTTACATGATGTCAGTAAAGTGTTCGATTTTGCTCTTGCAGACAGCTTAGAGACAAACAAGTCCAAAAAGAGATTCTTGGTTGGTTTGAAATGTTTGTTTTACTGTACAAACCTCTCCTCTGGTGGTTAAAACAAGCCTGAGGCATGGCTGCTGCTGCTATCTGTCTTTTGTGTGTTAATTATAATGTCTAAACTAAACCAAAAAATACACTATGGATATTTTTGTTGCTGTAGTTGGAGCGGTTAAGTTGTAGGAGGTGTTGCATATATTATATAGTGACAGCTGTGCTCTAATTACAATTATTTTTCATTTATTATTTTATCATATTTGGTGGGTAAGTGTGCAGTAGCAGACATAGAATAATGAACTATGCAAAATGAAAATGCAGGCCTTGGCTGAACTTGAATGTATGCATAGTTGTAGCAATCAGCACAGAAAGATGGAGAATACAAGACAACTGCCCAATCGGAGGCTCAGGTATAATGATAAATCTGGTGCAAAGACAATTCATTGCAAGTGATGTTGTCTGTTTCCTTCAGGGAGATTCCGCTGTATCCTGTCACTTGTTTCTGCGTGTATTGTATAGGCATGCTATTTTTTGGTGTGCGTGAGCATAGCAGTATACAGTGTGTTTGTGTGTGTCTAAAAGTTCATGATGGTGAGGAGAGGAGGTTGAGACGTGTCAGGGATGAAAGTGCCGCATCTCTCCTTGGGGCTGTCAGCCTGTTAACCAGGTGTCACTTCAACTCCTCTCGCCCACCTGCTTTGCAGCCTCCGCCAGACCGCTGCCACTCTCTCACACACACACACACACACACACACACACACACACACACACACACACACACACACACACACACAAGCTGCAGACAAGTGAGATGAGTATAAAGAGAAAGCTAAGCAAGAAAGGAAATTATGAGAGTGGGGTAAAGAGATAGACAAGAGAATGATCACAGATGGATACTGTACTGTAATTTCTCCAATAAAAGTCAGTCTTTAAATGATAGTTTAAATGCTTCATGCATACACTTCCATGGCATTAGTACAAAAAACAATCATGCCATATTCTCTACTGTGTAGCTGTGAGTATAACAGAAATACTATTCTCACAGATTAATTAAATTCAATTATTCATTCTCATACTATTAGCTGCTGTTAAGTTGCTGCAAATCATCCTCAACATATCCTGTAGATGTTTCATAATAAAAGCCTTCTGGCAAAGGGAAAGGATCATGTTCTCTGAGGTGCTGAAAGGACTGTAATTTGAAACAGATGGAGGAAGTGTCGAATTTGCATTAACAGCAAAGAGCAGCAACAATAAATTAACAAGGCAAATGGGGGCAGAACTAACATCAGGGAGGCTTCTTACATAAACATGATCAGATTTACAGGAATTGGGAATAAAGCCCTGTCTGTAATAATAGGCTGTTTGTCTCTTCTGTTGGGGTAAATACAGGACAGGCAGGCAGTACTATTTTGTTTAAAAGGCTGTTACCATCGCAGAATCATCTTTTCTCACAATTCGAGTCTGCTCACAGTTAAGACAGGGGAAGCTGAGTTTACAAAACCTGCATCAGGCAGCTAAAATCCAAATAGATGTTGAGGTTTTGGTTCCACAACAATCTAAAAATACTTAGTTTTCATGGAAATATTCAAGAGAGACACAAGGGTTTACCACACTTTTGTGTTTTGTGTATGCACTTGCAGAACAGAGAGGGGAGGGCTGAGGGAGGCAGAGATTAGGCAGTGGTGGATGAGAGCAGCAGTGAGAAGTTGAGAAGGAAGGGTTCGATATTGAGAGCCAATTCACATTTGGAAGCGATAATGAAGTAATTGGAATTGGAATTGATAGTGGTATGCCAGAAATGACAGGCATCAATAGCTTCTGAAATGCTCCATTGCTGCTGTCATATTGCTCATTTAGTTACTCTTTGGCAGGGAGACATCATCACTGCTTCCACAAAACACTGTTGTAAACAAATCACATGCACATATAATAGTGACACAATTGTTATACACATAATTGGCAGTATCCCTGCTATAACATAATAAATGTATAATTCAATTTCTTCCTTAAATTTTCCCAAAAATGCTCCTGATGCCAACTGATTTTGAGTTAAATCAATGTCTCGAGGAGACAGGAGAAGGAGAAAAGAGAGAACAGAGCTTTAAGAGGGTCTCTCAACCCGCGTACGTCAATCTTTTCCCTATTTATAGAGGCTTAGTAGTCAGCTCCTCAGCTTGGAGCTCTCTCTCTCAGTCTCTCATTGTCTCTCTCTAACTATCTTTCAAGGTTTCTGTGACTGTCTCTCTCACGCTCTCTCCTAAATCTGTATCCTTGTTAACACAGGGGGTTTCGCGTAGGAGGGGAGAGATTCCGTCCATCAGGTTTTCTCCTCTCTCCTCCTCCTCTTTCAAACTGACTCACAAACAAGTAAACGCACACAACAAGGAACAATTTCCCTACAGTCATCCCTCCCAGTTGTTCTGTCGACAAAAAGAGAAGAGCAGAAATAGACAGTAAGAGAAAGGAGAGGGAGAAGGAAAGAGACACCTTTCACAGCTATTTGCAGAATTGTGGAGCTTCAGATGCTGACAGTCCTTTATCATTAGCTTTCATTCGTCTGTCTTGCCAAAGCAGCATTTTATATTCTGATCCAGGCTCCATGTGGGGAGGGGGGACTAAATCAATTCCAAATTATTGCACCTCTCAATAACTGATGGCCATGTCTGGGCGGAGAAGAAATGATTAATGATGATACTATGGACAATATGAGTAAGACACACACTGAGACATTATCGCCTGCATGCCGACAGACTCACACACTGAAGATATGACTGTGTGTGCGTAGTAACTGGTGGTGATTACTGAGGGGAAAGAGACATCACTGCTCCTTTTTGTGCTGGGAGGAGTAGAGAGTTCAGTGTATAAACTATAAAATGGAATAATCAGCTGAGTAAGGAGGTGGAAATCATAGGTTAACTCACAATACAATACTATCAAGATATGGTGTGTAACCAGTAATAACAATGCCATCACAATACCTGTGATTTTGCGCAGTACATTGTGATACATCAGTCAAAGGCCCGTCGTGTGTAGATGAGTTGCAAATCAAACGTCGAAAAAGGTTTTCACAAAGCATGCATCGTTCGTACGCCATATGTCAGAGAAATTATTGTATGAAACGATTAGTCGGTTGAGAAAATTTGTCATCATGAATCAGAATTAATGATTTTGAGAAATGTATTGTTGTAGTTGTTTATCAAGCAAAAATGCCAGACATCATCTCAACTGTGAGGATTTGCTGCTTTTTTTGGACCATTGGTCAAACAAAATAAGTAATCTGAAGACGCTTTGGAGCTACAAAACTTTTTTTCACTATTTTCTGACATCGTACAGACTAAAGACTTTATATATAATATGCCCTGGTTGCATAGGGGTTAACATGCTGACGATGAACCACGATGTCTCCAGTATCATCCAGCCATCATCTTCTGCACAATGGTACTTTGAGCCAGCTGGTGTTATGTTGATGGTATAATTTTTGTGATGTTTACTATTTTAGTTTAGCTTGCTAGCATGTTAACTTTGCTTATTAGCACTAAACAGGTTGACAGAAAGGTTAATACTTATTACCTATTTGACCTTATCACGGTGCTTTTCAGACTCTTGAATACATTATTATACATATAATTTTATTGGACCGAATTTCATGGCAATCCATCCGATTTTGTATCTCATGTATTCTTATTTGAGCTAAGCATCAGTTTCTATGAAAAAATAAACCTGGCTTTGTCTAAAAAACCTAGAAGGTCGTTTAACAGCAGTTCTGAAGGTATTTCCTAAATCCTTAGATGAGTTCCCCATATTGCGACTCTTGGACAGGTAATTATTTTTCAACAGAACGGATGCTTACCTCTGTGACTTGAATTTAAATACCTGAGAGACACAAACTAGGGCGAGGAATGGACTGACCAACAGACATCACCACCCCCTAGATAATAATCTTGCAACCATATTATGTTATGTTATATTATGTATTCACTGTATTAGGAAACTCTTTTAGTTTCACAGCAGTTAAGATACCTACAAAGTGCATAAAGTCTGGCCCTTTTAACAAAAATACTCAGCGGCATGTACTTGTAAAGCCCTCATTAACTTGCACAACAGTCAAAAGTGGAAAAAAGGCAAAACCCACCGCATAACAGTTTAAAGGTTAAACGTAGGACACACCTGTTTCCCAGTATGACAATATACAGCATTATTGGTATCAGTGAATCAACAACATATTGCAAGAGAATACACTGCAGTGAGTTTCTGTTCCAGCTATTTGTGTACTGGTTTTAGACCTTAAACCATGTCTGTCTGTATTTAGCTCTGCAGATGCAGCTGCTTTGTCTTTGTGTGTCTATAATAGGAGCAATGCAGGATACAGTGTGCACTACCCAAATCACCTGCAATTACCACCCACAGTCTCAGCCATTTATCTCTGACTTCTCCCAGACCGACGCGCAAACACATCCAAGAACATCCATAGAGATGCATCTAAATAACTACTTGTGCTCATACATTTGGGCAAAAAAGCATAAACACACTTGCTTACAAATCTAAGATCTTTTGTACAAAGAGCTACTGTCACGCCCACAGCCCAAATGGCTGTTTTGTGTTGTCAGTCATTTACTCCCAAAACATACACTTACCCGCTCTGACAAAGAGTTCCATCTTTTATTATGTCGCCGCACAACAAAGCCCAAATTCATGTGTGCTTTCTATCTTACTCATAATCTTCCTCACAGCACTCAGGCTGCACTCTGGGGAGCCATCGCAAAACAGTAAGCGCAGCCCCGCGCAAGCATAAAGTGCGCTGTGTTTGCTCGTGCACACACGCCATTACACACACACAAACACACACACACACACACACACACACACACACACACGCTCCCTGATGCCTCGTCCCTGATGCACTTGATAGCTGGTGATAGTAGCCATTGTGAGAAGCAATGTTCCCCATCTCTGTGTTGTGCTGTTATTACATTAGCAGCTCTGATTTTATCCCCTTCTCTCTTTCTTCAGTTCTCCACCTCTCAGCTTTATATCTCTCTATTTCTTCCTCTATCTATCTACCTCCCTCTGTTCCTCCTTCCTTTCCCGCTCTGTCTGTTGTGATTTAGTGCTTACAGTGTTTACTCTCCAATGCAGCGCCAGAAACCAGGGAAATTATAACTCTAACCCAGGCTGAGTCTCTCTCCAAATTATGACCATTGATTTGTGTCTTTATTATGTCTTCAGTGGAACCTTGTTCACCAGCATCACTGGGTCCTGGCACACAGTGCAGCTCAACACTGCCATCCAGTGATGGTTTAATCCACTGATGCTTAAAAAGAGTGGAAGCAGATTCTTTGCTGTGTATGTGTAGGTGCCTGTTTATATGTGTCACATAGGGTGAGTTGCATGGTTGTCTGTTTATAAGAGGCTAAATACATATAGCAGAGAGCGTAAATGAATTGTGAGAGTGATTTGGTTGTTAACCGCTGTGTAGCTCAACAGTTCAACTGCAGTCAAGTCAGTGACTGCAGCTGAGGAAAAATAGGAGACCTTGCGCATTCATGTGTAACCTCAAGGTGACTCAGTTAAGGGTGCCTCACTCTTTCTGTCTCTCTCTCTGCCTCTCTCTCCGTAGTGGTTTACATTACCCTGGGCAGAGCAGTGTGGAACAGAGTAGCGGCCTGCGGCTGGTCGAATGCAGGAATGCCCTGGCCATCTGCTGCACATTAGAATTAGACCTCCAGCCCAATTCAATTAGCAGCCCAAGCCAGTGCCACTGATTGGGCAGAGGGGGGAAGGCTACAGTCAGCCACTGGCCCACAGTAAACATGATGCAGGGAGGCAGCGAGGGTAAAAGGGGCAGAGGGACTGTGGAGCCAAGAGCAGAGGAAAGAGAGCATGGGTAAAAGCAACAGAAAATTAGACAAATTAAACCTTTCTAAATGAATATTTCTGAGAACTTAACCATGAGTGGAAAATATCTGAAAGATAAATAGAAACAACCAGAAAATGAAACATGAATGACTGCTGGTGAATATGCCTGAGGTCAAGTCACATGTTTGATCATCAATTTACTACCCCACGGCTACCAGAGATCATGATCAGTATTAAAAGTAATGTAGTACACATTACTTGTTAATTTTTGATGTAATGCATTACTTTGTTACTCCCTGTAGAATGTAATTCATTACACTAGTCATTACATTGCTTGAGATCATGTAGTATAAACTGCATTGAACTCACTTAAACAAACTCACTCCAAGCACTGGCTCACCAATCTATATATATTATAGTAGACTAGTACTGCTGATTTTCTTATTTTTTTTCTATCTGTCCATTATGCAGATAATTGACGCTAGTAACTGTATAACTGATTGATTAGTAAATGTAATGTGATTACTGATTTAGGAACAGTACTGTGTTACATTACTGTATTACAGACAAGTGTAATGTGATTACAGTAATGCAAACACAGATCATGATAATAATAAAAAAAAAGTTGTCAGGGAGTTGGAAGTACATTGTCTTTCACTCTTGCAAATCGTTCCAACAGAGATTCCACAACAACAGTGGTGAAAGAAGAAACAAAAACAAGACTTACGCCAACTTTTGAGCAAAACAAGAGGAAATAGACAAAGCTGATTGAATAAAGGAAAAAATGGCCCCACAGATAAGCATCTTGTTCGCCTTTGTAATATTTGGACAAAGACAGATGGAAACAAACCTGTCATCGTGCAAATCAAAACTTGAGTGCTGCAACTACTTTCCCAACTTTGATGACCAAATTTAACATCTGAAATACACTAAAACCTAGGATACATGTGTCAGAATATGTCAGCGTAAATAGGTACATGCCTCCAAACCACTTTCTAATGACTTAAAATCATCTTCTTTTGTAATCAGTGTTTCATAGGTCAGCAGTGGTTTTAATCAAAAACGGGACCAAAAATCCCTCATGCAGTTTTTTCTTTTATTTGTTTGACCTTATTCTATAACAACAAATGATTGCAAGGGCATCCTACCTAAGAATTAGAGTGATTAGAAAGAGAGAGAAGAGAGAGAGAGAGAGAGAGAGAGAGAGAGAGAGAGAGAGAGTGAGTGTGTGAGAGAGAGAGAGAGAGAATAAGTTACTGGCACAAACCTTGGTCTAAGATTTTACAGCACAGTGAGACACACACACCTACTGTGCATGTTGTGGTAACAGTGCCTCACTCACGCCAAAACACAAACCTATACAAAAACACACACATACACACACACACAGTTTAACACAGACCTACCTTCCTAATCTGCCTAATCTCCAGAACATACACATACTACATCTGACCTGGTGGCAGCAGGACACATATATCCAGTGGAACATACTTTCTCATACATTGTAGATGCTGTCAAATATGCTCAGAGCCCTTGGAGACATAATGCACAAAAACATTGGCTCATATAAACAGTGTGCTGTGCGGATATGTTCCCAATTATCTGCTGCATATTTCTCTGATTTTTAACTCATGCCAGACTGGCATCTTTGGAAAACGGAGACTTTTAAACAATTGCGGGATTGTGTATTTTGCTCGAGCGAATGTTCTGCACAGCAGCATTTTTTTTTCATGTGCTGGAATAGCAAAATATGTTGAACAGTATTTGCTCTAGCTCGTCCCCCCTCATACAGTGGTGTGCAAGTTTGTGCGTGTATCAGGATATGATTCTGTTGATGTGTGAGTGCTGGGAGGGCGTCTTGTCAACTCCCTTTACTCGTCTCTCACCTGTTCCTCACACCACAAAACCCTGCAGTGGATCAGCACACCGTGCTGTGCAAACATGCCCTCAGGCAGGTGCCACACACACACAAACATACAAACTCACACACACACATAACCAATTTTCAAGTAACAAATATGCATTGGGCAGGAAACCTCAAAATATATTATTACTCTTTTAAAAATCTAAATGAAAACAACAAGAGGAACGTGAAGCCAAACAAATGCTGCAGACAGAAACATGCCTCGGTGCATTACAGACATACTCATCAACACAAGACATTCCACAGATAATGCTACAGTGCTCTTGAAGCACTTCAAGCCTTTCTGTGTGATGGAAAATGCACACACAGACCCAGCAGGCTAAACAGCATGGCAGTAATGACTGTTTCTCATTGGACATCTGCGTGTGTGTGTGTGTAATCTCCATCTCCCCATTGCTTTGCTTCTTGGCCAAATTCAGCCATGAAGCCAGTATTATGGGCCAACAGGCTAAACCTTGGCCTGGTGTGCTTAAGTATCCAGATCGATAAGTGTATTACACTGTGGCCTATGAATGTGTGTGTGAGAGAGAGTTTAAAGCTGTGTAGATAGAGGGTTCTTGGTCAATAAGTTTGTGGTTTCAGCAGCTTAGAGTTGCTGTAGCAGTAATTATAGCAGCCTTTGTTCTTATGTCCATGTGTATTTTACTGTATGACTTAAGGTAATTAATGTCTGTCAGTGTCAACCTATGTACAAACTTGGATATTTTACATCATTATGAATTGTTCTGCTCCTTGATGTTAATGTGGGTAGATAGATTGTGTGCTCATATTCTGGGTCATAGCTCATCACTATGTGTACAGTAGATGTAGTGAGTCACTGCACTGAGTCAGCCTCTCATTACTGGGTTAATGATTCCGTTTTTAGGCGCTACACGTAAGGTCAGAGCATATGTTGAAAATGTGTACAGATTCAGAACATACTGTGTGTGTGTCTAAGCATAATGATGCCCCATGTGCACATTTTAATGTTTTGTGCTTAAATACAATATGGTTCTTATTTTTGCAGTTTTAGCCATCATTTCTACTGGTTATTATGATTCTGTACTCACCACATTAATTGCTGAACTTTAGGAGGGTGAAATAGCTTCCCCTCTTGCACAGGAATACTTAGTGCAACTATGGCATGTATGGTAGGTCAAAGTGGAGCCAGGACTGTCAACTGTGATGGATGTTGGAGCAGTTTGGGTAATAATTTTACAGTTTGCCTTTGTTTTCTCTTCCAAACTGGGTTTAGTAATATGACAATATTGTGACACAATATAGACTCTGACGCTGTGTACCCAGCTTCAAAATCTATGTCTGGCTTGCAGTTTATTGTAATAAATAGCACAACCCATTGGCTAATCGTCACAACGCCTGATTTAGTCTTAATACAGCCTAATACATCCATGATCGCTCCACACGGATCTGATGTAACCTTCCTTACATTAATACATGAAATAAACAGAAATGTCCAGTTTTCTACATTGTCACCGTTTGAAGATGTAATTACAAACCACATCCTAATATTCACATAACGGTAGTGAATGGAAACAAGAATTTATGCACATTTTCTTTGGCCAACTTACTTTTGGTTAAAATGTATGATATATTTGGATGGAAACATGGCTACAGTTTACATAAATATCCGAATATTACATTAAATATACTTTGAATGAGGATTTTATCCATATTGGTGACTCCTTACTCCAAACTCCCATATGTTTGGCCAGTCCTGTGGTTTGTTTACAACCTCTATGATCACCTGACCTTCTGATTGTGTCCCCATCTGACTTCCAGGTTAAATAACTTAAGCTACCAAAATAAGATCCAAGCTGTACTAAACAGGTGTTATCATCTGATGTATATCTTTGTGTGCCACCATATACAGTATACTCATTATATGGGTGTATCTGGCTGACTGAATGAACACAGGCTGCCTTCAGAAAGGTACAGATAGATCAAGAAAGGGAGATTTCAGTCTCCTCCCTTAATGCTAAGCACACACTGGAGGTCAAGTACCACATTTCTCAGTCTCAGTCTCACTCAAGGGCCTCTCTCCTTTTCTTCCCCTGCTCTCTTTTTTTTCTCTTTGCCTTTCGTCGACGGCCTTTTTTTTATACCTTCTTTCTTCTCTATCAGATGCAGACAGCAGATATTCAATGCCATGCCAAAGCCTGGCTACGTACACTGCTCCGACTGACTAAGCGACCACTATCATCTTCTTCAGCCTAACACACATACTGTACGCAATGCCTTTTCTCTCACACACAAAAATCACATTAAAAGCACACAAATCATTCACCCGCGAACACACACACTCACCTAGCCCTACCTCCGTGTCCTCTTTGCCCTGTCTGAAATGTATTGTTTAGGTAAATGAGTCTGTGCACCCAGCGGGGGAATCAGCATGAATAAGAACCTGAATGCATTACCCCATTACTCTTCCCTCTCTCTCGCTTTCTCTATTCTCTCTTGCTCTTTCTCTCTGTGTGGCCTCTGCCTCGCTCAGCACCCACAGTCCTTGAGAGCTCAAATTGACATTGGAGACCTGGTTATTAATATGTGGGTAGTTGATGTGTGTGCGTTTTTTGTGAGTCTGTGTGTGTACATGCAATGGAGAGTGATAGAGTGCTCTTGTCATTTGTGTGCACTAGGTGTTGTGTGATTTGTGTTGAGAGAAAGATGAAGATGTGTTTGTGAATCAGTGCGTGTGCGTGTGTGTGTGTGTGTGTGTGTGTGTGTGTGTGTGTGTGTGTGTGTGTGTGTGTGTGTGTGTGTGTGTGTGTGTGTGTGTGTGTGTGTGTGTGTGTGTCTGTCTGTCTGTCTGTGAGTGTGTGCCCCCATGCAGACAGCCAGACTCGGGCAGGCTCTCTAATTAGATAGACAGAGTGGAGCACACCGACTCAGAACAGGAGGAGAGGGATAAAAGAAAGGTTCCCTTTCTATACACCTGCTGAAAGCATTACACTGTGTGTGTGTGTGTGTGTGTGTGTGTGTGTGTGTGTGTGTGTGTGTGTGTGTGTGTGTGTGTGTGTGTGTGTGTGTGTGTGTGTGTGTGTGTGTGTGTGTGTGTGTGTGTGGGGCATTAAACTGTGCATGTGTGTGTTTATATGTGTCTGTGCCGCTGCCTGTTTCTGCTCACATGTACATGCCCTTGTGTGCATCTCGGCATGTATTTTTACCCACCTGTGTAAAGCTCACTTGTACGCTTTTCTTTGTTCCCTTTTCCTTTCAGTGGCTTCCTTCTTGTGTGTATGTATGTGTGTGTGTGTGTGTGTGTGTGTGTGTGTGTGTGTGTGTCTGTGTCTGTGTGTCTGTGTGTCTTTGTGTCTGTGTGTCTGTGTCTGTGTGTCTGTGTCTGTGTGTGTGTGTGTCTGTGTGTGTGTATGTGCATTCGTCAGGTGTCACCCAGCAAGTCTGATCCCCACAGAAAGCTGCCGCCACTGTTGGCATGGTGACGGCTGCAGTACCGTGAGACACTGCTGCCATGGTTTCCAGGCACGCCAAGCAGGGGGGAGAGGACCAGTGCTGCATCACTATGTTCCCTTCCTCCTTCTGTGTGTGCGTGTGTGTGCATGTGTGTGTGTGAGGGAGAGAGAGAGAGAGTGAGGGAGCTCCTCTCCTTATAGCCCATACTCCCTCCCTACAGCATCTCACAGACCTCTTTGTTAGGATGTGCTCTTAGAATGTGCAGAGAGAGGTGTTTCTCTCTGGTGTAGTGTATGTGTTTATGTGTTGAAGGGTGCACATATGTATTAATTTTGTCAGGCCTCTGTTGCAAGGCATACTGTGTGTGTGTGTGTGTGTGTGTGTGTGTGTGTGTGTGTGTGTGTGTGTGTGTGTGTGTGTGTGTGTGTGTGTGTGTGTGTGTGTTTTTATTTGTTCACCTACTAATGGATCAGCAAGCCATATTGTGCTTGGAGCCTATGAGTTCTCTGGGCCACTGTAATGTTTACATAATGGATATTCCTCTGAAACCTCTGTGTAGAAAGACGTCTGTAGTGTGTAAGTGTAAAAAGGTGTGAGTGTGTATGCCAGTAATCTGTTTGCATATGCATACACATATTCTGTATTCCATCTGAAATATTCTTTCAGAGTACACTTGAGTCTGATCCTGTAGGGTATTCATTTTTTTCCTAACAGAGAGCAATACGGCACTCTTTTTTTAAGCGATTTTTTTTCACGATTCAAGCTTAATTATTTTTGGAGAATCAAAGAGAAATACTAATTTACAAGCCACTCAACTGAATAGCCTGTCTGTGCCCATGCCCTCTCTCTCACGATTGTTTTTCTGTTCTTATTCTGGTGTCCCGATCAAGTTTTTCTAACCCTGATCCCGATCCGAGTACTTTAAAGGTCCAGTGTGTAGGATTTAGTGACATCAAGCATGAAACTACAGTTGGCCACAAAAAAATCAAAAAGGCGAAAGGCGAAAGGTTTGCCTGTTCTGGCATACTGTAGACACATGGCGGTTCAACATGGTGGCCTAGAAGAGGACCCTCTTATTCTAATGAAAACACATTGATTCTTATTTTCAGGTGATTATACACTTATGAAAACATACCTATGAATATTATATTCCAGTCTCACACTATTTGGTGTTGTTGGAATTAGAAAAACACTGGTGTTACAGAGTGGAGGGAAGAATCCCTCATGAAAAAAATGTTCTGTACCGACACTGGCTGCAGAGAGCACTTTAACCCAACAGTAGATATGTTTAATTTTAGCGTTACTTAGCGACGGCTGATAAGACCTGCAGCCACTGACGTTTGACATTCTAACTGGCAAAAACTTCAATCAGCAGTGGATAAAACTGATCCATCCATTAAAATATGTCCGGATCAGAGACGTCTCTGTTATTGTGATGTCCTGTGATCCCTTGTGCTTTTTTTAAATTAACATGCAGTAATGGTGATTCATAGGTCAGGCCACATTTATTGGAAGTCAGGTCTGGCTATGAACATTAGACTATGAACTTGTCCTTACAGTAAGTTGTGCCATTTTTTTTTATATGTTTGTTCCTTTTCTGTCTAAGAATTGAAATGAGAATTTTGAACCAACTAGACATCACAACACAAGTGTCATGGTAGTCAATGTCAAAAACAATAGACGATTACAAAGGAGCTCTGTGTCCAACCCAGCGCGGAGCCGCTTGTGCTCGTGGGGAGGTGAGAGTCCCTGCCTGAAGCTACGGCAGCTGGCTTGAGGTTATCTGAGCATGCCCAATACCTTGTGTGCCTGATGAATGTGTCTGTCTGTCATTCTCTCTGCTTTGCTCTCTCTTTGTGTCTTGCTCGCTCCCCTATTTCTCTCTTTCTTTTAATTAATATTGCTAATTCTTTATTTGCCTGTTCATGTAACTGTTGTTTAAATGACCAAATAATAGATGGAAACTAGCGAGGGACAGGAACCCAGCAGCAATATACAATATTGCACAGCTATTACACTTTTATATTTTGTTTCATTTATACTCTCATTGTTAGATTACAGTCTCAGCAGGCACTCATACCACATGTACTACACACACACATACTACACTATACTCACTGTTGCTGTTGGTTCAGATGCAGTTTATGATAGACACCAATGTTCAACTATCTTTCTTACTTTTTTTGCCTTTTTCCCTTCTATTCTTCTCTCTCCTGCATGTCGAAGTGTTACTACATGTAGGATAAATACCTAGGTTAATCATTTGTATAACCTGCAAGAAGAAAGTAATAGCTGCTGGTCATATCAGCACTGTGGCACAGCTAAAGGGAAGCTGCTGTTCCTGTGGGTGAAATGTGTTAATATGTTATATATATATATATATATATATATATATATATACATATATATATATATATATATATATATATATATAATATATATATATATATATATATATATATATATATATATATATATATAATATATATATATATATATATATATATATGAGATTTAAGACATTTATAGCATCAAACAACTATTTGCTATGTAAAGATATAGTGGACTCCTGAGCATAGAATTACGTTACACTTTGCCTGTGTTGCTCTTGCAGCCTCTCTCTGGTTTGTTTACGTAGTTAACGTCTGCTTGTGTGCAGCTGAGGAGAGTGACTGAAACGGCTCATCTACCTCTGCGAATTAAGGATTTATTTGAACCAAAGCAGAGATTTTGTTGCGTTGGAGCAGTGGAAAGACAAACAAAGATGAGTCTGATTAGTTTTATTTTGTGTCTATCCACTTTAAATGAAGTTATGATGTTATAATGATGAAAATTACCATTATTGTCTCTAGTGTATGGGGAGCAATAGCAATATTATGGATGTTTCTGGTTAAACAGAGACTTAGAATAACAATCTGTGCCTGTCAGTGGCAAAACCAAACACTTTATTGAACATACTTGGACAGGCAAATTCGTCCCCAAGGATAAGCATTGGCTTATGCTGCAGCCATTGCAGCCTTTTTCACAAATATTCACTCACTGATTGTTGACTATGGAAAGACTTTGGTAAGCTTTATTTTGTTTCAGTCTTATTGTTTTTGCAGAGGACAGAGAAGTTTGCATTTAAATGTTGTTATTAACAAAAGTATATGTTAATAGTGTGCATTATTAACTGATTAGATTTAGCCTGAAAGTAATTTTCTTCACAGCTATCACATTTTATGCACAGTAACGGGTGAGTGAAGCTGACTGACCAAAATGTATCACACAATAAGCACACAGCCTTGGTGGACACATTGCTCTAAGACTGCATATCTTACACTGAAACAATGTATTTTCTGTTCATTAGAGTGTGGATTTTGGGGGTGAGTGAAGTAATCCGTAGTAAAATGTCACTGCACCCAACATTGTACAAAATATTTACACATATTACAAACAAGCAGACTCAGTTAATCCCCCGAACATGCTGTTAGCTTCTCTATAATCTGCCCAGCAGTGTCCTGAAGCACATTTGTTCACTCTGTCTCTAATGTATAAACAGGACAACGATCTAAAGTATTTCAGAAATCTTGTGTGTTCTTTATTTGTGAAACACCAGCACACGTTGTACATGAAGGTTTTCCGGTCTTATCTCTGTGACAGCCATCTGGTTTTAGTTTTCTTACCTCCATTTTCCTGTCATCCTGTTATAATTTGGTTTCCTTTTCTTTCTGTCTTTATTTCCACTACCCTACCTCAATCTCTCTGTCATTCGTCTCCTCTCTTTCGTCTTCATTCTTCCAGAACATTATTCAAGGAAAGGACATCAGGGAGCAGCTGCTCACCAGATAAGACTTTGATAACATTACCTTTGCTTGGAAAACCACCTTTGCCCGACTGTTCTGATGTCTTCTGAAGTCATATTTTCAAAACACAAGGGTTGAAGAACACAATTAAAGTAATGTCAGAAGGATATTCCCTACACAAAAATTGTAAAATTTATGGAAATCAAGATGGCGTTCAGTTTTAAACCGGTTTATTTGAATTGGAAACGTAAAATGTCATACCCAGTGACTCTATATTACTTTATTTAAGAAAAATCATCTTACCATACTGAGCCCCGTGCTAAATTACTCTTTTCCTTACATGGTCTAAAAGTCTTATATGCCAGGATTTATTTGATTTTCCACCTGAAGGCTACATTTATTGAGTGTGTCAGAGGAGCAGGACTGCTGATCTAGTCCCATTTCAGCATTTTACATCATGATGAATCAGATGTTCAGGATGAACTGGCCTGTGATACTAGATCAGCAGGGGGACTCAGGGTACATAAGTACATAATATTCACCTCATGGATGCCATTTATTAAGATTTAATCAAGTATCTCAGAAGAGGACTTTTAAAGCACGACCACAGACGGAGCCAAAGTAGAACCTTTGGGCCAGATGTGACCCTTGTTTAACCCGCATCCACCCTCCTCCTGCTTATCAGCAAAGCACCCTGATCTGAATACACTGCCAGACAGTAACCCCTGCATACATATTTAAATCATTTGATGAGGTATTTTTGATGTGTGCGATCATACGAATGAGACGGGGATGGACCAGTAAGTTAAGATCAGCTGAGCTTTATCTGCTCAAGGCCTAAACTAAACAGGACAAAAGACAAAACTGCCATTGAATGCGTACAGCTCGCTGATGACACTGATAAGGCTGGCGTTATGATGATGGATCTGAGTGTAATCATGATGACATTGGCGGTAATGAACACAGTAAAGACGCTTATGATGGTGAATATGATCATCATTATGTAGGTTTGGCTGTGTGGTGTTGAGAAGACTAGGTCTGAATGACTGATATTTAGTCTGAAGAAAAAGACAGCACAGAGAGAAATATGGTTCAGAGATTGGCCAGGTACATGTTTTTTTCTCTTTGTAATCGCTCTTTCTGCATTTGCATTTTTGAAATTTTCATCTGAAGCAATGACACGCTTGTCTTTTTGTCTCCGAAGGTCATACAAAATAAGCTGCATTTTAAAGCAATTGAAATGGATTTTCCCATTTTGAATCCAATTTGTTGACCAGTTTGATTTGTCATCCTTGTTCTTTTCTTCCTGTATAGCCTATTATACTATCCACAGTGATTTTGTTATAATGCAAATCCTCATCTGTGCTGTGCTAGATATTACCCCTCTCCATCTGTACAAAATTCTGATTTGTCATCACTGACAGAAAGTAAGTACTTAAAGAAACAAAAAAGAAGCCTAAAATTATGGTAACTACCACCCCATTCTGTGACAAATGAAATACAACCTTTAAACTTTTATAATTAAGAGAGGACTCGGTTTGGTTTATACTGTATGAGATTCTCAGATACTGCTGAGCCTATAAGGCCGGAGATGTACCTGCTTTTTAACGACATAGATGCAATGCATTATTTCAGGATACAAGAAGAACACATCACGTGGACACGAACACGTAGTTAAAAGCAAGTATATCTCTGTCTCCCTTATACTATCCCCTGTTGCTGCTTAAAATGCATCTGTGGGGTTCGCAGTTCGTGTCTTGGATGTCAGTGGAAGCTGGGCATGGCAGGTGGCATCAATACTAATGACTTTGAGGTGGAAATATATTGAGAAAAGGAATGCACTTAGGGAAGAAAGTGAAAAAGATTATGATGATAAAATGAGCAGAAGGAATTGGAAAACACACACCCCTATAATTGGTTGTTAATGTTCATTTAGAGGTTTGTTCAGCTGTTTGCCATTCAGTGGAAATGAATCTTAAAACACCTGTGTCACTTTTCACCACTGCTGTTTATTAAGAATTTAAAAGCCAAAATCAATGTTGTGATTGAACAATAGGGTGCAGATGAATAGATTTCACAAATTCAACAGTTTGTGGCATTGAAAGAAACCGTTAAGGAGAATACTGGTGGAGCACTTCCTCATAATATCTGGGGGGGATTTCTGTAATTTTTTGTTTCAGTATTAGCCTGCTATATACATCCATGATTAGTTCTAGTGCTACGCCTTTGTACAGCATGGCCGTGGCAGTCAAAATAGATAATCTTCTTATTAGGAATCAAGCTGCCTCCTGTATGAACTGTCCATAGCTGAATAGGGCTGGCCTACTACTATATTTTAAATACCTAGTGGTGGTACTTGGAGACCATAATATTTTCTGAGGTGGTACGTGGTGGAAAAGGTAGGAGAAACACTGAGTTAACTCATTTTACCCAGCAGTCGATACTGAAAAGAAACCCTAGACAGCTTGTCAATGCTCTATTTAATGACAGGTGTCAGCATGATGTTCACATTCAGTCACAACAAACACATACTGAAACACATCAATCAGCCTGTCACTTATCAGCCAATTGATTAACCCCACTTGTTTGTGTCAATACAGTTGGCCAGGCAAATAGATAGTATCAGGTAGTATTACAGTTGTTGTAACAGGGTCTTTGTGTCAGTGTTGAGTATCAAACACTAATATTTTCCCATTCTGGAGATCCAGCACTGTGATTAGTATCATTTATAATTTGTAAATTGCTTGTGAGCAGACAGAAACTAGCTCTGGCATTGTCAGTATAATCACCAGTTATCACTTCTGCTTTGTGTGCATACACTGTCCAAAGGATTAGTGCTACTTTCAGATAAAATCTGTAATTGCACTTAGTATAGTAGTATCTGTGCAGAGGAGGAGAATGACAATACTGTACAGATGAGAAATGATTGATTATTAAAGTTAATGATGAGTTAAAAGGATATTACTGCTTACATGATTTTACCTAATTTAGTACTAAAATAGTCAAACTCATTGTCTTAAGTGGGACATGTTTACTGACTATACTGGCCAGTATGTATTAATGGGCTTCCTAAAATCTTATTTATGGAAGAATGGAAGAAAAAAGTTTTTTTTTTTTTTTGTGATTTTTTTTTTTTTTTTGTAATTTTTGTTTGTCCAACCAAGAATATATTTTTTACATTTCAGCAGTCTTTCCAAAGCAGTAGTAATAACAATACTGCTGCAGATTGCTGCAGCCTCTGGGCAACCATTGGTTTGCGTTCGTTTTGAGACTTGAAGCTTGTTTAGGCTTTGTATTCCAATACAATGTACCATATATGCAAACTTGTGATTTTTGTCAAAGTTACCTTATCAGTGCATGTAGTCAAAATTGCAGGATCATTTGAAATGTCTGCCACTGACTTACTGACTGCTCATGTGCTCTGAAATAATTGTTGTTCCATTATAAGTTGTTGGACAAACACACGCGTGATGCCATGGTGGTTCTGTGCAACAAAACCCTGATTTGGCTCCTCATCCACTCTGCTGGAACAATGCTGGGAGAGTGACTTGTTTAGCCAGGATTGGTCTGCTGGTTGTAGGCCAGCAACAAAGCGTTGTCAGAGAGATAGCATTACTCCATGCCACTATAAGGATACCTCATTTCAACTGCATCTGTCTCACTTCTCAGTAACAAGGCCTTGTCTTTATAGTGGATGTATCCGTTTAATGAATTCCGTCTGGGTGCTATTTTTACCCAGTACACAGTTCTGAATATGCACTGATTTCTAAAGTATATCTTGTTGAATTATCACAGCCCTAATGAAACATCCCCGCTTCTTTTATGTGAAGAGCTCAGGCAATCAGCAGATGAGATTGAGTTCTTCTACCCTGATAGAGATGCAATATCATCAAATCAATCTGATGGATTCAATTAAAAAATACCCTGCTTGCCTTTTCATGTCAAAGTTACAGACTTGGAGACTTTTTTTTATTATAGATTTACATACTTTTTTATAGATTTCTGACATGGTTTTTATCAGACAAATGTCTGCACTGGCATTGTGAAAATCACTGTCATTAAAGTGATTCTGAACAGGAAATGTGCCATTCTATAATTTGCAGTGGCTGGAGCCTCAGCTGAACATAGATCAGCGGTGGGGGTTGATGCATCTGTTTCCCCACTGATTTCAAGCTCCTTTAAGTAGTAAGCGCTGGTCTGGGATCAGTGTCAGTGTAGGGTTTGGGGCATGGCCAAGGTGTGAGAAGATTAATGTTTGTGTGTGTATATATATGTTAGGTGTGATGATTACCACAGACACATAATTCTCTGGGACCAGAGCTGGAGCAGGATTACTGCTGACTCACCAGGGAGCTCTTGCTGCTTCATGTGTGTCTGTTTCAATGTGAAAGATAGTGTGCAGGCTGTATTTGCCTGCCACAGAGTGATGAGAAGAGGTGTGTGTGCCTCCTAACCAGCATGTGTTTAACAAGATCCTAATTCTGTCTTGCACCTGAACATGAACACCTATTTTGCTCCCTGGAGACTTCAGCAAAATCCAACACTGCCGGCGCCCACACAGACAAACACACACACACACACACACACACACACACACACACACACACACACACACACACACCTACACACACAAACGCACTCACTATACTTCCTTCACCAACTTTTACAAAACTCTAGCAAAACAGCAGTCTCCCCATTACTCACAGAAACATGAACACACAAACACAGACATAGGCTCACAAATATACTAGGCTGAATGCTAGCATGGCACCAGTCTTGCCATGTTGGATCCTGTTGGGAGCCGTAATTATGTGCCAGCTAGAGAATTAGGAGTGTTAACCAAGCAGCAGTGCAAACAACAACAGATTAAGACTGAAACAACACAGCCACTCACTACCCGATGTTAGCTGAATACCATGGTGTATGAGCTTGATTATTTTATGGGCTCCCCTGACAAGGCCACCAAACCTTCTCTTACTGGCCCAACAGTTAATTCCTCACAGCTACATGCCAAGTTATTATGAAGCTAAACCTTATCCTAATTTTAACCTCTGCCATAAACCCAAATTCTAACTTAAATCTAAATTATACTACTGATCATTTTAGCCTCCGTTCTTTTTCTAAACCATGATCCCATTGATTTTTAAAAATGCTGAATTTGTATGATCAGTGTGGAGTGAACTTAACAATTCACATGTGCACTTTTAATATACACACCCACCAGTGACTAGTTGCCAAGTGCTGACAAGACCAGGACTTAGTCTTTGTAAGTAGAAAAAGCAACTTGGCACTGCAAGAGACTTTGGTTGCAGGACTGGCCTACTTCAGTGTGCTTTGGCCTGGTTTGGGAGCTCTCTGATTACTCTTTGAGCAGGAACAGAATGGAGGTGGATTTGCCTCCCACAAGCCCATCATCTGCGCCGCCTAGTATGACAGCCGTGCTGTGTATGTGTGTCTGTGTGCATGGGTTGTGTGTCTACGCACATTGCTGTGTCTCATGAGCTGCATGGAGCAGGTTTTGATGAGAACAAACTGACATAGTGGCCCAGGAGTCCTGCACACTGATTGAAATACGTGTGTGAGAGAGAGGGTTTTTTTTACTCACACATACAGTACTGCCCCTATTTTTCTTCTACTCTGTCCTCAGGTACACATACGAATAAACTGTTTATGTCAACAAAATATGTAGTGATAGTATAATGTTTATTGACAACAGTGTTTAAAATCTGTTTAAATATTTACATGACCATTAGCTGTCCTCTGCTGCATGTTTCGTATGTTTTTGATACTCTAATATGGAATAGAATTTGCATTGCAAATATTTGTGGGAAATAATAATAAATGTAACCAATAAATGTATACATTCAAGTGTGAGCAATATTATATGTTAAATAGAGCATGTACATGCTATATAAACACATACACACTCAAACTAACAAAATGGGGGTGTCACAACTGCGAAAGGCTGGGACATCCTCAGTGGCTGTCCACATACTGCACAGACGGACAGACACTTCACATGCTCAGCTCACATTATACGCTTCGTGCTGCAATGCAAGCTGGCTGTATGGTTGAATGGATGTATGATTTGAGACCTGTCTTTGAAGTCCACCGAGGCAGGGAATGGGAAGTGATGGATTTATGTTTCATGACATGCTTTACTGGCACACTGCCCTTCTCAGTCACCCTGGCTCATCTCTGGTTTATACTGCAAATTTTAATCCTATTTATCCAAAGCTGACAGCCTTATATAATTCACCCTTCTCCTTCTATACTTCTTCTTTGTCTCTCTTGATTCCTCTTTTTCTGTCACTGTTTGTATGTTTCTATATACTGCTCTGCCTCTGACTTCTTGTAGGTCTTCATCCTTCTCTCACTTTCTCCCTCACCTGTCTCACTGCTCCTTTGCTCCTGGCTAAGAAGGTGTTCGTCCTGTACTCCCTGGCGGTGCAGCAGCTGTCTAAAGAGGACCACTATGATTTTATGCCTGTGCGACCTCACCTCCTTGCTCCACTATGCTGGAAAGAAACTGTGCTCCTTCCTCAGTGATGAAGAGGTCAGTCTCCCTGTTGTACAGATAATAGAGGTTTGAACATTTGCTACAGACATGTTACAACCTTTATCAGTATGTATAAGGGTTATAAGGGTTATTCACAAAGTCTAAGAGATCCACTTATGCAATGAAAATAAAGCAAACGTTGACTATTTAAAGGTTCTATGTGTAACTTTCAGAAAACCGTTGAGCGAGCATCATCCTGGGCATTGGCCTGAAGTGACATGCCCAAGACTGAATGCTGGAAAATAAATTTCTGCAATGTTATTGCAGTAACTGATATTTTATTTAGACCATTGGCTCCATGCCACTAACTGTAGCCGTTAATAAATCACTCCATCAGCCAACACCACAAAGCAACCAATGCCAGACCGACACTGCACAACCAAGACACAGCCAGCCGGCTGACCCCAGCTTAGGCTACAGTGAGCTAGTTGAATCCACCTGCCTTACATCACTCTTGGTAGAAAGAAAGCATATTTTGCTTTGTACCGTTACATCATTTATTATTAGCTAAAATCAACACTTTTTTTGATAATACAAGTTAGTACTATTAGCATGCTAAAAACACATATTAATCAATCAACATATAAATTAAGATTTAAGCAATCTTTCAGGGACATTTGTGCTATTGACATTCCATCACAGTTTTAAGAAAATGGTAAAACATTTGTAAAACCGTTGACACTGGAGAAGACAAAGTTCTATATCAAGCTTTCCACATCCTCCAACCTGTAATATTCAGATTTTTCCTGTTATACATGGAATATGTTTTAGCCATTAAGGATTAGGACACTAAACAGAAGTACAGCATCTTTGGCACAGTTGTATAGTCAGTGACTGCTCGTATGCCCCTGTGAAATTAACCATCTTAGTCCACAGGCCATGATAATTGTGAAAGTGTGAACAGACATGCAGATGTAAGAACATATTGAAAAGCACTTTAAAAAGACAGCTGTTGTTCTTGCATCATATATCACACTCATTGCAAAGCTTAAAACTGAAGCTGACACTTGCATCGTGCTAAGGATTTTGGCTGGACCATTGTGAAATACAGCAACAGCACAATCAACTTTGAATTGACTTTGCATATTCTGTCTGGGTTTGATGTAGGTAATGTTTTGGCCTGAAGGGTATGCCCAGATATCCTGTAAAGGAAACAAATTACAGCTGCTTTTATCCACGATCTTATTCTTTTGGTCACTACCCAAATTGTGTTGCCAGAGGTGAACCCCTCCTTCACCACAACAGCATCTGCATGACTGCAGGTAATACAAAGGATTGATGTTGTGCTCTATCTAATCCTCTCTTGTGAGCAAATTCCCAAGAAATGCAAACTTCTTTTGGCACAAAATATTGTGTGCTGTGTGGTCTTGAAGGTAATCCCACCTGCTTCAATTTCAACTGCAAGCTGTTCCAGTGCACACTCATGGTCAAAATCAAGCAGGACCAAAACCTTTAGCAAAAGCTAGAGATGCAATGCTGAGGTCACAAACTGGACCCTCTGTACGCCTCTGCTGTGCATTAAAATCACCAACAGTAACCTGAAATGGGACCTCAAGGCCAGCTATCACATGCAAAAAGCCCAACAAAGACTCAACTTCCTGAGACAACTCAAAAAACACAGACAGGCAAGGTCTACTCATCCAATTTTACACTGCTATAATCTAGAGAATCCTGTCACTATTGATTACTGTCTGGTATGGAAGCACACCTTAGCACACAATAAAGAAAACTGACATCATCAAGAAATTTAAAGATCATGGGCTGCAAACTCCCCACACTTGCCCTATCTCCCCTCTGGCAGAAGGTACAGATCCCTAGGAGATGGGACAGAACGCCTTAACTGGGGCATCTTCCCCAAAACTGTACAGTTGATAAATACACAGAAATTCAGTCTAATAGCAATGCTATGTGCAGGTGTATGTGGTGTATGTTTGGTACATTTTTTTTACAGCCATTCCATTTCTACTGAGATTAATTCCACCAGCCTAACTTAGTGGTAATAAAAGAAACTTGAACTTGAACAGCTGTGCCAGAGCCCAGTAGCCATGCACTCGACCGACTGCTGAGGACACAGCTCCAGTCACAGAAGGACCAGATGTCTTGGAGCACAGCCCCAGAACCCTCATACTTCCTCATCCACAAAATCAATGCCATGTGGCTGGAAAGGTTTGACTCCTCATGTCAGTTGAATCTCTGGGGATAATTTAGCCATGTCCATACCATATGAGTGAGTGGTTCCATAGCTAAATAGCAAATATAAAGGAAACATCTCCCAAAATACACAAAAACTGTAAGATGTCCATTACCCAGGTTTTATTTTGGCTGCACCAATCTGCCTAAGCTAACCCCATCGTTCCTATTGCATGCGTCTATCTACAAGCAATTGGCACCTGCAGAATGCATTGTGCATCCTATCTCTAACCTGACCCCATATTCTCATATTTTGCCAGTCAGACTCTCTACTGCACCCTCACTCGTACAGAGAGTTGATGAGACAGTTACTGTAGGTGAAGGCTTGACACCAGGAAAATGTGTGTCTAACGGCCCCACAGGGGATCTGGCTGTGATCAAAAATGTATCAAAGTGGGGCTAAAACTTGAAACAGCAAACTTGAAAAGACCTCATCATTTTTTACCTGATCACAAAATCTTTTTTTTCAAGTTTTTTGGGGGCAATGTAAGCCAATCAATCACCAATAAGGCACTGCTTGTCACAGTACTCAGTTTCTGCTCCAAAACGTCACCATTGTTTAAAAGCCTATTAGCTTGCATTTCAAAGTAATATTAGTCATGCAAGCTGCTGTCAACTTTCTCTCTGCGGGGTTGCCCTGATGGCTGATGGGTCTTGGACAAACATGCATGGAAATAGAAGGCAGTTGCTGTGACTGCATTAGCTGAAATCTGAACCCAAGCTGTGCTGTCATCTCTCTTTTAGCATCCTGTCTGTCTACTGTGCCAAATGCAAATATAGGTGAACCAGCACCTTTAAACCTCCAGGAGCTGCACTAACCTCTCTCCTGGTCTTACAAATGAACCAACCTCTGGTCAAACAACGGGAAGGGAAATTATGTTTGACTCTCTGCCCTCAGATCCTGCAAATGGCTATGAAGGACTGGAACTTCAACTCAAGCTGACCTCAACTGACCTGCCTCTGTTCAATGGGTTCACCAAGGCCTTGTTCCCTGCTGTGGAAAGACCCATTATATAGACTGCGGCAAGGTAAACTGATCTAGGACAGCTTTCCTGCAGAGAACTAGTGTGTTATGACTGTATTGCCAGTGTTATTTCCTCTTCGACAGCAAAATGCCAAGAAGGTGAATCCTCTCCCGAGGAGGTAGATGCAAAATGTACGCAGTTCACATGTAGTTCATTTGTCCCAGATTGGGTCCTGAGAGCTGTCAGCTCTTCGTTGTAGCACTCAAATATACATACACACCTCTTACAAATACTGAAACTGAAAATAGAGTTATATAAACTTAGACACCACCGCTGTCACTGCATCTTCTTACTTTTGTCCTTGCCTCTTTGTCTGTCTACATGATTGTTTCTTTAGCTTCGGGAGAGTTGTGTGTGCCTCAGTGTGTTTATAAACACAGGTGATAGATGAATGAATAGCTGTGCATTATCACATGCAGAGCACACACGGGCTAAATTATTTATGCAGCTGTGATATTGCGTTTTTCATCTCTGCTTCATTTCTCATCTCTCCGTGCTGTGAAAAGCAGATGGCATATTTTGAGGTGGCAGTCATGTGTGCAGAAGGATGGATAGATAGATGGGAGAGTCCCCCAGTCCACACATTTTTGTCTTTTTCTCTCTCACCAAATTTACACCCCCCCACCCCACGCCCTCAGCGCATACATCATTTTAATGCTGTGTGTTTGCATGCACTCCTTGGAGTATGTAAGAAAGCACACAGGTTTTTTGTGAACACTTGTGCAGATGCATTCTCATGTATGTACTAGTGTGTATGAATCCATGCGTTTGTGTGTGTGTGTGTGTGTGTGTGTGTGTGTGTGTGTGTGTGTGTGTGTGTGTGTGTGTGTGCGCATCCTGGTTTGCACAAAGGCCCAGCCAGAGTCCATTGGCTGGGCGGGAGCGCGTGCAGCGTAGTAATGAGGGCGTCATTAGTTTGGCTGGGAGGCTCCTCCACTATTAGCTAATGGATTCTCAGCCATCTGCTCTGACAGGCTCCACTGGTTACTCATTTCCACCTCGATCAGAATGTGCTACTGGAGACGTCTTTCCTCTCTCTGTGTGGAGGCTCTGGGAGTGGCTGAACCCCTCCTGCTGTGTGGTTCAACTCCTCCTGTCTGTTTATCTGGCTCACTGTCAGGCAGCCACCGGTCTGTCTCTGTGGTTGCTTTTGTACCTCAGTCAGCATCTGTACCATTTCTTTTTTCACACCGTCTACATTTTAACTCTTTTTTTTCTTCCTTTATCAGTTATCCTCTGCTCTCTCTTCGGTTTGCTTCACTGAAGATTCCTCTTTTAACTAACTAGAAAATAAATACTACTGTAATGTTGGCCTTTAGCACAAACAGCATCACAGAGACATTTCAACCACACTTGGTCTTTCTTTCAAACATACTTCGAGAATATCTCCAGAGGTATGCCTTGAAAATGACCAGGCATGTCTGAAATGTCAGTTTTTATAAAGTCATTAGTGGAGCTCTGTGTTTGGTCACCTCTGTAACTGTTGTCTCCAATTTACCAGGTCATGGTCAAGTACATCAGAGGATGTTAAAAGTGGACAAAAAGGCAACCCGCCAGTATAAAGTGCAGTGTGGTGGCCAAATAATGATCACAATCACCAAAAAATGCACTTTAAAAGCCAGAATTTCTGCCTGGGGGGAAAACAACAAGTTCTTGGAAAAAGACAATGTGTGACCTATCTTGTCAGCTTCACTGGGAACTGACCTCTTTCTTCCACTCGGGCTGGATCCAGAAATAGGTTGTGGGCCTATTGCTTGTGGGTATCCACAGGACACAAGCTGTAATAGATTTTAAACAGACTGGCTCCCTGGGCTAGAGAATAAACTTGCCACCTGGGATCCTTTTGGAAAATGTGTATGAAAACCTCTATTTACCTGCTGTGTGCAGTGGTGGAATGTAACTAAATACATTTACTCAAGTACTGTACTTGAGTGCACATTTGAGGTACTTGTACTTTACTCAAGTGTTTTCTTTTCATACTACTTTACACTTTATCTCAGAGGTAAATATTCGACTTGTAACTTCCCTACATTTATATAAATATATATATACACTATATAAAAGATGCATTGCTATAAATTAAACCAATGTGCAATGTGTGTGTATACAAGTACAGCTGAAAAGAATTAGTGTCATAGTTGACAGTCACTTTTTTTATTGGCTTTTCTAGAAAGAACAGAAAGGCGACACAATTTGGAAAGAAAACAATGAAGAAGAATAAAAACGTTCACAGACATATTAACAAACAGTCACTTGCACAACGTAAAGGCCCAAGGATTTTTTCTTTGTGATGAGTTACAAAGAACAGCCTCAAATCGGTGCTACCTGGATATCTCCAGCTAGTTGACAGCAAGGTGACAAGACCTTGGATCACTGCTGCTTCACTATCAAGGGAGCGTACAGGTCTATTTCACTTCCAGACCATTAATCCATGCTATTGCCACCTGCTTAGAAGCAGAAAGTTGTGGTCATGTACAGTACTGGTTGGTGTAAAAATAAGAACAAACTACAGGGTTGTTTTCAATACAGTTACTGTTACTACTTAAATTCTGCCTGGACACTTGTAGTACTACCTGTACCATCTACTCCTATCCGAATCAGAAACCTTGGATTAAGATGAAATGAAAGGACTGGTACTTTCAAAGTAGGGGATAAGGATTGTTACAAGAAAGCCAGGTACGAGCTGAGGAAAGCCATCAGGTCAGACAAAAACAACACCGGGATAAACTAGAACTGCATTACAAAGGCAGAGACTCCACAATCATGTGGCAGGGGCAGCAAGCAATAACGGACTACATTCCCTGCTTTAAGTGTGACTTGGGACCACCAGACTATGTACAGAACCTTGTTGTGCACTCACTCAACGAGTTAACAGACCAAATGAAAGAGGCTGATGTGAGTAAGGTTTTTAAATCTGTCAAAGCATGCAATGCTGCTGGCCCAGACAGTATCCCATGTTATGGCCTGCTTTAGTTAGCTATTGAATGTTTTCACAGATATTTTTAACCAACCAGTCATTGACACCGTTTGTGGTTTCAACATGATATAAGATTTATAAGATGTATATAAATCTTAACATTCCGGTCAATCTTTTAATACACAACAGTTGCGGACTCATTTATGTAGTCTCAGGGATACCCGTCTAAGATTTACTTATTGCATAACTGTTTATACTGTAGATTGGCAGATTGACAATAACGGATGTGAAACTTGTGAACAGAATAGTCATCCTTATGCATTCTCATCTCATTGAGCTAACTTCTAGTCAATTAAATATTATTGAAATTAAAATATTCCCCATTTTTACGGACCCCAGTGCTACAGTGTGCTTATCGGTCAAACAGATCTGTGGGAGAAAGCTTCAACAGTAGGAAATGTTCGGTTTGCATTAGAAGTAACGTAATACTGCCTTCTCCAGGAATTGCCACAAATACCTAGTTCATACTAATGTAAATATATAAGGAACTGCTTTCATCAATGGCCAATCTGCAGGCTGGATGGGAAGCTTTGGTAGGCCGGAGGTTGCTTACGGGCCACCAGTTAAAGATGTGTGACGTGCAATTTTTTTGCCAAACATCATAACAGAAATTTGCAGATGACTGAATGATGAATCACAATGAGGACACCTATAGGAAAGGAGGTGAGGGACCAATCCATGTGGCATCAAGATAAGAGCGACCTTGCCCTAAATGTTGAGAAAAAGCCCCAAATGGTTTAGATGCCACTTTATATTAACAGTATTCCTGTTAAAACTGTGAATAACTTTAGATTTTTAAGCATTCAAATTTCAGACGCCATCTCCTGGTGTCTAAACACCAGGCAGAACAGAGAGTATACTGTCTGTGATATCAATCCAATTCCAGTCTGGAATGTCCATACCAATCCTTGTCAGTTTCTACCAGGCTACCATAGAGTGCATCCTTACAGGAAGCATACAGGTGTGGTTTGGCAACCTAACTGAACAAGACCACAAACAGCTGAGAAGGACAGTAAAAACAGCTTAAAAAAATCATAGCCCAGGCAGTCGGAATAATGAACAGTAGACACCTTACATAACCTGCAGTTGTTTATTTTATATTTATTATTTGGTGGGATTTTGGATTTGTTATTTATTTATTTATTCATTCATACATAGTTTTGAAGTCATTGCATTTGAATGTACATGGTTCTTTGACAATAAACAATGAACCTTCAAATAAATAATAAATAATAAATGAATAAATAAATATGACTAACTCCATTTAAAGTTACATTCAGGAAGGTGGGGGGGTTAAAGCTTTGTCCAAATGTAATGTATGAGTCTATCTCGGTGGATGAGGAGTCTTCCAGTGGAGAAGGATCGATCTCTGTGCTAACAAAGTGACACATTTCCTTATTTTGAGGATAGTTCTGGAAAATGATTGTTCTCTTCTACTATGCCAAAAATAAGAATCATAGGATCCGGCTGAATGACCATTTTGAAAATACGAATATTGAACTCCAATAAATAGACACATTAGGATATTGCCAGTGCCAGAATGCATGCATGAATTATATTAGTACTTTCACTTAAGCAAAGGATCCTCTCCATCTATCTCTGTGTGCCACTTCCTTTATTCTATGTCATTCTCTCTCTCTCTTGCTGCGTCTGTGCTTTAAAGGACCAGTGTGTGTGATTTAGTGGCATCAAGCGGTGTAGTTGCAGATTGCAATTCACTCACTTCACCCCGATGTGAAAAACAGAAACAGCCCTATCTAAAACCAGTTTTGGGTTTGTCCATTATGGGCTCCATGGAAGGCAACCATCTGTAGATATAAACAGCTCATTCTAAGGTAACAAAAACACAACGATTCCTATTTTTTGGTGATTATACACTAATGAAAACATACCAGTGAATATTATATTCCATTTCTGCCAATAGATTCTCCTAAATGTTAGACACTGGACCTTTGAGTCAGTTGTAAAGTGACTTTCATGCAAGTTTTTGAAATGCCACAAAATGCCAGCCAGCTGTGTTGAACTGAATTAATCATCTTCCTGAATAGAATGTCAAACAACATGTTGTAACATCTTAAACATGTTATAGATATACATGTAATCACAGGCAGTTTCAGGGTTTTCAAGCATAGCGAAACATGGTAATAGGGATGCTAGTAAGGGCGATATTCGATATGATGGCGTATCGCTAACGTACAGTCCTATATTGAGTCCCTGATGTATTTTGAATTGCTGCATCTTTCCAGCCATTTCAAAATCCTAAGCCTGTCACCATGGCTGAATTCTTGGCTTGCCAATTGTATCCTCCACAAAAAAAGTTGAAATACTATGTATTTCAAACTACTTAACGACAGGGAGATGAGGTGTCCTATCTGTGATGCAGAAAAAATATTTGTTTCCAATATTATTCAAGTATGTTTTAATGTCATTTTGAAAATGTTAAGTATATTTTGATGATTATCGGAATAATATTGTGTAATATTATGGGACATGAAATTTTCATATTTTCCCAATTCTTACATGGAAGACAATACATATCATAATACAATATACATACACATTCAGCATCCACTCTCATTCAGGTTGCCTGTGGATTACAACTTTCTGTCATTTGGTCAGAGTAAGTGTCTGTCTGTTTGAACAATAGTCTCTATTTGTTTTCATCTACCCGCATTCCGCCATGATCCTTTGTCTCTTTCTTTCTCTCTTATACTGTCCATCCATTTCTCATTTACTATGAATATCACAACATCCGTCCCTGAGGGGCCCTTCCAAGAAATTACAAACCCTTCACTTTGACACAGACGTGTTGGAGCATTTATCACACCTATCAGGATGTGTCGTGAACATATGATCGCATCCACTGTCTCTGGGGGGGGGCGGTGGCATGGCTGTGGCTCATCCAGCGCACACACGCACTTAACACACATCATACACAGACTGTCAAACATCTAGATGTATGTGTCAACTTTATGTTGTTCTCACACATACACACACATACAGGCATCCACACATAAACCGCAGATCTAACAAATCTTCTCTCTTTCATGGTTTCCTCTTCCTACTGGTTTAGCATGGCTCCCCTGGGCACAGTAGAACCCTATCCTGTTTAATTGAGTGTATCTCATCATCTGCAGTGGGCCTTCCCTCTTCTAATGAGTTTTAAGAGCTCCTTTGCTTTCCACCACCCTCTACGCTTCAAAAGAATCTAGCACTGTGTGTGTGTTTGTGTGTGTGTGTGTGTGTGTGTGTGTGTGTGTGTGTGTGTGTGTGTGTGTGTGTGTGTGTGTGTGTGTGTGTGTGTGTGTGTGTGTGTGAGTATTTGTGAGTGTTTTAAACTGATTGGGTGGGCTAAGTGCGGAGGATTAGAGCACCAATGCGAATCATCTTGTTGACATGGAGTCTGAGAAAGTCTAAGTGAGAGAGACAGACGAGGAAGTGGCACACCCTGACATGCAGTGAGTGACTGAACTCGAGACGAGAGAGTGTCATGATAAACACCGTGTGATGTTACAGTCAGAGGAAGGGTTTTTGAACTTCAAACTTCAAATAAACCCTTAAAATGGAGTGAATGGACTACATGTGTATATATAACTCTTTCAGAAGATTTTTGTTGTTTTGCAGGAGGATATCAGTGACTCTTTAACATCTCCATTCCAGTTCAAAACAAGTTTAAATGCAGCTAAAAGGCTTGTACTGTTTTGTCTCTCTTTTGTCTCTTTCCACTTTCACATAATATCTCTCTTTCATGATTTTCCTTCTCTTTCTTCCCTCCCTTGTCTTCCTATACTCTACGTCTTTGTTCACTGTAATGCTAGTCACATATGTAGATCCAGCTTTATCTGGATGGTTTGTCTCTTTGGGCTCTGAGACAATCAAGTCACACACAGATACACTTGACTGGAAGGCAGTGACGCCTCACAGTGTTTTAAATGGACCCCGGAGATATTGTACAGGCAGACACACTTAGCCAGTCGTCATATGCATACACAGACAAACACAAATAAATACATTTAAACTGTAAATATACACTTATGCTTATGCTCTTGTGTGAATCTATAAACACACTCCAGTGTAGTGAGACACATACTAAGCAGGCCTTATTTAGTTTGCAAGTTTCTATCCCTCACTTTCTCACAGTCACACTCTGTATTAACAGGCAGTTGTCACTCACACTCCTGTGGACAGAGTATAAACCTCCTGCAACAGACAGAGAAGGCAGCGCTAATTGCAGCGGCTTACCGGTGCTTTCTAGTGACAATATGTGCGTCAGACTGAACAATGCAGTTTGCTGTCACCTCAGCTGGCTGCTGGTACAGGATGATGCCTCTCTAGGGCATACACACACACACACACACACACACACACACACACACACACACACACACACACACACACACACACACACACAGTGTGTCCTAACTCTCCTTATCTGTCCATGGCCATTACCACTGTCTCACTCTCTGTGTCACTCTTGTAGCTACTCCAGGTGCTGGTATAAATAACGAATGGGGTTCAGAACAGGGAAAGGTGGGGAAAAAACAAAGAGAGATAAAAAGGGGAAGATTAACCTCCTTTTTAAAAGTGTGTGTGTTTGTATACATCTAGTATGCACGCCAAGCTAAGTGCTCATCTCTCATGTTGTGTTTCTCCTGCTTAACCTCCACCTCCATCCTTGTCTCTTGCTTTTCCTTGCTTTTATCTTTGAGCCTTTTATAAGTACTCTTTGCCCTTGCTTTCTCATTCCACACTTGAGAAGTGCATCGCCACATCACATATGCAAAGGGATTGTGTGTGCGCGTGTGTTGGTGTGATGCTCCCTGTGGTTCCTGCTGTAATTCTGTATGCTTTCAGCTTGTTCTAGGTTCCCAGTGTGACTCAACCTCACATGTCTATTTGTGTCTCTTTCTCCCTCTCTCTCTGTCTACTTACTCCCTACATCTTGCTTTTACTAACTCTTCCTTGCTCTTATTCTCTAACAAATTTTCCTGCATTTTTCCCCCTATCTCTCTTGCTTTATTTCCCACTCTTAATCTTTTTTTCACATTTCATTTCACATTTTGTCCTCTTGCTTCTCTCTCTGTCTCTCCATCTTCATCTTTCTTACACATTTTCACTCCCCCTCTCACTTTCTCCCTACTTCACTCTCTCTATCCCCGCCTCCTTCCATGCCTGCCATCTCTTCTTTCATTTTCTGACTCAACACCTTGCTCTTTGCATGTCTATTTCTGGTCTCTATCTTCCTCTCCCCATGCCAGCATCACCTCCCCCTGGTTCTCATTATCTGTCTCCCTCTCTTCCTCTCCCTGCCTCTGTCTCTGCTTAGATACTTTCTATTCCCGAACCTGTCCCACCCACATGTGCATGTGTGCACCCGCACAGACATACACCTGCATAGACACACATGTACACACAGATGCAGATTTATAAAGGCACTACATCCTCGGACCAGTCATTACTTCTGTATTCTTTTCTTGCCTCTGGGAACATGAGAAACATGCTAAAACTACTTGTTAAAAGTAAAGGTAACTGCAATATCAAGACTAGCCTCATCAAAGATTTAACCCATTTCTAGGATTTCACTTGATAGAGCTGGAAGCAATGTAGGCTTATGAAATTGTACACGGAGCACCAAAACATTTCTGAAACTCACATATTAAATTATTTGAGAAATTAAAACTGCAGCTGATTGCATCTCCATTCTTTGACAATTGTCATCACTGTGTCTGTATACTGTAGGTATCATTCAATCTACTCCGCAACTGCAGATATAATAAACAATTCTTATAGAGCAGAAGGCAACTTGCCAATAAAGTAAAGCGTCTGTCCCTGATTTTCTTTTAATTTCATTTGAAGCGAGTGATCTGTGATCTGAAAAAAAAAATTGTTATTATAAATCTGGCAAAGCCTTTAATATTTTTCTCTCTTGCTGCCCTCTGTTTTATTGCAACTTTTTACTTTTTTATAATGAACTCATCTTTTTTGTCACTAATGATCCCCACTCAGTGCAACTTGCAGACAAAGCAGAGCAGATGTTGCTCAGATAGTTGCTAGCTGTTAAATTATACCACATTATGTTTTTTGTCATTCAAACCTTAGCTAACAAACAAGCCAGTCATCAGTGATATGATCAGAACAAGCATTTGTGTAAATGTCTCTGCACCTTTGACTTTTTTTCTCTGTCAGTTTACACTGCTTCTGTTTGGCACATTGTTACTGTGCCCTCATTTCTTTGTCACTTGTCTAGTCAGTGTAAGATGCACACCCCCTGCTACCTTCTGATAAAATGGAGCAGATGTTCATTAAAAAGCTACTGTGGAATTACCATTATAATAGGTTTTTTTTGTTTTTTTGTCATGCAAACCTTGATAGCTGACAAACAAGGAAGAAATGTGTGATATGATCTGCCAGTAACGAGAATCATTATGTCCATAATTACAATTTCCTCATCAACTGTTTCTAGACTGTTTTAGTATTTTATCTCTGTGCCTTCCATCCTGTCAACACTTTTTCACCATGCACTTGTTGTTTTTTTCCGTCTTATCTTGGCCCAGATCCACAATAGGACAGTGGAAGCCTCCTCTGAACTCCATAACAACAAGTCTTGGAAAGCTGTATGGAGAAAAAGTCCTCTCCACCAGTGAATGAGCTTACTGACTGCTTTCTTCTCTCATGAGATCAGCCCGCACAGGTACAGATACTAGAAACACACAACATTGTTACTACAGTACATGTAGTCTAACTGAAACAAACACATCCTCCAGTGGCAATTCACATCTATAAACTCAGCTCAGGCTCTGTTTTCTCATACTGCTTCATAAAGCAATGACTATCAGTAGAAAACAGTAAAAGCAGATAGGCACCTTATGTTCACACTCATTTATCCAGCTTTTATTGCACCCATTAGCCACAGCCTTTCACTATGCAATCAGTGCATCTAAAATTATCCCCTACAAAACCTAATTTTTTTCGTTTCACTCTGCACATTGGGATAACAGTTTGTTTTTGGCACTAGACCCACAGGGCTTTTGTTGTCATGGCTATTACGATTACATTCAGAATCTCAGTAAAAAAAAATAAAGGCCAAGCAGAAAAGTGGGCTACTGGTTCAGCTACTGGCTTGTATGCTGTGCAAGTAAAGCTGCTGTGAAAATGGATTGATTTCATCCAGCACACAATGTTGTAGCCCCAATATGGTTTTTACACTGTGTAAGTTTACCATTCAGTACACACACTGCTACACATGAAAAAAGAAATGATGTTCATTTTTACGCTTGCCTGTAGATGCCTCTATATCTGCTGTAGAGGCTTAGAGATGATGGGATTTTCAATAGGCCGTGCTGAATTGTACATGTTTGAAATGCCTGTGGTACAGTGGTAGCCCTCATAGGCCATTTGAGAGCCCACTTGTAAGAAATTAAATACACAATTTTGATGTCAATTGGAAGAACTTACAACCCCAGTTACAAGATAAACACACAGTAGTAACAACTTCGCACCTACACCAATCTGACGCAGTCAAAACAGCATCAGTGGGCAGCTGTTTCACGCTGAAAAAAGCTCTGATAAATCTATGAACTTAGCTGGTGAACACAGTGTCCCCACAGTGGAACATTTAGCAGTTAAAAACACAGATATTTCCCTCAGGAGTTGGTGGAGACCAAAACAGAGGTAAAAGAGAGTGAATATTGGACACAGTGATTGCTCTGTAAATAAAAACAGCTCATTCTAAGGTAACGAAAGCACAACTATTCTTATTTTCAGGTGATTATAGACTAATGAAAATCTATGAATGTTGTATTACATTTCTATAAATCCTTAATTCAGTTAGATGTGTAAATATATGTGAAAAGGGCTGCAATGGCAACAACATAAACGTCAAAGTACGTCCACTAAAAGTGCTTGGTTATGCCGCTGATAGGCTCAGATTGTTATTCTAAGTGTCTGACAACATTATGGAAGGTATCCTTACAGAGACATACTTTTTGTTTAACCAGAAATAGCTGTGATATTGCCATTGCTTGCAATCAGACTCCACAGACAAGAAACACAATTGTGTGGTGGACAGAAATAAAATAAAACTCACCAAAACCATCTTTGTTAGACTTTCCGTTGTTCCAACAATCCCCAACTCTGGTTTGGTCGAAATAAATCCTTAATTCACTGACACAGATGAGAGAAACAGCAGTTTCAGTCGCTCTACTCAGCTGCACACAGAGGAGACAGCTATGTAAACAAACTACAGAGAGGCTGCGATAACAACACAGTCAAAAGAAGTGAAACGGCATTCTTTGCTCAGGTCACCATGACTCCACTATATCTTTATATAGCATGTAGTTGTTCGCTGCTGTATAAATGTTTTAAATCTGACATTTATAATTTTTAATTCTGCTTTAGAGAATTAAAAATGTTTATATCTCAGGATGACACATGATGATGCCGTAACACTCACTGCTGGAAAGCAGTAGCACCAAGTTATTTCTCAGTTGGACAAAGTTTTTTTTAATCTGGGGCCAACATCCAAAAACAAATCTCCAAATAAAAACAAAAAATGCTGACGCTGCTCTGTATGCATTTTACACTTGTCTGGTACACCACGGTGCTTGAGAAATGGATACGCACTGTAGTGTTGGGAGGGAAAATGGACACAATGCTCTTTCTATCCGTCTGGGACAACTACATTAAAAAACCACAGAGAATTGAGAAAGTCTTGACCCAGTGCTAAAAAGAAAGAGGTCAGAGCTCCAGCGTGCTGGAGAGGAGAGCAGAGTTCAAATAGAGATATGTTCATACTGGTTTATTGGGAACCAATGATGCTGTGGGGAACATAGAGTGACATTTGAGAGAGAGAAGACCAAGGAGCTCTTCTGAAAAGATTAAGAGATTTCTGAGAAAGGTGGAAAGAGGCAGACAGGGAGATAGATTGAGATAGAAGTGGCATGTCGACTGAAATTGGAAGTGAAGTACCTGCAGTACTTTGGACACACACACGTACACACCATAACCATCTGACAATCAGGTAAAGAGTGTGTGAAGGGAGACATCTCTCATACAGCTGTGTCCTGTTGATCATCACAGCTATATGCCCCCTCTTGCTCGCTTTCTCTCAAAAACCATGTCTCTGTTTAGCCCTCACACATCATTAGCTGGAAACCCCATTGCTTTCTCCCGAGTCTTTTCTTTCTTAACGGCCTCTCTTTCTGCCCAAACTCATCCCCCGCTACTGGACAGAGAGTGGGATAGAAGCAGGAGGTTGGTGAGTCAGAGGCAGGTGTCTGAGAGCCAGCCAGCCAGCTCAAGAAATTTCTCATCCTCTACCTCCTGTGTTTCCTTCCCATCTACTTCTCTCTCTGTGGTCTGTTGAGGCCCAGTGCTGCTCGCTGGAGATACCAAGACCCACAGAGGAGGGCCAACTCCCCTTATTTCTCTTCCTCTTCTGTCCCTCCTATCATTCTTGCCACTTATCTTCCTCTCAGCTCTCATTCTCCATCACCCAAACATTTTCTTTTTATGCACCTGAACGTTTCCCTCTCCTTTCCCTTTCTCTTTCATTTAGTCACTCCCAGCCAGAGTTCCCACTGCAGGCCTTTGTCCAGGCTCCTCAACCAACACATAGCAGCTGGCATGCAGCGCTCTCCTGCTGGGACACCTCTCACAAATACGTATGTTGCTATGGCCAAATATTCACTCACACACTCAGAACTCTGTGCAGATGCACATGGACTCAAAAACGCACACCAAAACCAAGAGTCCGCTGAGAAAAAATGGTGTTTGTTTATGTGCCTTGCGCTTGTTTCATGTGCGTTTTCTTATTCATCAAGCATTCATCCGGTCTAGTTCACCTTTGGGACAGCAGTTCTAATCTCTCTGTTCCCTCTTGCTTCTGTTGTTTGTTTGTTTTTGGTAGAGATTCTTTGAGCCGGTATCAGATTGGTTTGTTTTAGCCCACGTTTTGTACCTGGCTGCCGTTGGTTGAGTTTTCTGACTGATGTATGTGTTCCCGCTGTTTGTTCCCCTTTTACCACTGCAGTCTTCTGTTCACACAGTTCACACTCACCTTGATGCACAACCATTACACAGTGCATGCATAAACGCACGCCATATAGTCGGTTTCTGTCCTCCAAGGAAATGGATCCTACCATCTTAAAAGATTATTTTGCTCTACACATTTTTTTTTTTTCTTTTTTACTTCTTCCTACTTTTTAGTACTATGCAATCATCACCACTGCCCTCCACTGATATTAACTGGAGCTGTTTTCTGTCACTGAGTTAGTCAACCAAGTAAATGTGCAGTGTTGTGATGTCAACCCTTTTTTCCTGTGCGCGGCTCCAATTACACTAATAGGAAGATCTGCATGGGTGCTGATCATACAGTAACTGCTGGTTAAATATACTAAGGCTGACTGGGAATAGACAAATCTGTACAATATTCTGCATCTTCAGTCGGTATCTAACCATGTAGAGATGTAAGTGAATTTGATTGTCATTCACATCTATGTTTATTAAGGTTATTAAAATGATCAGTTTGAGTCATTATCACATGGAGGTGCTTAGTCTATAATGAGATGTATCAACTCTAGTAGTTTTTGAGGCTGTAGATGTTGGAAATGTTTTGTTGAATTACACTATAATGTACCTGTAACATTGTAACGTGAATAAAAAGCACAGTACTTACAATGCTTCACAATACTTACAATGCTTCACAATACTTACAATGCAACACAGTACTTTCAATGCAACACAGGCTAATGAGTTTGCTTGCTTCAGTGAAGTACACCCACGTTCTCTCTATTTGGTGTGATCACATCTATGTTCTTTGAGCTCTGCAATATATTATTATTCTAACACCATCAGGTCAACTCTGCCTTTTCATACCTTTCAAAATATTCAACTTTTTAAAGAATGTTATTGACGTGAACAGCCCATCTATTCTGTTTTCTCTTCAATCAAAACATCCTCCCCACAAATGCATTGTTATAAAAGCTTGAGTTATGTAATAAACAGTACACTGTTCTTTCTTT
Source organism: Dicentrarchus labrax (assembly GCF_905237075.1). NCBI lineage: Eukaryota > Metazoa > Chordata > Actinopteri > Moronidae > Dicentrarchus > Dicentrarchus labrax. The sequence continues at coordinate 6,750,957 of NW_026136717.1, forward strand.
AAACTGATGTGGGCCAATGGGTTTAAGTCAAGCAAATTTAGTAACAAAATAATGTTTTGATTTCTTTTAAACTCATATTCTTCTAATGCCACCATGGAAGGGTACGTTGTTCCCAGCATTTTACACAACTCAGATAACAAAGGACTTTGGTCCAGTGTCGCCTCAGTTCACCCTGAACCCTCCAGAAATGCTGCCAGACTCATCAGGCTTTCTTAGTGGACCCAATCAGAAACCTAGTGCCATCTTATGCAATTTTATGTTTTTCCTAAATTGTAATTACCAGTTCCCTATGTGTTCTGGTCTGTGTCATTTCTACGTACAGTCGCTCCACTATTGGCCTGGGGAGGGAGCAGACATATGTGCCACCTTAATGACACATGGGGTGCACTATTTTTATGAATGACTCAAGTGTACTGTGTCCAGTGCACCGAGGGTCTTCGGCCACACTTTAACTGTCATGATTCTTTACATGTGCAAACACTCAACCAGGACACAAATCTGATAGTAACCATAACACTAGAGCAAATGAAAACACACACACACACACACACACACACACACACACACACACATCGATTTTCACTGCATCCATTCATTCCCTTAACACCCCTAACTTCCTCCCTCCTTTCCTCTGTTCCATTTCCCCACCTAATTGCTCTGCCGGTTTCTCTTCCTTCAAATTCATTGCTTTTCATGCCTTCCACCTCTTATCAGAGTGACTCGATATTTATCTCTGCACTGTTCTCGCTATGATCACCTGTTCCCCTCTGCCTGCTCCCAGCTGTGTTTGTGCAGTCCATGCACTGAGATGAGATGGCTCTAACAGCTGAGACACAACCACCAATCTATCTATAAATCAATCATGCCATCACCTGCTGGCACTTGTGTGTGTATGTATGTGTGTGTGTGTGTGTGTGTGTGTGTGTGTGTGTGTGTGTGTGTGTGTGTGTGTACAATTGCATTCATGGGCACGCCTTTCATTTGCATCCACTTTTCCTCAATATCCTTTTTTTCCCCCTTTACTAAATTCTAACTCCGTTAGGCTTTGTGGAGTAGTTTGGTCTCCTTAGTGAACCATCTGCTTTGTTGTTGCGTCAGTCCTTATGTGAAACACGCGTGCAGGTGCATCAGCAGACTCATGAGTGTATATGAATGTATATGTGTGAGTGTGTGATTGCGTATGTGTGCTTGAGTGCTTGACTGCTCCTCCTTTCAGCTCGACTTGTTTATCTTTCCCTCCTACCTTTATTTGCCGAAAGGCTCAATCCCAGAAGGCTTGTGACAGTTTTACTTGTCAAACGTGTGTTTGCATTTCCTCCTCTGTGTGTCTGTCTGTCTCTCCCTGTTGTTGGTTTGGTCTCATTCACATTTAAAGTTATTCTGACTTACTCATTGGTTTTGAATGGAACAAACTTGAAATGCCAATGTGAGGGGTCTAATAAGTAAGCCTGAAGTTAAGTTACATGGACAAAATAAAGGACAAAAAGGGCTCTTATTATGAAGGAAATTTTGGTCATGTTTTGGTGGACACTTAAATATGGAAATGTCATGCCATGTTTGAACAAAGCATTAACATTTGTAGAAGTCCAAAGTTTGCATCAATACTGTGAAGATCCTTCAAAGTGTTACACTGGGGACAGGCTTTCATTTCTATTGACATTTTGATAATTTACCTGGCATTTTAGTAAATCCTTGTCAAAAGTCAAGTACATTTTATTTATATAACCCAGTATCCCTCTCCCAAGATGGACAGACATGTAATAGACAATAGATGTTGTGCTGCTATATTACCAGCATTGTAAGTAACCAGGAGTCAGGGGTCAACATAAAATGCACATACTGTAGGAAATGGAGAGAGAAGGCAAATTAGAGTGTTTTTGTGTGGAACAGTGGTGTGGGTTAGTCCTACAATCTTTTATAATTGCTAGCACAGTGTGTGTTGACATGTAATCATCACTGGTATTTGTACTTTACCTCCCTTCTTCTGCCACACACACTCTGTGTCTCCTCTTTATTCTTTAGATAAGAAACCAGATGAGAAGTGGATTGTGACTTAGACACTCTGTGGATATGACAGCTCCATCATGGGTGATAACAAGGTTCCCACATTCGTCAACAGAGGGAAAATCTTGCTGCCTGAACAGGTGAGAATGGAAACTTTACCTCTGTGTACCATTTTAAATGCCAGGTCTCCCCACACATTACATTTCCAAAAGAAAAACACTTTGTCAAAGCAAGTATACACCGACTAGAAGTTGTTTTCTTTTGGGCACCAACAGCAAGTTCTTTTAAGGAAACAAACTGAAGCGGTTTGGGTTGCTTTCTTGTAAATCCGACAAGGCAGAGGCACAAAGACGGGCCAGGATTAATAGCCTAAAAGGGAAAAGGAGCCAGAACATCCAAGTGGCTTGATCCATTTAGCTGACAGTCTGGCTTACATTAGAAATGGAACAAAGTGACAGCCAACAAATCACCGCCATGTTTGTGTGTTTTACATGATTAAATGATGGAGGGAGTATTAAATCAAACTAAGCCCGCCTGGCTTAAAGACACCCTTTTCTTACAATAACAATTTCTCAGAATGAGTGAGCACTCATTGTTTAAAACACAAATCAATTCCTTGTTGACCACACATGGTATTTATACATTGGCAGTTTCTTTGAAAGTGATCTCAGCTTCCTAGCTGTGTAGTTAATTAAACAGCTGCTCTTATCTTTTGTTTGGAAGTTATATTGAACCACTGTGCTGGCTTGTTTATATCAGCTACTCAGTCATTAGTCTTGCACTCACGCCATTGTGTAATAATTTAGTTCTACATATTTAATAGCCAGCATAATCACATTATTCCCAGTTGAAAATGTTTAGTCTTGATTTGTATTAATGTTGACTGTCACCTCATTGTATTCTGCCCAGGGAGGAAAGGTTTTTGTTACACATTTTTGTTTTGTCACCTTGTGGTCCTTGTTTAACTAATAAACTAAACTATAATTTAAAATCACAAGAAAAGTAAAATTCTCTAAGATTTTGAAAACATTACATCGCTATCATGGGGCAATAATAGGACATTTTATTTTAGTTTTTTTAATGTGTACAATTGTAGAAAAATACAAATGTGAAAGTGTGCTATGGGGCTCAGACACATATTACATATCTGCAAATTGTACTGGAAATGTTTGCACTGATACGGTCTTCCTGAGAACTGTAGTCCAATCCATATTATTGATAAAAGTACATATATACACCACAGTTTAATACATACTGATTCCATTCCAGTATATTATGTTTGTATTCTTTTTTCTCCGTATTCTTGCTGTCCCAATTCCTTTCTCTATTGCTCTCTACAGGCTGACACTGACCATGTAAAATAGATATTCAGAGGATTGGTCCCCATCACTGAGCTCTGTGGAGTCATCTCTGTCTGCTACCCAGATGGCATTCCATATCTAAATCAGGAACATAAAATGTTGAGACTGACTCTGTCGCACTCCACCCCATTACTTTATCATTTGCATCAGGCTGAATAGCTTTCCCTTGTTACGTCTGTGAAGTGGAGATAACATGAACGTCAAATGTTTGTAGTCCACCTTTTATGCTATTATTGTCACTCTCATATCACTGCTTTATTTAGTTGAAAACTTGGAGAGAAGTTAAACTTTTTTTTGTGGTTAATTTAAGCAGGAAATACTTTTTTGCTTCATAGCCATGCATTTCTTTGTTTCCATGTGTTGTTTGTGTGTCTTTGATCTCATCAGTGGGTTAGTAGAAGTCTGCATACTTTGGCAGTTCAACAAAGGCATGCTGAATCTCTTGAACATCTCAGGTTTTTCTTTTCTCTCTACAAGAGGTGCTCTATTTGGATGGCTCTGGCAGTATGATTCACACTGCGGCAGTACTGCAAACAGTACGTTAAGTTGCTATAATCAATATTTTTATATTAACAAGTGCTCAAATGACGATGTGGATGTGGATATGAAAGGGAATCATAGTGATTAACCCACAGAGAATTATCACCCAACTCCCCTCCCCAGCTCTATGCAGTTTCACCATCTCTCAATTTATTGTGATTTTCCAGCCTGCACTTATTTCAGTGAAAAAGCTCAGAAAAACCCTATGGACACTACCTGTCAGATAGCTGGCAAACACAGTGGAGCATTTAGCACAGAGATCAACAAACTTTACTATCAAAAGAGCCATTTTTGTTCAAAAACAAAAAGATCTGTCTGGAGACGCGACACATATTTGAGCCTTATAATGCTAATTTCTCACCTCAGATCAAGCAAATCAATAAGCCAGCAGCATTGATAGTGAATCTTCCCAAGCACTATCAAATTCTCTATTTTCCTTTGCAACTTTTCTTCTTTTTTTTGGAATTTGGAATCCAGCCAGCCTAGCTAGGAAGACTCAACTCTAGAAACCATCGCTGTTGAGATTCGGCAAAATAGAGGAAAGGAGCTAGGTCACAACGTAACGTATGATTCATTTAAGTTCAGTGTAATAGAAAGGGTTAGAGTTACAGTTTTTACAGTTCAGTTTAATTTTCTTATTTTCTCTTCAGAAGCATACCACTATTGTAATAATCAGTACTGGTAGCACAAGTACGCTGCTGTGAAAGAGAGGAACAGGTTACAACACATATAATACAAACGAGTCTACAGAGTCAGAAGGCACAAACAAGAGCCTACAAATGGCCTCCAGTGCTAGAATTAAGTGGGAACATTGGATCCATAAGCTTTAACAATTGCTCTAAACCTATGACAAAGGTATTGAAGGTAACAGACCTCAAAAGCCAGCATATGGCCAACAAATATACCATAATCATGAAAAAGGTGCTGAAAAAAAGTGCTTTGTGTACCGTTGTGGGCAGTATCACATATAGTACTGACCATCTGCTGGTTTCATGCTTTCATAGGGCTGTCCTCCGCTAACATTTATAAAACAATGTTTTTGGATTTCATTTCTATGACTGTTTTGCTCTGCCTCAGTTAATTGGGGGTTGCACAGAAAGACATGAGTTAGTTAATGTTTTGAAGATTCTGACAGGTGCCACTAACAAAATCTCACCGGTAGCAACACACCACAGTCTGAGAATAATATATTTCCTGCCGCCTATTTGTCCAACAAACTGAACCTCCTCTCTTGGCAGGCACCAACATTGTCTGAACCCTTAATGCATTGAACTCTTTGATTCTGAACTCTTTCAGGACACTATTTTACCCACACTGTGTGGACACCAAGAACAAAACCTGGTCCTCTTTAGAAGATAAGCTGCCAAAGGGCTGGTACTATGCTGCCAAGTGAGTAACCGTCTGGCCTTGTGTACCTGACCTCAGGTGGTGTGAGTCTGTGTGTATATGTGACACTATATATAACCTGCCAGCCACCTGCTTCCAGGTTTGCTCGCCCACAGTCATCAACCTCACCTCCATACACAGAATCACTGAACCATTGTGTGTGTGTGTGTGTGTGTGTGTGTGTGTGTGTGTGTGTGTGTGTGTGTGTGTGTGTGTGTGTGTGTGTGTGTGTGTGTGTGTGTGTGTGTGTGTGTGTGCACTGTATGTAGAACCTCTTTCAAGTGCTGTTTTAGTTAAAATTATTGTATAAATGACTTTCAGTTTACAGTATGTTGCATGGAGACGAGATAACATACACCTTACAACTTCACGTCTGCTTTTTAATATGCTGTGGGGCTTAGACAGTATAAAAAATATTTTTGTAACAAGGCACATATAGAGTCTGAAAAACTTAAATTGTCTACAAAATACTTAGGAAATTATTACAATCCTTAGTGAAAGCAGTAAAAAAGGACACATGGCAAAAGTCAAAACAAGTGTTGCATTTTGTGTGTTTAATTTGTGGCAGCTTTCCTTCCAGAATTATGTTGAAACTTATTAATGATGTTAAATTGATTTGACTGTCTACTTTTACGTTTAGATATTTTCTGTCTGGCAGGGTTATGTAGATGCATTTTGATTTATTCTAATCCCCTGCTCTTGTCTTCCTACCCTTTTCACCCCAGTCTACTCATCCCCATATGTATCACGCTCCTCTCCCTTTTTCCTTCCTCACTCTCCTGTCTCTTCTTCCGTTATCTTTGCCTTTTTTCTCATTCCACCTTACCTCTCTCACTTCATCATGTCATTCCTGTTACCCCCTCATACTTTCATCTGTCTCTCTCTATTCTTACCCTTCATCTCTTATCTCTTCTGTCTTTCTTTCTTCTGTCATGCTTTCATCCCTCCCCTCTTATCCTTCCTGTGTCATCTCATCTCATCCCACTTTCCGCTCATCCTTTCATCCATTTCCCCCGTTTGTCAGTTTACTGATTATCATAGACAGTTTGCCTAAACAGTGTACAAAATGTCACTTTCAAAAACCAACAAGCTTCTGCAGTCAAACCACACTGAGTTTCTAAATTGAAATGGAAGGTCCATACATATGATGTGATGATAATTGATCACTAATATCTACAGCACATCTATAATTCTCTATATCCTCTGCACGCTCCTGCATCACTTCATTCTATAAGATTTTGACTGTGATCTATTAGATTACATTGAACACTGTTTGCTACAACCTCCTGGTTAAGGCTACCCAGTGCTGCTCACTTAGATTGGTTAACTCCATGTGGACCACCCTCACTGTCAGCATGTCTTCACAGGCAGGTGCCTATGCATGAAGTGTGTGTTTGTGTTTGTGTATGCCTGGCCCATGCTCTTGATCTTTTATCCTTGCAAGAGCCTGCCTTCTGAGAACATCTTTGCAGAGGAAGGACTTTTTGATTTTAAGTTTATTTAAGTTCGACTTCAGCAGTACAAGCCCTGCACACCTCTGATACCCTCACACACATTATTTCACTTATTCTAGATGATTAGACTTCTTCTCAGGTCTATGTGGGTGTGTACACTGCCCTGTTAGCTTTGTTGCACTTGTTAGTGTGGGACCTTCATGGAGTTTTTGACCACTAGTAGCACTATGAAGTGAAGAATTTTTATTTTTTTGTTTGTGCTTGTGCATGAGGACGGCAAACCTAATTATGTCATCAGATTTATCTCAGTTGGATACTAAGATACTTGAAATATAAAGAGATATAATACAAGCCTGTGTTAAAAACTACAGGTAGGTTTAAACAAAATGTTGGTATTGTATGCATAATAGGTAATTTAGGATCCAGTGTCTTTTGAGTTTTACAAATACTTGGGACTAGAAGTCACAATGTCTTGGCCTCTTTTGCTTCTATTTCATTTGCATTTAGTCCCCCAATTTTATGGAAGTGCTAAATAGCTGGAGTAACTCTTTAAAAAGTGGGGGTTTTAAGTAGGACAGTGTCAGATCTTAAATTAGCTCCCTCAGTATGTGTGCGTGCCCTTGTCTTTCCTGTAGTACCACTACATGGACTTATGCCTTAAACATATCCAATAGAGAACACACACACACACACAGTCATGGAGAAAACTATAGATGCACCAACACGCACATATGTTCACCCACATGTGCATAGGCTAGGCTTTAACTAGATTTAGACAGGCCTCCCTCAGAGCATGAGATTCAGCCATGCAAAGGTAAACAGAGAACTACAGATGTTGGGTGTGCATATGCTACATCTCTTTGTGTGTGTGAGAGTGCATCTGCCTCCATCCGACCACGCGGCAGCTCTGAATAGCCTCCATCTCGGCTTCACTACAATTAGAGTAAAAGTGACGCGTTGCTCCAAGGCGCCGCAATTAGGCTGAGTCACGTCAGCGCTGGACAGCTCTGATGAAGGGCTATTAGAGAGCCCGGGATGATGGAGGCACTCATCACCCCCCCACCTTTACCACCATCACCATCATCACCATCCGTCACCATAACCCCCACCGCATGCTCGCCCCAACCACCCTTCTCTTCCACATCCATCACCATTACCACCAAACTTTCCCAGGCAACTACTCTGAGCAAGAGTCATTCTAACCTGGCAGCTCTCTACCCGCCATTTTTCCCTCCTCTCTTTTCTGCATCTGTCTCATTTCCTGCCACGGATTCATATATATTTCGGGATAAGTGCTCTCCATGAATCTTACACCTGCTTTCTCTCTCTCTTTCTGCCTTTTCCCACTTTCTATCCTTCATCCACTCTCCTTCCTTCTGTTCATCCGCACGCCTATTCATCTTTCTCTCTCTAGCCTCAGTGAGTGCTTCACTCTCCCTCTTCCTTCCGCTTTTTTTCCCTCAGAGTCATGCACCTCTTTTAATAGCTCAATTTCTCTTATTCTCCCGTTATCTTCACCAATTTGATGCATTTCACCTGGCTTGAATCATTTTGCTCATATCAATCCATCTCCTCCTCCCTCACTCTTTTACTCTCTCACCTATTTTAATACCTTACTCGAAAGCCTCTGTTTGTCTCTGAAAATGAATATTTTGTGTGGCTTCTAGGAACTCTGACTCCAAAAGGAATTATTATTTGATATAGACAGTCTGGAGGTACTGTATGGTCTAGATTGATTTTCTGACTGAATTGTGTTAGCTCTGTGAACAAAATCAGTCTTTGGGTTATTTACTGTAGTTGATGTAACAAATGACTTTCATCTATTGACATTTTAGTGTAACTAAACAATTTAACGCCAAATGGATTAAATGCTGTTTTTCACCCTTTAATAATTGTTTGAATTCATTTCATTTTAGCTGAAATAGTTTACTTTTGTCATGATGATTTGGTATTATGTTTACAAATATTGGTTTTAAATAAGAATTTTAATGACTTAGTTATTTGACATTGTGGTGTAACAAATAATAAATCTGTTTTAGCAATATGTGCAGAAGGGTTTGGTTAATGCTAACTGTAATGCCACTTTAGCATTAATTAACATGTTTTTAGGTGACTCAGCTGTAAGGTGCATGAATTGAGGGGTTTAATCAAATTATCATAAATGCAGTATTCATAAGTCCCACTTGCACTTGTGAAAATGTGTAATTAATTAGATCAGGGTAGCTCTTCCTTGAGGACCGGGTTGTATACTGACGCACTGTATACGACAAGAATATCAGTGTCATTTTTAAGCTGTGCATGTCTGTCACTGTAACATTTTGTAACATACCTGTTCTGTGAACATTTTTTATTGCTTTAGTCTTTATTGGCTTTATTTATTTCTACCATTTTCTGTTGAACTAATTTTCTTTAAATCTTAGAGCAAGTCATTTTTTCCATCACAAATATTTGTTCTGTGAAAATTCCATTCTGTAAAGCCGAGTGACAGGATAATAGTGTCCAAATGACTAACTTCAGTCCACAATTTATTTGTCAGTAGCAGTTGGCTCAAAGATGCATAACTATGTACAGTGCGTGTGTAAAGTTCCTGAAAAGTTCTGAGTAACTACTTTGTTTCAAGGCTGAAATTCAAGAAATCAGAGCCCTTTAAGTGCAGATCAGTTACTAAGAAACTTTTTGTAATAGCAAACAACATAACCACAAAAATCACAGCAGCATCAAAACAATTCCAGAAATAACAGCAGGCCACGCAACAAAAATCTTATCTGCCAATTCACTGCTAAAGGTAGGCAATGTTATTTGTGATGTACATACTATGTATGTACATCAGAAATATCTCATATTTGTCTAGCTTAGAGGGAAATACTACCTAATAACATCTGTCAAATCAACTTCCTCTATTCACTGTGAGCTAACCAAATAGTGTCTTTTTTTTATTCATGAGGTCAATGTGTGTGTTTTATGCAACAGTTAAACCTTATAATTGGTAGCTGTCACCATTTAGAACCAACTAAGCTTTATGGAGGGACTAGTTTCTGCTCTTAATTGAGTTATGCATTAATCTCATCTGCCACACAATGAAAAAAACCCATAACTTCCTCTCTGAATCTCTCCTCCTCTTCCTTTGTCTCCACCACTGTCTAGACCTCCTCTAATAACATCCAAGCCACGGTGGCGAGCCAAACAGAAAAGAGAACCAAAGGAAGGTTTGTGCCAGCAGGCGGGAAACACCTGCTGTGCTTTCTGGATGACCTTATCATACTGACACCTGACCACTTTGGCTCCCAGCCACTGCTGGACAACAGCAATTGGTGTAGCCACCAGACTACCACAGTCGCTTATGTTTGTCAAGGTAAGAGAGGGCATTTTGGTTAGAGGGCAAGTCAGATTTGTGTGTAGCTGAAAGACATTAAACATTTTCTGCCTCCTTTTTGTCCGCGCTATACCTATATATATTTCTGTATATGAGGTGGTCCTGATTTAATCCTGCCGTTTCCAGTGTGTGTCTCTGTGTATTTATCTGAACTACTGACAGTATATAGTGCACAGAGCTTCAAGGTCTGTGAAGTAAAGCCAAAGCTGAAGTGTCTTGAACCTGCATGCTTTGTAATGGCCAGCAGGGGGCAGCTCAATGGGCTGCAATAAAAGAAAGGTATTATTGAGTTTTCTGGAGAAATGATTCTTCTTCCTTGATTTATTAGCTCAGTAAACAGTTTCCTAATGAGTTTATGGTCTCAATTGCTCATTTCAAGTCTTCTCCTATACATCATGATGTTCATTTTGTAGATTATGGTCCAATTTAGACTAAAAAAGATGATAAAGCATTGTATGCTTTAGGGCATGTGAAGGAAGGACTCACATCTTTGGTCAGTATGACCTTCCCTAATGTGCTTTTGTTACTCAAACCTCTTAATTACCACTTTTCCTATTTGGCCTATTTCAAGTTTTTCCAGAAGTATTATATTGTGCAATTCTTTTTATTTTTTATTTTATTTTTTATTTGCTGTTCTTTTATTGTTATGAAACAGTATGCATTTTTTACAGTTGATCTCATTTTCCCATTGATTTAACTCTTTAACTGTGTTAAAGGTTCAGTGTGTAACATTTAGGAGGATTTATTGTCAGAAATTAAATACAATATTCATATGTTTTCATAAGTGTATGTTCATCCTAAAATAATTAGATAATTAGAATGAGTCATTTATATCTACAGATGCCTTTATTATTGTGACAGCTGAGGACAGAGAGAGAGAGGGGATGACATGCAGCAAATGGCTGCAGGTCGGATTCGAACCCTGGGCTGCTGCAACCTCAGTACATAGGTTGCCAGCTCTACCCACTGAGCTAAACGGGCACCCTGGAGGCCACCATGTTGAACGACCATGTTTCTACAGTAGCCCGGAACAGATGAACCAGACACTGGCTCTAGATAGGGCTGTTGACATTTTTCGCCATTGTAGTTTCTCCTTTGCACGTCACCGCTAGATGCTATAAACCTTACACACTGGTCCTTTTTAGTACAAAGTATAAGATTTGTATAAGTATAAAGTATTACTTAGAACTAGTACAGCTCATCACTCAAATCACCAGGACTGCCCTTTTCCACCTAAAAAACATAGCTCGCCTCCACCCATCAGCTTCTCTGGTGCCTAAACTGATCCATGCCTTCATCACATCCAGAATAGACTACATAAACAGCATTTTATACGGAACACCATCCAAAGTCCTCAATGAACTCTGGTATATCCAGAACTCTAATGCTCACCCACACCCACACCCACTCCAGTGACCATATAACCCCTGTCCTCCAGAAACTCCCCGTCTCACAACAGATCCAATTTAAAGTAGTTAAACTCACATTTAAGCTCACAAAGCCCTCCATAACCAGGCCCCCCATACCTCACCGACCTGATCCACCACCACAGCCTCCACTCCTCTGATATATAGCTGCCCCCTCACTCTGAACTCTCTCCCCAAGCACATCCAAGACTGCACAAATCTGTCCATGTTGAAATCTTTAATAAAATTTACCTTTTCAGAACAGCTTTTAACTCATGTTTAATGTTGTATGTTGTATCATGAAACACACTTTATAAATAAAATGTATTATTATTAGTAGTAGTAGTTGTAAAATCACTACTACTAGTATTAGAAGTAAGTAGTAGAAGTATCAAAACTGCAGATAGCCACAGTTTTACAATCTGGGTATAAAAGGTTTTTTTTCAACAGGGTCATTGAATTGAAAGGGTTTCAGAGCTCTTTTTCTGCCTACTAAAAATCTCAATTAATATTATTCTTTCATTACGTTGCCTTTGCTTTGTTGTGCCCCAAAAAAGAACATTATTGTTATCAACACAGGCTTTGTAGACCTGGTAATTGTGAATGTCTGATTTAATTAAAAGAGCCCCATGCTCATTTTAGCAATCTGTCTATTCTCTACACCCCCTGTCCTTCTTTCACTGTCATCCACCTACTGTATCACTGTCTCTGTGCATTTCACCATGGTTACACCTGGTAATGTCCTTGTTCCTCCTATCTGACATTTTATCCTCCTCCATCACCCTTTGCCATTCGCCTTTTCCATCTCCCCACACTGGAATTACCCTGATTATGATTATAGCCGTGATGATAATGATAACCACTGCAAAATTGCACTCTCTCTCTCTCTCTCTCATATCCAACACCCAGGAGATTATGATTGACTGAAAGGCTGCCTGCAAATGTTTCCCTCATCTCATTTTTTCAGCTTTCCTCAATGTTTCTTCCATCTTTTTTTTATTTATTTGGTTTTTTCATACTTTTCTCTCTCCCTCCACTCATTGCCCGTTCCCTCTCCAGCTCACCTCTTGTCTCTTTTCAGTCTTTTTCAATTTTCTGGCAGTCTTTCATCTCTGTTGTTGTGCTCCTTTCAACCTTTCCTGGTCCATCTTACCTCCACCACTTGTCCCGAGCTCTCTCCTTTTCTCAGTCCTAGTTTTCAGCCACTTATTTGTTCTCCTCTCCCTCTCTCCACTCTTCTCTTCTCATGCCTGCTTATTCTACTACCACAAAGAAACAAGACAAATTTGCTTTTTAGCCATATTGCATTCAGGAAATAATTATAGAGTTGCCTTGCCTCTTGAATATATGAAGTGGACAACATGAAATGGCTTTGTTCCTCTCCTTCATCTTTCATTGATGTATCCACTTCCTTACTGTGTGCATTTCCTGTTCTTTCTTTCCTTCTTGTTCTTTACCAGTGCAACTTTGAACTCCATGTATCTTATTGACATAGCTGTATCATTTAGATCATGTACAAAACTTGAATAGACCTTTTTTCTCTGCATGCAGGAGTCCCAGATCAGGTAGATCTACAGTACCGTCAACCAGAATCTACAGGGCTTTCAGGAGGAGGTGAAGCCTATTAGAAAGATTCTGACTCCAGGCCACCTTAGAAGTGTATTATGCTGTTAAAGCTTGTTTTCTTCCCACTCCTGCCAAGATACACTGCCTCTTCAACCTCAGGGATACAGTATCTAACACAATAACACATGATAAATGGGTTATATGGATACACACACATCATACACATACTTACTGTACAATACCTCAAAAATGTGTTCAAGAAAATGGAACTGCTCCTGGTTACAGTGATTGCAAAGTTCAATCCAATCCCAAAGTCATTTTGTCTAAACAACATTTTTTGAAGGTTTTTTTTTTTTTGCAAACCCGAACCTCAACAAAAAGCAAAAAGATTATAGAAAATTATACCATTTCAGTAATCGCAGTATTTTTCAAAATTATTTTTGAACTCGAGTCTGCCCCAGCCTGCCAAGATATCGTTTCTTGCTTGGCGTGTCTGACATATCAGCACTATAAAAAACTTTATTAGAGTAGTTATTCTCCTTACTTACTTCTCAGACTGTTCACTGCTGACATAGACTGAGGAAGCATTTGCCACTTTGCCTCATTAAAGTAAAAGTTATGGGAAATATCTGCTTCCATGATTATGTGTTATTGTTCATTATGTAGTTTTGATTTCTATAATTATCTTACTATATTTTTTAACATTAATACATGAGGGCCCCCACAATAACTAAGGACTTGAAGCGCTAAAAGCAACAACATTTCTGATGATTTGTTCTTGTTTTCATAACTTTTTCTTCTGCAACATCATGAATGAATCTTCATTCTGTGTTGGCCATGTATGTTTTGGAGACTCCAAACCTGAGCTGAAAATAGCTAGATAAGACAAAGGGTGGTACAAGGGTAATTTCCCTTTCCACTTATTCCATTTCTGTAAACTGCAAATGAGTCTGCAGTTCTTGAGACAGCCAGCAAGTAAGCCTCAATACCAAAGCCAAGACCAGTAGCTTTAGTACACATCTGTTTTTATTCTCTCTTTCTCCATCCCTTTCCGGTTGCTTCAGGATCAGCTGAGAGCTCACCCAGACTTCCTTAATACCAAAACCACTGTCACAACCTTGGATCCATCAGTGCTTCAGGTAATCTGCATCTCTCTCTCTCTCTGTGTGTTATATTTCTTTTCTCTCGCTCACTCAATCAAGTTGTCTCACTGCTTCTTCCACTTGTTTGTCCCTCCAGACTTTAAAGGCTATTATCTGCTGGATATTTCAATATCAATACTTTGTCTGCTCCACAATCGCATTTATCTTATGTGTAATATCCTAATTGTAATCCACTCTATAAGCATAGATCACACAGTTTCTACCCCTACAATAACACATAGATATATCTTAATCAGAGCATGATATTCAGAGGAGGGATCTCCCACACATAATAGTGTTATTGATCAATATGTAGATAATACATCAGAACTGGGTTTACATTTTATAGAAAATCTTTTGGACTAAATCTAATTACTCAATTTAAATCCACTGCAAAGTTATTGCATTTTTCACGTAATTATAGCTTACACTGTCATGGTCAAATCAATGATAATGAAGAGGCAGAAAAGGGTATAAATTAATAATCTACTTTTTTTATTAATTTTAAAGACAGAGCAATTAGATTTCAGGATGCTTTTTGTCAATCTGTGTTAGAAAAAGCACAAAAATATTCAATGGATGTCTTTAGCTCATACTCCTCTCACTCCAGTGTCCAGTTGGACCAGTCTGGATCTGGTGACTGGAGAGATGTGTGGTCATTTCTAAGTACTAGACACAGGCTACCATTTTAATTGTGTTGCATTCTAACGTTTTTGCTGTGTTAAAATACGGCTTTGAATGTTTTTCTCTTTTGTTTATCACACTAATGTGTCTGAGAGTAGCTTCTTGTTATCTACTAGAAAGATGATTATCGTTCTTTGTAAATGTCAGATTGTTTTTCAAGCAGGAATATAATTTATTCCTTAAGTGCATTATTCTAGTTTATTAACATCTCAAGCCATCAAACAGTCTAATGTGCTGTTATGAAACCAGACATCTTGTTGAAGCGCTGTGCAGGTGTTTTTGCATGCTTGACTAAAACTTAAAGATATCACTCGTATCAATGGTCCTTTTTCCTTTGTGAGGAAATGCAAGTAATTATCATTTCTTTAGTTATTTTATAGGTACTGTTGATATTCTGTTGTTTTTTATTTCCATTTGGTTGCAGTTGCCTGTGATAGTGGCGATAGCATTTCCTTTTGATTTGTTGTTGTTTGTGTTGAGGTGAGAAGTTGATATAAGCCTCTTAGGCCTTTTTATCTCAGCAGCATGTTGTTGATTGCATTAGCTTTCTCTCTTTTTTTGACTGTCATAGTTTTTATCATTCTACTTAAGTTAATGTTGTGCACATAAAGTGCTAGGCAAGATCCTAATGGAAAAATAAAGTCACTTTATCAGCCTAAATCAGGAGCAGGGTTGCAGTAGAGAAGAGCATTCCATTCTCTAATTGAAATGCCCTGTATTCACCCTCATTGCCTAAATGAAATTCTGCTTGCTCTGTGTAGGTGGAAAATATTTTTTTATTGGTACAAAGTAAAAAACAATATTGCAATCTAAAAGTGATTTCTATGTAGCAATGACTGATCACAGTTGGTTAACATTAGGGCACTGTGTGCAGTTTACTGATGTCTTGTTTCATGATTTCTGTGTTTTATAAAGTAATATAATTCACATACCTCTTGCTGCCATTCGCTACCACCACCATACAAAGTACTACTTTCTTCCTGAAAAGCAAGATGGTAAATTTCAAGGGGTTTATCCTGATAAATAATAGATTTTTAATATACTGCAACATGTAAATATGTCTTACGTCTTGTAACATTTGAGATTTTACCAAGGATGTGTTTGGTATAGGCTTTCAAATAGAATGAAGGGAATATCTTGAGCTGTTAAGGGGTTTCTTGGTTTATTTTTAATTAGTAAATATTTTATACTTTATTCACGGTGTATAGCAGTTTATAAAATAGAACTTACACAGTGCTTTACAGAACATGAAAAGGGAGAGAAAAAGATTAGAAAGATTTATTACTGAAAACACAGTGATATCACGGTGTAAAGACGGCCCCACAGATAAGATGATGGATTAGAGGATGGTCTGTGGTTTAATAATCTTTTGAAGAATCGATCGATTGTATTATCTTAGGTGACAGATTGATGAATACAGCAGGGGACATGAGTGTGTTTACATGTTTATTTCTATGTGTGTGTGTGTGTGTGTGTGTGTGTGTGTGTGTGTGTGTGTGTGTGTGTGTGTGTGTGTGTGTGTGTGTGTGTGTGTGTGTGTCATGGGTGCCCTGAGTGAATCTCATGTGTATGAAAACCTACTGGAATTGAAGGGTCTCAAGAAGCGGTGGGACTATAATATGACACCTCTTGTAGTTCCCATGAGCCTGATCCTCTTTTTTCCAAAACGCCAATACAACAAACATATCCACACACACCCTCATACATGTTTAAATACACACACTCACACACTCCTAAAAATTCTCCTGATGCATCAACCCACAATGTCAATTCCACCCGTCCCATTCTGTCCAGTCAATCCAGTACATTACCACAGTCAATATAAGAGGTCCTCATCTGCTGTACTCTGGTGTGTCTTTGCTGTGTTCACTGTTTGCCAGTTTTATGATTCAGGCCCAGTTTGAAACTCCTTTGAAAAACGCAGCATGAGGCGCAGCTAAAAGCTCCCCTTTGGTTGAAAGATAGAAGGCCTCTCAGCACCAGGCTCTGCTCTCTACACACTGCTGTCAATGTGCCACTTTACCACACGCCACTGCGAATCAATAGCACTGCATTACTATAGGAACAACATGGATCAACACTCCACTGATGGCTTTTGTGTACAGTACATCTTTTGTTTTTAGTTTAGTTTGTACATGGCTGTGGGTATTGTGGGTTTGCGTAGGTGCTGCTTTCCATTTACACAGATGACATCCTCATCAAAACTGTATGATTTTATAACATGCAAAATAATCTAGCATCTGCAATGTTAGTAATAACCCTTTGTTAATGGAACAAGCTTTATTTAGCCATTCTGTTTAGTGTGTTGTCCATGCAAAAGGGCTGTGAATACATTTCAGTAGTATTTTGTGCTCTTTAAATATTTAGTCTCCAATCACAGCATTAAGGGAGAAAGGCTATTGGAAAACATCCCTGGGAATGAGTCGGTGTGCTAGTGTAGCTTTTGTTCCATGTTTGTTGTACCTGCGTGTAAGTGTGTATTTATCTATGTGTTTGTGTGTTT
Organism: Dicentrarchus labrax; assembly: GCF_905237075.1. Taxonomy (NCBI): domain Eukaryota; kingdom Metazoa; phylum Chordata; class Actinopteri; family Moronidae; genus Dicentrarchus; species Dicentrarchus labrax. Next base: position 6,768,376 of record NW_026136717.1, read on the forward strand.
AGCTTGCAGTCGGTCAGACAGACCCTGTCCAAGATGGCTGCCACTATCCGAATGGTGGACGAAAGTCAGCCATTGCTCTGAAGGCCTGTTGTTCTGAGAAAACACACTCTGGTGTCACCAAGTGATGTTTGCAAATTAACTGATGCAACTAACATACTTCTGTTGAGCCAGACATGATATTTCTTAAACCTAACCAAGTAATTCTGATGCCTAAGCCCAACCACACTACGACCATTTTAGAATGTTAACCACGTTTACTATTGTTACCATAAAAAACTCCAGGGAGACTGTGTGTATTCAGAAAAATGGGCATTCAGAGCAGTGGACTTGTTTTGTGGACTGTTTTTGGAATTGTTGGACAAATGGCCTTTCGGTTCAATGGGAAATTTTTTGGACTATTGGGGTTTCAGAATAATGGCCTGTCGGAACAATTGTCAGGCCCCATCTGACCAGGTATTCCAGGTGGAAGTCACCAAGCAGCACGGCAAGCAGAAGTTCAGACAAGGTGAGATCTCACACACACACATGCTAGTACTACATCTACTTCACTGGTGTTTGAGAAAGACCATAACTACATCTGATGCCTTCCACTGAGGAAATCACACTAACCTCTAAGAAATTAAAACAAGGAAAACTGGAACCAAAGACGGAAATGAAACAAGATTAGATCAAGCAATGGCCTCATATAGGTTCCATCAGTCTTCTGTTATAGACCATGGCTCCACTCACACATTCTTCATGCTGCTGCTGCTTCACTACATATTGAACTGCAATAGCTCAAAAGAGAGTGAAATGATCAAAATCACAATATTGCAGGGGGATGGAGATTGTTGTGCCTCAGTTTGCGTAAGAGAAATTCATTTGCGCATAATTGCTGTGAATTATATTGCCGTCACTGTCTAACCATTAAATATTAATTGTCTCAGACTGCCGCCCTTATGTTGCTGATCTCCACTAAATGGAACACTTTATACAGATGCCATTTGTCACAGTTATTTGCTGTCATCTCATATTTGGTCCCCTGCTAAAAGTAGCTCCCTTCTAACTGCATCTTTGTTCAAGACTCCAATATGAACAAAGTGACATTTTGAATGTGAAGGCAGAGGTAATTCTTATTTATTAATCTCTTTGAGATAATCAGGCTTGCTGTTTTCCTTCAGCTTTTATTTACCCAGGAAAGGTTGACTGGGCACACTGCTTTTGTACAGCAGCATGTGGCTGCACTTCCAAACTCCTCACTGCAGAGAACTACTGTACCTCACACAACCAAACTCTTCTACAACTGGAGGTGACAAGCTCCACTAGAGCAGTTAGAGACCAAGTGCCATGCAGTAGAGAATCTTACTCAGATTTTCTCAGCTGGTTTGAAGTGCAGACTGTCTAGTCCAAAGCCCGGAAAATATCATTTCTTTCTCCAATCTGAAAGATCCATGAAAGACATTCTCAATAGAAAATGGACACAATGTGTAGTTAATGACATCCTCAATTATTTGGTTAAAAACAGGATAAAGAAGTTTGGCTGCTGACTTAATGACCTTAATTACCATTTTGATGAATTACCTCAGCTTTTGTACAGTTAGTTCTTTTCGTCCTCTTCAGTCAGCTACGTTACAGAAGGTGATTTGTCTGTCCTTGCTTTATCAAAAAAATTGTTTTATCTTTATTCTTTTTTACAGACATGCATATTTAATTCATGTTTTATTTTTTTAAAAGAAGGATTTCTGTAAAGTGACCTAAATTAGGACAGTGATGTATAAGGGTTGTTACCCACAACCCACAACCCACAATCCACAACGTGCAGAGATCTGGTTTAAGCTGCATAGAACTACTTGATTTGATTTGATTTAAAATATTGGTTATTTCAGAACACCAAGGTAGTAACTCTTTGATAAGTGAAAGGTGCAAACCTTTATTCAAGGTTTTTGATATTCTAACATTCCCAGTTTTTGTCTCTATTGTATTTAGTTAGCATAGCCCTCAGCTTGAATTTATGAGGCTATATAAAGTTTATATTGATTTAGATTGACTCTCCAAGAGTTCAAAGTCCTTGCCACTTGAATAATTCTGTAAGTAATGTTAAAAATTCGTGCAGCTGGTAAATCAAACAGTGGGGCTGGCCTTTGGCAGCAACAATATTATTGTGTGTATTACAAAACCAGGCTTGAGGATTTTGGATGACATTTCTGAATTATGAGCAGTTCATCTGTTAAAATGCTGTATAAAGGCAGACAAAGGTCAGAATTAGACATCACTCAACAAATCATGCAAAATGCAGTTAAACCATTATGCACAACATTTAAAGAACTCATCCATTTTATCTAGGACTCCTGACTAACACTGTTTCCCAGAAGGCTTTAAATTGGAAGCAGCAAGCAGTGCTAATTGTTTAAAATTAATAGACACAGGTGTGACTCATCTTAACACGGTGAGCTACATATCATGGGCCAGAATGTTTTACACCTTAGTTTTATGCTCAACCAATGCTGCATTTTTCTATCACTAGGTCCATCAGCAGCATACAGCCAGAGCTGTTATTAGTTTCACTTATTGGCTGACTAAACCTTGTGACAAACTATTATTGAGTCTTTGAGGATATCCTTTAGAAATAATTATTAAAATTCATTGCGATAACATGTTTATGTTGTCACTCTTCCTCTAGGTGTGCAATGCTCTGTCAGAGTCTGCCAGGAAAGACAAAGTGGTGGAGACTCCTGATTCCTTGTTCAGCTACCTGATAGAGCGAGTCAGGAACAACCTGCACATAGTTCTCTGTATGAGCCCAGTGGGAGAGCCCTTCTGGTATCTTCTGATACTGTTTCCTGCTCCACACTGTGTCCAATATCAGCTGGTACTGGGCACGTCACTAGTCAGCCCTTGGTGCATCCCGTGCCAGCCCCTAAAATACCTCTCAACCTCCCAAAAGAAATTTTCAAGTAAAAAAAAAAATTAGACTGATTAACAACTGCTGCATCGACTGCAATGTGTGAAATTCATCATCAGTATAGAGGAAAGTTTTCACTGACCACTGTTGATTGATGTGCCGTGAATGTAAGGCGCAGCTGCTCCTCTGCTTCCACACACACAGATGCGGGATGTGCTGAAGGTGCTATAGCAACCCTCCAACCCCAGGTGGGTGAGGTATATTATGTGTCACCTGTCACCTGCAATATCTTTTGTTGTACTTATTGCGAGCAGCGTGAGCTTTCCAGATGGTTTCCAGTAATGTTTTTCATAGTGTCCTGTAGTCTTTGGTCTGTAGGCCTGTTGATCTGTTGTGGCAGCTTCTCTAGAATGAACAAAAGGTAGTTCAAAGGCAGCTTCCAGCCAACAGCAGAACTTAAAAAATGTGGTTTTGTCATAAGTGACGACTCTGTTCTGTCTGTGTAATGTAGTACTGATGGCTAAAGTAGCCTACCAGCTTTTTTAATACTGCCGTATCGTTTCTCTGACCAAACTGTGATTTACAGTGTTGCAGCGGCATTATGAAAGTGTTTTGAATGTATTTATAATTAAGTCTAAATGTAATGCCACAGCATTACAGTTTTATTGGCTTAAATACAAATGCTAAACATGCATGAATGAAATAAATCACATTGCACTGAAAAACTATTGTGAATCTTGCATTAGGCTCATGATGCAAAGACGCAAAATTTAATTAACTTCATCAATTCCTCCCCAAATTCCATCCAACAATATCTATGAAAATGAAATATATGAAATAAAATCGACAATTTCAATTATTTCCCATTACTGTGTTTAATGATTAATAATAACAACAAGACTGGCTGGAATACACTATTTTCCTGCCTCTACTTATTTTCTCTTATCTTCGCTCTCCTTGAGAATCCTTTTCTCTCTTGTTTCACACTGTTCTGACCTGCAGTCCTCAATGAGTACATTAACACAGATGAATAGTCCTGCTTGTACAACCATAATTAGAGCAGAAAATTTCATCTGCTAATGTGTTTGGCTAGGTACTCACTGTGCATATACACCAACTTCCAAGCCTTCGACACACAGGTTTATGAAAAGGAGCACAGTATGAATCATACTGCAGTGCTTCTAAGCTGAAGAGCCTCAGCACTTAATGGCACTCTTCAGCTTCCCTCTAGCAGCTGGATGTGAATTGTTGCCTTAACAACAATGAATTATATGCAAGTATTGTACATTTCTGATTCATTTTGGGGCACTATTATAATCTGGTAAAAAAAAATTCTACTGACAGGTAAACAACTCTGCTTCACCATTGTACAGTATAGAAGGATCTGCTGAGTAACATTACACAAAAGCACACCTTCAAACGCCTTGCAGCACTTTTTTCTCTCGTTGCAAATAGATTGAGTGACACGCGCCTCATGTCACATGTCCATGTTGTGATGTGGTTTAGTCTGTTTTACAGCAGACACTGGAAAACAGATACCGTGATTATTTATATAATTCAAATAATCTGTTCCTGCATGAGAATATGACTCAAGACCAGTTCTTGTAATTAATCACAAACGTTGCAGGAATGGGTCACTTTTTTTCTCATATTAGTACTGGCCAATTTTTTGTCAATCTTTTTTTTTTATTTTACAAACTGTGGGGAATAGGCTGCCATGTAAAGCAGTATTTTTTTCTGGAATTTGGTACATTTCAACAGATACTGACATGACTCTGACTGTGCATAGCATTTTTATCCCTTGCTTCACATCTCACATATTGAGACAATGTTCCGATTTCGATTGCCTCTAGTTTTCTAAAGTCAAATCACTGCAGAAGAGACGCTTTTCTGAAATCTGGTCTGAAAGCTTTATCCAATGGTTGCGAAGAAAGCAGGGAAGGCTGTCATCACGGGACAGTGTTTGATGTCAATCAAACTGCGCACATAGGTTAAGTGCAGGTTAAACTGTCACAGTCTTAGCTTATGCTATGCCCAATGGGGAAAGTTGTGAGTCACCACAAAGTCACAAGCTATGCAGATTTAGATGAAATATGATTTAAAGTACCACAAATAAAAGGAAATGCAGCTACAACAAAGAATGGGAAACTACTTATAAGGAAGCTGGTGGAAGGTGACTACTGCCATAGACCATAATAACAACTGTTAAATTTTAGCTTCCTTTATGCTTACTGTATTTACTTAGAATGGGAGAATGGGAGTTGGGACAGATGCATCCAAATAAAATATATTTTCAACAATTACATTTTTTTTCCTTCACATGCTAAAGGCCTAACCTGTAACCTGAATAGTCTATTGTGTGCTACTGAGTCAACCATTATATTCAAATTGTAGTCTACTTCTGAGCATTGCTAATGTGTCCCAGATTGTCCCACACAGACATTTTCTTTGTCCCACATTTGGTTTGTTGGTCACCCTAGCTCTCTTTCTTAATGTTGTGTGCATTTTGTTCATTGGGTGAACTTTAATAATAAAGCCCTTTTAATGATGTATTAAAAAAGACACAATTCAAATACACTAGTGGTCTTGCATCCCTCGGATACATGTAATTATACCCTACAGTTCCTCTCAGCAGTTCCTCAATATTGCATTGAGGACAGTGGGTCGTGTCTCACCATGAATCAGTGTGTTAATGGCTGATTGACGCTCGGTGTCGAGCAAATGAGGTCTAGTAAGCTGGGTGATGCTGTAGCAAGGACCTGAGGCTCGCTGTAATTGGAAATGACAGGGTGGATGCTGTGGCAGAGAGGGGTCAGCTAGCTGCACACACACACACACACACACACACACACACACACAGCACACACATTTTTTCCTTCTTCATTCTCTCTCTCTGCCGGTGTCACGCTCACACACACATGCATATACACACACACACACACACACACACACACACGTTCTTTCTCACAGAAGACCTCTTTCCCTCTGTCTTTCTCTGATTCACTCACTCACACTCACGGCCTGGTTGTAATTAGTGGCACAGGGTAGTGGTCACACATAATGCTGCTAATTGGGCTGGCAGGCTCCATTACCCAGAGCTAATCACCATTCTCTGGGTGACGAGGCGTCCTGGCCCTCTGACCACTAGCTGCTAGCAGGATCCATATCACATTGCCAGAGCTCGGGGAGCCCTGCTGCACCAATTAACCAGCTAAAGTCACTGACTCACTCTGTAGGTCTCAAGCATATTCTGCTTTACCATATTTTTAGGTACTACTTTTGAACTGGGTCCTGCTGCTTAAGGCTAGCCAATCTACTTACTAATTTGTGACATCTAACCAACTGCGGGGCGGACTGTCGTTCTTCTGCAAGTGTCCTTGAGATAGACCTCGTCCCTACCTGTACCACTTGACAGACTCTATGGTCAGAGGTGTAATTGGGATCAATTTAAATGAGATTAAATGTGTTTTTGCAAACAGGAGCTGCCTCCTTCAGTACCCAGTGCTAGTCAGCTGCACCAGACGGGCTCTCTGGGTGGCCCAAAGATGTCCTGCTGGTGTCCTGCAGTTTTAGTGACTGCTGTTTCTGCTGTCTCCTACCACAGTAAGATTCTCTTCATCCTTTCTCTGACACAATGAGGCCTTTAAGAGCCCCATGAAATGCATCTGGTCCATCAGAGCCTCGAGGCTAGCCAACCTGTGAGTGCAGCAGCCTTTGAATGTGAGAGAGAGGAGAGAATGAAGGCAGTAACCTGAACATGAACAGGAACAGAAAGCTTTTTTTCAGCTTTCCACATCAGGAGTCTTTCATTTTTGTGCCCATTAAACATGACCTGACTTTAATTGCATTTGCAAGCCTCTCGAACCAGACCTCACTTCTAATGAGGGTTTTGTAGTGCTTTATTTAGCTTCAGCTGTCTTGCGATTCCAGAAAGTACTAGCCTTCTATTTGTATTGTTTTCATAATGGTTTATCATAAGTTAATAGGCTCTATGCACAAAGTAACCCTGTACATTTAGTGTTTTTACAATCAGTTATAGGGCTCTACATTTGTTATTGTCACACAAGCCTGATTTATTTTAAGTTCCTGGGCCAGGTTTCCTAACATCTGCTTGTCTCTGAAAGCATTTTTACAGAACGGCACTAAAGAGCCCTGTCCATGGTTCTGAAAAGGATGACGAAATGATGAAGTAACTAAGCTAATTTAACTGTCAACTATTCACAGGGTCTCCTGCAGTATATTATAGTGCCTGAAGTAAAGACCACCACTTCCATCAGAAGAAATTATTACAGCTTTATAAACTATACCGTTTATTTTCAGGGAAAATAGCAGAGGCAACACATGACATGCAAAAAAGGTAAGATTCAAATGGAGAACATTGGTAAGGGTTGTGTTGCGTACCAGTCAACTCCAGGAAGACTCCAGGCAGACAAGAAGTAGTCCCACACATAGCCCCCCGTTAACTGGAAAATAGTTGTTTTTATTTATTTTTTTTTCTCCTTTATAGATAATTAACAAAAAAAATCATGAACAAGTAGGTTGATAATCAATAATTATTTCATTACTATTTCATTATTTTAAAGAATAGCGCATTGCCACTGCTTTGCTTCTCATCCACTTATGTTGTGCTCGAATGGACAGGAATGATTCAGCCACCAGTAACTTCCAATGTGCATATGAGTATTGATTTTAAAAGAGACCTGACCTAACCGGTTGTATCCTTAAAGATGCTGTTAGCCTTCTGTAACTGGATATGATGCATTCGTAAACTGTGATCTTTTCTGAGAGCGTTTGAAGTTACACCACTTTTTGGAATCAATCTGCAAAATCAGAAGATACATAGAAAGAGTTTAATGATCAAATTTCAGTTTTCAAGGAAAAGGGTCTTTTCAGTCCTCTATCCTCAACGATATTTTGCTCTGCAATGTACTTTGGGTGTTAAATATATCAGACTGGAACTTACCTGCTCAATTCTAGTGTGGATGTTATACATCATTTGCAGATAATGGGATGACTTTTTGCAACTCTGAAGGAGAAAGAATGGCTAAAAATCCTCAAAAATCTCTTCTGAAAGTCCCCTTTCTTGCCCTTTGCAGTTTTAGTTCTCTCTTCAGTCACTTTACAGTTGCCACGTGTCTGACTTCTACTAATCTTCCTCTGTGGATAAATGGCTCTATTCAATTCACTAAACACCTGTCTCTGTTTAAATCGTTATGTCACTCATCTGATTTTGTGTGTGTGTGTGTGTGTGTGTGTGTGTGTGTGTGTGTGTGTGTGTGTGTGTGTGTGTGTGTGTGTGTGTGTGTGTGTGTGTGTGTGTGTGTGTGTGTGTGTGTGTGTGTGTGTGTGTGTGTGTGTGTGTGCGTGCGTGCGTGCGTGCGTGCGTGCGTGCGTGCGTGCGTGCGTGCGTGCGTGTGAGAGAGAGAGTGTCTGTCCAGGCTGTTGGCAGAGAAACTCAGTGAATTGGGGGAACAGGTGAGCAAGCTGCGTAACGGCCTTTTCAAGATCAGTGACACACGGGAGAAGGTGGAGGCCATGTCTGTAGAGCTGGAGGAGGCCAAGAAGCAGGTGGTGAGTTCCAGATACAGTGTGACGAGTACCTATCCGACATTGTACAGCAGAGGATAGAGGGAGACAGGCAGCAGAAGGTAATGTAGCTTAGCAGTGCCAGAGGGTCGAAGTTTGCATATATCTAGTGAAATATCTTAACATTAATAGATGGATTGGCCCATTCATGGTTCACAGATGATATATACTAACGATTTTGATGATCCTTTGACTTATATGACTCTAGCAGCACAATTAGGTTGAGATTTGTGGTTTTGAGTGAAATTTCCCAACTTGTCAAAAGCAGCAGCTTGGTCGGTGGCCCTATGCTTCTCACTATGACACTGTAGGTACCCCTCTAGCGTCAGTTTTGCATGTGCAAGTCAAGTTAGTAATGATAAATATGCAACATCTGGTTAGACTTTCAAAATAAAGCTTGCTGAGAAACATTTTCTGACTTTAATCAGTTGCAGTTAGGTTTAGGCACAAAAATGACTTGGTTAGATTTTGGAAAAATACGTAATTTAATATAAAGTAACAAAAGTATTGTAAGTTATGTTACATACATAACATAATTTTAAAAAGTCAACTATGACTTTTTGTTTCACATGGCACATGAACAGTTTTCTCCTGGGTGACCAGCCATCCCCCACCCCAGCCTTCTCTGTATGCGTAGGGCCACAGACCAAGCAGTCCTATCTGACGACGGGAGTGAGAACAGGCTGCTATGGGATGGATATATGGACCTTCATGTTCGCCAACGTAAAATTTAAATAACTTTGGTGTTCCCTTAACTTTTAATCTAGCACCTTCATCAGGTCAAAATTTCAACATCCAATATTTTGTGCCGAAGTACAGACTCACAAAGCTGCTAGCCTGGCTGTAGCCTTGTTATTCAGATATGTGTAGTCCTAGTGGTCAAACTTGAGATTGGTAAAACCATTGTCACTAAAAGCACAACATTAAACATTGTTTTCCATACTTTACAAATCCTGACTCATCAGTTAAACGAAATACAGTCGCTCGAGCTGAGAAGCTCTAAAAAGATTTGAATTCATATTCAAACTAGCCAACTCTGGATGAAAAGCCAAGTAACAAAATGTTTTTTCTTTGACAGTCTTAGCAAGGGCAAGGTAAATCTATGAGTCTTTGTCACATCCTTAAGGAGAATTCTCTCAGCATTCAGAAAGATAAGTCTTACAGATACCATCACGAATAGCTAAAGGATTTTCCTGCAATTGACAAGTGGCTGTCCTCTTCAGAGGTCAAAGAATCCAAAATTTAAAGAGCAGCCAGCAGAATTTGTTAATCTCTAAGTGCCTTTTACCAGAAAAAAGTTCATAAATTAAAATGTGACTCACCAAGAAGTATACCTTGTTGTCATCAATTTTCTGTCCTTTCTCATTCACCAAGGAGCCTCTGAATAAAACAAACATTGCAAAAGATCAAGTCCCATGGCCGTCCCCCAGCACTGGTGGAGACAGTGATGCAGGCCATCATGATCCTCCAGGGCAAAGAGCCCACCTGGGCAGAGGCCAAGAGCCAGCTGGGAGAGAGACAGCAGCAGGATGAAGGGATGAATAAGGGAAGGAAATTGAAAGGAGGGATGCAGAGAGACAGAGCCATTTGGGCCTGACAGAGAGGAGATTGGGAGTGCAGCGAGAAAACACAGAGAAAATGGGAGAACTAAAGTGCCCTAAAAATGAGCTGAGTAAAACCTGACAAGTACAGATTGTGTACAGTCACAGCATGCATAGAGAGAAACACAGGGAAAGGCAGGATCATTTGTAGTATTTTCAACCTGGGGTTTGTTTTTTACCATTTGCATATCATGGCCAATTTGTTAAATTGAGGCCATTATCTCTGTAGGAGTAGAAGCAAAAATGTCAGCTGAATGATTGGCTAAAATTAGGATTGCATTCATTGAACTCCTCTAACCCAAGCAATTCAATACATGAAAAGGTTCAAGAGTTGCAGGTCAGAATGTGAGTTGAGCTATGGTGTATTGGTGCAGCTGTACTGGATGCAAAATAAACAATGTACCTGTATCTTTTGGACTTTGTCAACGTGCCAATTTCAATTAACTGATCTGTCAATTTATGAAAGACTAACAATGAATAAACAAACATTTGGGTCCCAGTGCATTTTTCATGGGTAGCCTTACCCTTAAACCTATAACTTATTCTGTACACACCTCCCATTTAACGGTTTTGAATCTTTAAGATGCTCCTTTCCTCCCCCTTGCCTGTTGATTGGAACCACAACTTATTTTGACTTGGCGCTATATATTTATATTTTTGCCTTTTCAAAGAAGATTACAGCAGGTGAAAATTCACTGTAAAGACGTAGAGATTCAAAGTCACACATTCCTTTTTTAATTAGATGCTGCTTACAAGAGAAGAGACCTGATTTATGGAAAAATATAATTTTCTCAAGTGCTGCAAAATATAATGAAGTTTGCTAGCGCACAGGTGAAATGTCTCCCCTCTGACTCACTGAGCTAAATTTTCATCTTGATGATCACAGTCCTGTAACGGTGGAGCTGCTGGAAAAAACAGATAAAAACACATAAAACCCAAAGTAGGCTGATTTGGAGAGATCAGAAGGAAGGTCGCAAAACAAAGAAACATTTCTCTCCTTATGAGAACAACTCAGATTAGGAAATTAATCAAACTGAAAGTTATAAAAGAAAGTACCAGAGAAAAAAATGTTTCCACTGTTCCCCTGGTCTGTGCACCCTTGAAATATTTTGTAGGTGAAATAAACTTCATAAAAATGTTGGCAATCTTCTAATATATGTTAGACATTGTTTTAAAGATGATCAGCCAGAATTTTGTTTTCAACCAGTCAGATCATCCCAGAGATAACACACAACTCCCCTTTGCTCTCTGTCTGCCCTCTCCTCAGGATCCCATGATCACCGGGGTTCAGTTTCCTGTCCTAGGCAGTGAGGAACTGCAGCATTCAGGACCTTCCCTCTAACACATTCTCAACTGAGTCACCGGTCAGTACATTTACACACAGATTGTTATTTAGGGGTCTATTAACTGAGATTAGCTGTAGTCCAGTGAGCACACTAAAGCAAAGACACTTTGAAATTAAGCAAACAGAGCACACTGTTGCACTCTGAGTGACTTTGGCCTTCTTGCTTTTGTTTTAGACAATATGATTGAACTGATGTCAAACAGTTATCAGGAGAGCAAACAGAGGTACAGCTTCACAACCGTTGGCATCAGGCTCCTTGAAATATGCTCTAATATTCTGTCCTTCTGAGTGACAGTTAGTAGGAAGAGTGAATAAAGGAGAGGAACTGTACAAATCAATGTAAGCTTTTATTATTAGTTTATTTAATTTAAACATCTTTTTCATATATTATTGTCAATTTTCAGTTTTTCTATTTAAGCCTCATGATTTGCAGTGATTGTTTTTATCTTCATTTATATTTTTCTTGTTCAATGTTTATTGTTACGCACCAATATACCAAGGAAAACCTATTTGGTATTAAACCTGTTTCTGATGTGCCTGATATCGGTAAAAGCTTACCGACGTCTAAATAACTGCTTTTGTGTCATTTACATTTAGGGTGCAGGTGTCAGGTTTCTCTAAAATAGGTTTGCTTTCCTCTGTGCACTGTGTACTTTTGTGGAAGAATTGTGCTACATTTGGCTTTGTCTTTCATTTATTGCTATTGTGTATTTATGCGTTATACACAAACGTAACAACTTAAGTTGCCTCAGACTAGTTATGTTGCTTTGTCCTTTGTTAATATGGAAGCTCATCGTGGACCTTCAAGGCCAAGCTATGCTCAGTTAGTGTGCTTATTAGGCCAGTCTAGACATCGTTCTGTCTTTACAGTTGCAAAGTTAAATTTCTGTTGCAAAAAAAAAGACATTTATTATTTTATTTATTTATTTTTATTTTCCACTGAGGATATGGTCTACAATCGAATCTATTCATAGCACATTTTTGAATTTTACTTTTTGTAAATTGATGATAATTTTCATCCAGTTTTGTCTATTTAGGAGCTAATTTACAACAGCAGCACAGGCAAGGTGCATACAAAGGGTATTAGCTGCCAACTTAACATTTCAACCGGAGGTTAGTTGAGACTGACAGACTGAGGGATGAAGAATTAATAGACTTAGTTATGAATGGGTTCCACAGCTGTAATAGAGAATATGTGAGCAGTGTGGAGTGGAAGCGGTCTCTTTTGAAATTCAGAGGCTGTGTGTTCTCTCTTGATATCACTGTGTCACATAAGCCTGCATTAAAATGTGATGCAAAGTCTAATTTGTCTTCCTATTGTTGCTGTTGTTGTTTCCTGGTTGATAGTGTAGATGAGCTCACACTAAGTAAGTATGTGTGGAATGTACACCCTAGGTCTGGGTAATATAGCTGAACAATGTATCATGATAAAATGTTTCATTTCATCAATATCTAATTATTGATTCATTTTAATGACCTATTTTTAATAAAGAACAGGCTAAAGATGATTGAATTTAATCACTTTATTCACCAAGACACACAGGTAATACTGTAATAATTACAGTATTGGTAATGAGTACCTCTCTGTCGACTGCCTGTGGATTGTTTCTTAAGATGTGACAGATGTAGGTCGTGACTGACGACATGTTGCGTACTCCAAAGGGTGGAAGTGGCTTTAGTGATTCACTGATAGCACACTCCATTATCAAGGGATTTGCTGTTTATGAGCTAGGGCTTATTCAATATGTGCTTTCATGGCGGTTTTCATTTAATGCATTGAAGTGAAACTATTGATATTCTATAGAACAATTTTATTATTGCTATTGATGCAATGTCTTTTGCCAATACATATTGCTTTTGTTTGCAGAGGCCTAGTACTATTAACCAGCCTAGTTCACACAATGGTACAGACAAAAGCTGAAAAGCCTTTATTATCGTATGTACTTTTTAGTGGAATTCATTCCCTGTCAGGAACACCTGCATTGTGTCACACTGAGTCAGACCCAAGTAGGGCTTTAGGGTGTAGGGCAATTTGCTTCTGGCTGCACATTTCCAGTGGCTTCCTTTCTTACTACCTGTAATGTTTGCTTTGCATTGTATAACGCGTATTTGTAATTTAGCAACTTAGTGCGGGTATTTTTTCCCAGTGTGAGCAAGTAAGAAGCAGCATAAAGAAAACTTAAAGCAGTTCAGGGGTTTTACAGAATGCTTTGTGCAGGGAGACGAGGAAACTGCAGCCGCTTCAATCTTTCTCCACTTTTGTTTCTTTAAATCAGTTTAGCCTCAAACATTAACAGGTTTAGCAAAGTAATCAGTGTATTGAAAACATGTTGCTTAAATGAGAACATGAGCCCATGTACAGACATTTATAATGGGAAACAGATTGTCTTGAACTGTTATCAACTGAGGCATTGCAGTGAAGTGCATTATGGTCATATTTTAGGAAGGCTCTTGATATTTGAAGGGATTTACTTTGACTGGATATCAGATAAGCCATCAGTAGTGGAAAGCCAGGGAACGCTGCAAAGAAAGTTTACAGGAGCTAATTTATCCTTCCTGTTTTCCAAAACTACTGTGACTTCTGTTTTTGCTTACTTTCTGAACTCTTTCTAAACTTAACTCTTTTCGTGTGTGTGTGTGTGTGTGTGTGTGTGTGTGTGTGTGTGTGTGTGTGTGTGTGTGTGTGTGTGTGTGTGTGTGTGTGTGTGTGTGTGTGTGTGTTCTGTGTGGCATTTTTGTGTCCTGTCCTCTAGCCTGCGCTTCCATGGAGCAGCTTATTTCTCTGAACAAGAGCTCAATCAAAATAAAAATGCCTCATTGAATTAACTCAGCTAATTTTGAAATTCACAGTGTTGAAATGGCTGCTGTGAAGATCTACAATTTGTATAACAAATGAAAATGTGTAATTTCCAATTATTTTATATTGTCATCTCTCTGAAGATTTCCAAATGATGGCGGGCGTTTTGCCCATTTGATGTTTCCACAACTAATAAAACTGAAGATACCAAAGCAGTAAAATAAAGTGTCAAATACACTGTATTTTTCGTTAGTTTGCTTGAAGTGGATTGCTGACATGCTTGACAGACTACTGACAGGCAAAAACTGTGATCCAAATGTAAAGAAAGCAGTCATCCGACACCAATGAAAGATCTTCTGTCGCTCTTAAACTGATTTACAGGTCACTTAAAGGTCCAATGTGTAACATTTAGGAGGATCTATCGGCAGAAGTGGAATATAGTCCGCCATGTTAAACCACCATTTTTATATAGTATCTCAGAACAGACTACACCCCTGGAAGGGGAGGATGAAGAGAAGGAGTTGCAATCAACAACTACACATCTTTTCTAATTCTGTTGCTGATCAGGTAACAAGCACAAAAGAATAATTTATTGGCAGTAAGTCACTTTAGCTGACATTTATAAAGTAAAATTTGTGATTTTGAGTAATTTAATTTTGGAAGAAGAAACTGGCTTGTGTATCTGTGGTCTGTGTTACATTCTGTCAACACAGTGTCGTCTGAGAGAGATGTAGCTGCAAAGATTTATGTACTATCAAAGAGAGAGAGAGCGAGAGGGTTTGACAAAGGAGAGTGAGTAAGTCACCTCACTATTTTTTCCATCCCAGTCTTTAGGTCACCGTTGTTCTCATCCTCCTCCCGCTTTTCAAAATGTCCTTCATCTCCACAGAGCCTCTATTCCTCTTTCTCCTTTCTTTTCTATGGCCAATTTCTTCCCAGTGTGCGCCATTCAGACAGTTTCTTCCTCTTTCGCCTTTCTGACCTTTCATTCTCTCTTTCTCTCTCACTCTCTCTCTCTAGGTCTTTGCTCTGCTTCATTGCTCCCACTTCATTCAGCTGCCAGTTCACAATGTAGCCACAGCGTGACATTTAGGCACAATTGAGTTGTGGCAGTTATAGATTGTGGCCGCAGCGTTTCAAAGTGACGTATTTTTCTAATAGCCGACTCGTCTGGTCCTTCCGACTTGCCAATAATCAATAACCCCCTCTGTTTCTATATTCATCTGTATACCCATCCATTGTGGTGAGAGTAGGAGTAGTAGTAGTACTGCAACTGCTATAAAATGAAACAAAGTTCATTTAAAGAGCATGTTTACCCAAAATATAAATAAATGCTAATATTTTTATAAATGGGAAAAGTTCAGTCCAACTAATCTGAAGTCTCCACAGAGGACTTTACATCTGCCAGTCTTACTGTGTGTCTCACTCCTCATTTCAGCTATTTCTGGTAAACCCAATAAACTTTACTTTTTCAGTGCTTCTGAGCTTTTTTTTGTCACCTCTGTACCTAGACTTCAAACATTTGACATTTATATGGCTTTGTACAGCTGGCAGCTTGATATTTTTAAACTTAACACTTCTGGTGTATGTTAACCATGCTGAAAGAGGTGACTGACTCGCACGTAGGCATCAGAGCAGCTGGAAAACGACAACACATGATCAAGATCAACTTGCTACCAGGTGAGGTCAGGTTAATAATAAAGGGATTGAGGGAGGATGCAGAGGCCAGAAGAAGAGAGAAGGCTGACTGATTGAATGGAGGGAATTGGTTGAACAAGAATGAAAATGAAAGTAGGAGAAGGGAGTGGGGGAGGAGAGGTAGAAGAGTTAATAAAGAATGTCAAGTTAGTTTATGACCTGAGGCAAAACTTATATGGGATGAAAGACACGGCAGGATATTATCCAGTCCTTTAAAAAGCTATACATGGACGACCTATCTAGCTAGTTAAATCTTTGTAAAATGTTACATTTTTGGTAATCTCATAATTAATTCCATTAATATATGTATATGATGTATATGATGCAATGCTGGTCAGTTGAGTTTGCTGTATGCTGCCAATATAGTGCTGACTGTGACATCAGATTTAATGCTGCAGGGATAATGTAAGTGGTAATTGGATGCAAAGAGGATATAATCAATATTTCTATACAAACAATGGGCCAAATGACTTTGTGTAATGTGAAAGGTGTCGTTGTAGTGGTTGAACCACAGAAAATGATGATCTGACTGATTCCCCTCATATAGCGTCTTTTAACTCACTGTTTTGGTTTCGCTCTCACTGCTTTCAACAGCATCGTTTCCAGACACAGCAGGCAGCTGTTTAAGTGAAAAATCTCGCTCGACTAGGATTTCAACTAGCTGGTGAATAAAGTGGAGCCTTTTCTGTTTGCTAAAGAGACATGTTTCATTCAAGAGTTGGTGAAGAGCAAAAGAAAAGCACTGAAAAGTTAATTATTGGGTTATGGTTGACACAAACATGACTCCAAATAAATCTGCCAGATATGTAAATCAGCAACTGTAAGCTAGCAATGAACTATAAGGCAATAATATGTCAATTTTGTGTTTACAGCAGTTTTACTGCAGAATTGGCAAAAAAACAAAACAGTTAATGTAGATTTGAAGTAGGAATAGGTCAAATATCGTCACGATGTTATTGCCTGTACCCAGATTGTGATATCAAATCATATGTTTCTCAGCATACAAGTATGTCAGACAGGAAGGATCAGGCACATATTTGTTAATATGTGAGCAGATTGGATTAGGTAGAGAGCAGTATAACAGATGGCATTTGTTAATCCTCACAAAAAGCTGCATATACTTTGGACATGTGGCAGCAGAGTAGGTAATTTATAGTGATGCTGATGATTTCATGTGATATGGATTATGATTCTTCTTAATGTTTGTAATTATCTATCTTTATGTTATCTTTTCATTTATGGGTCTGAATTGGTGTTGGGAGATGAAGAGGAAGATATATAGTATAGGGAGATGAGGATCTTAGTAAGAGACAGTAGGAGGACAAGAAAAGATGAAGGGGGGATTAACAAAAGAAGGGGCTGGGCTGACAGAGGGGAGGAGCATGTAAGGAGAAAAGAGAAATAAGGTAATGGAGGAGGGAGAGGACAGACAAATAAGTGAGGGAGGACGGAGGGCGAGGTATGGCAAGGAGCCAAAGCAAGAGGACGTATGGGGAAAGAAGAGAGATGAGAGAAAAGGAAACATAGGGAAAGGGGGACTGGTGAAGATGAAAAGGAGTGCTGAGGTCAGTAGAAACATAGTTTAAAAAGCTAAGGACGGAGACAGAGAGGAAGGGGAGAGCTGAGAGAGGATCAGTAAACATTTGATAATACACAAAGACAAGACTGTACTCACATGTTACTGAGTGGCACATTGTACTATTTTTTATACTGGATTCATTCCCCAAACTCACACTATAAAATATAAACACTAACTCACTGGTGAACTGTTATACAGACTTTAAAATGCATTAATCCAGTAGGAGGTATTTACACAAAATGAAAAAGACATGCCAAGTCTACAACCCAAGAATACAGAGAAAAGCTTCAGAAGAGAATGACTATTTAACACAACAGGGTATTGTACAAGTGCACTGTGGAGGTGGAGAGTAGACTAGAGCAAGACTAATTTCCACTGCAGCAATGCTGACGGATGGACTAAAGGAACCTTATTTTACCCTATAAATTTTTTATTCCTAGATCCTCCGAACTATTAGCTGCTTCCCCTTTGTTCCTTTTCTCTGGCTCTCTACCTTTCTTTCTTTCCCCTCACTCAACCTCCCCTAAGCTCTCTGCTGGGATCAAACTTTTAGAATAGCTCTGACTTTGTTCTAAGTCAGCTTGTTCTTAAAATTACAGGAAAGGCTCTGGCACTGCCAATATGAACCTGCACCTGCAAGGAACACCATGATTAAACTTTGGGCAGTAATGATGGAAATGTGTTGAAGTACTACATGCCCCAGAAGCAACATGTCTGGGGGCAATTACTTTAGCAGGGGTATTGGTTTGCGACATAGACTATGGATTGGATTTACCTTGGCTTGGTTTGGTTTGGGTTAGTTTATTGTAGTGTTTTTGGATCTGTTAAATCTGTTTATTGCACTTGTTTTGTATCTGTGTTGCACTTGGTCTTGAGGATAAAACACCAAATATATACTTATATAAGCAGTCAAACTTGAACATTTTTATTGCTTAAGATTTCTCAAAATGTAACATGTACTGAGACAAACAGCAGCCTCATGTATGCTTTATGCAGTAGCAAATGATTGTGTCTTTGATTAAGTTTTATATGACTTAACTCTTTAGAGAGAAAACTAGTCATGAAATCAAGACGTTGCAGATGCAGCCTTAGAACTGTGGAGCATAACTTGTATCCTTTGATATAGGAAACACAGCACAGTTACAGAACATTCATTGCATGTTTGGAGCTATGGTAGACTGAATAAAATATGCCTTTGGAAGAGATGCATGTAATTCTACTCTCTGAGTCACTGAGATAGAGGAGAAAAACAACAGCCTCAGTCACTATACACAGCTGCACACAGAGCAGACCAGCTATGGAAACAAACCACAGAGAGGCTGCGATAGCAACAGAAGCAGAGTGACATCCGTCTCTGCTGTGGACACCATGACTCCACTATATCTTAACATAGCAAATAGTTGTTTGCTGCTATAGTAATGTTTTATATCAGATATATATAACCTATAAACTGAATTTAAAAAAATTAATTGGGACCCTTCACCCCTACTGGTGGCATATGTCAATGAGGTGTGGGGTTTTTCCTACTTTCCTGTGGTGGTCAACATTTCTCGACGGCTCTGATTTATCTAGTGACCTCTTGTGGGGATCCTGACCCACAGGTTGGAAATACTGTCCTAGGAGATGTAGTGACTGTTTGGTGTTACCAAAGGTAACAGTGTGTGTTCTATGTTCTACAGGTACATGTGGTCTGCTTGAGGTCCACAAGCTGCTCTTCAGCTTCCACATGTGTGCCAACTCAACACGGATGAGTCCAGCTTCTCCCTCAGAGGAACACTCCTAAGAAAATACAGAAAACACACAAGCATCTTGTTTTCATCTTGTTTGATTTGAGATAATCCAACGGGACAAACCTTATTTTCAAAGGCTTGGAACACACTTAATGCCCCAAAAGCCGTTCCAACGTGAATTCAAATGTAAAACTATGTAGAAGTTATGCTTCCCCCTTCCCCCTATGCAGCCCCTTCTTTCACGCTGTTAGAATAACTTTTCCATAACTATCTTTTCTGCCAGTGCATTCCTCAACAGACTAAACACAGACTTGCACCATATGACTGCTGCGTTCTTTGTTTCATATCTTCATTGATAAACCAATGGATGGATTGTTGATCGCTTCATGCTTGATAAAGCAGTTCAGATGGACAGCGACCTGGGGCAATATCATAGAGGTGGATAAACTGCCCAGCTTCCACCTTCCACATACCTTTCCATCCATTTCCTTCGAACAGCGCCCCTGAGATAGGAACCTTTGCTTTGCCACCAGGTTTGTATGTGTTGTTGGAGGTTGTTATTGTTTTGCTGCTCAGGCAAGAATATTTCACTAGTAACAATGAAATTGAAGTGAATTCAGGTGTGAGGGCAGGTGTATTGAGAAAGGCAGCTTGTGTGTGTTGGTGTCTTCATCATGCTTTTCCTGCTGTGTACTGAAAAGTTTCAAGGTTTTGCTCAAGTACGACACTGACAGTGTGCTGTATTTGATTAAGAATACAGTCCCCTGCTGTGTGTGTGTGTGTGTGTGTGTGTGTGTGTGTGTGTGTGTGTGTGTGTGTGTGTGCGTGTGTGCGTGTGTGCGTGTGTGCGTGTGTGCGTGCGTGCGTGTGCGTGCGTGCGTGCGTGCGTGCGTGCGTGCGTGCGTTTGTGTGTGTATATTATACCGTATTGATGATGAATACATGTCTACTTGTGCTCTTTCTAACAACTAAGGATCTATTCATGGCTGCTTCACTGAAAAGACAGGAGAGCAAGAGAGTGTGTGGGTTTGTGGATACGTGTCACTCACTTGTGTTGCTTTATTCCATCAGTGGGAATTAGATTTGACAAAGTTGAGCTCAATATTAATGTGATCACAGGAGGGTTTTTACTGCTGCCAAGATTTTATTCTCCCTTCAGCTTTGAGGAGAGTCGAGTGTTTATCCAGCTACGTTAATGATGCAGGGCCATGACTCATGACTCATATTAACGCACCCAGTTTGACGAAAACTTCACTGTAATACATACAATGAGCCCTACTTTCTTACCAATTTCTCTTTCTCCATACCCTCCTTATATTATATATTCTCTGCCCTTTCTTATATTTCTTATCACCAGCTCTCTCTTGCTTCACATCACTTTTTCCATCTAATTTTTCCTCTCATATCCTAACTGTCCTGCGTCACCCGTGAATTACCCTTCCTTTTTGTTGCTTCTAGAGGACTGGGATAATAGCTGTAATGAGCTGCAGAAGGTTTTGATGTTGTGAGCTCTCTGCGTCAGGACCGCATCTCCTTCTGCGTCACGTCCTTCATTGTTAACATTGTTAACTCTCGCTCTGTGGAGCCTCCTGCTCTTTCCTGCTCTACAAGCTGTGAGTGTCAGCTGTTATCCCATCAATCCCATGTTGCTTCTTCTGCCTTGTTCTTCTTCTCTATGCACGCGACTTTCTCTCTTTCTCTTGCTCTCTCTCTTTCTTTCTGTTTTTGGCTGTCTGACTGAGCCCTTCCTCCCACCCACCCACCCATTACACCATGAGCCCCTCTTTGATTAACTCTGATGGCTAAAATGGCCACCAGAGACCGAGGCAATGCCACAATGGTGCCGTAATTCTCAGTTGTTGAGTTTAAGTTGATAACTCTATTAACTGAGATAATAGATTAAACAAACGTTTCATGCGTCAGTTGTCTAATTCTATTTGATTGTAGCTCACCTGAAGACGCAGAATCTCACAAAATCCCATCAGTGTTTCTATTAGGTGTCAAGCGAGTTACACCATGTTGGCTCATCCATTCTCACTCTCTTTGTCCCCTCTCTGGGTTGTGGAGGAATGCACATGTGGGACTCCTCTGATCTTTGATCTTTCTCCTGGGGTGGACCCCACACAAGCACACGTGAGCAAGCACTCCTTTTGTTTGTTTTTTAAATTTTTTGCCTTTGCCTTTTTTATTGTTTAGATAGTGACAGTAGAGAGAGACGGGAAAGACAAGGGAGAGAGATTGGAACCCGGGCTGCTATGGTCAGGACTTGACATGCGGTACGTACTCTAGCAGGTGAGCTAACACTTCCATGCTCTCTCTCCGGGCCAGGGACAAGCCGCCAAGAGCATGCTCTGTCTTCCTGCTCCTCTGTCGCTGATTTGTTCTG
The DNA here is from genome assembly GCF_905237075.1 of Dicentrarchus labrax. Taxonomy (NCBI): domain Eukaryota; kingdom Metazoa; phylum Chordata; class Actinopteri; family Moronidae; genus Dicentrarchus; species Dicentrarchus labrax. The sequence continues at coordinate 6,789,979 of NW_026136717.1, forward strand.
TTGCTCAGCAGTATTATTTTTTCCTCCCACAAGTGTTTCTTTTAGGCTCAAGTGTCATTTGTGCTTGACAAACTGCACAAGATACTTGATGAATATTTGATTGATTAGGTTTATTCAGATGAATCTTTCACTCTGCGTATCGACCCACTGTTCCCCTGCTCTCTCATGCTCATCAGCATGATTTGCAGCTATTTATTATACCAGTGGAGGCCTGACTGTCAGCTTCTATGGTTTGTTGCTTTTCAGTCACGCCTCTCTGTAACTAGGGAAATGTCACTGTTATACATCAACCAATTTGTTTGTTTGGGGAAGTCGATTTTTATTGTCTTTCCTTTGATTCATTTTCACCCTTCTATGTCTTCCCTCGTCTTTGCCTTAGATGCCATAATGACCTTGGTGCAGGTGGCACACTACCAACAGCTACAACCAAGAATCTAATTATCCCTTTTGGTAACTGTATTTGTCTAAATAAATGGTTTTAAACTGATTTAATGAAACATGCTTCGACTGACAGTCAGCATACCAATATTGACCAAGCTGGGGTTTGATCATCCCACAAAAACCACACACTAGGGGCTGTTCCAGCCAAGGGCCAGTTCATCAGTTTTTAGTACCAATGCAGATGTCAGAAGTCATGGCATGTACAGTAGGCCTGCTTAGACCACTACACTCTAATGTATACTCTACATTATACACCTGATTCATTCATTATGTCTCTCATTAAACTTGTACCCAGTCAAAGCCAGCTATATCACCTTTACTTAGTTGCATTAAAATAGGCGGCCATGGTGACTGCGTGCGTCAGACACAAACAAACAAGCCAGTTTGATCCTGGTTGGGTATCTTTGTTTTGTGCAGTACCTCTCTCTTGCTCCCCATGTTTCCTGTCAGTATTTTAAATCTGTTATTCATCTTGTATTTGCATTTCAGAACCAGGAGCTTTCTGTACTAAGACCAGTCAGCCTGAGTTGGACAAGCTGGTGGATCATCTAAAAGTGCAAATGCTCCACTCAAACTTCAGACTCAAACTTCAGATATAACCCCGTAAGAAAACATACATTGAAACATTTATGGAAGACCAAAAAACAATCCCAAATAAAGCTTTCCCAGAGTGTTAACACTATGTCACCCTCAGGGTATAAAAGCCAATGTAAATGAGCATGACAGTCTCTTTTTGTTTTTTTTTCCTCTGCATCCTGCTGTAAAGGAAGCAGTTCTGCAGATGGGATGGAACATTGTCTACAGCTTCAACGATTCTGTCTTTGAGGTCAGGGCCTCATCTCATACTGAAGGAAACCATTAAACAGTGACAGTTATTGGCATATCTGCCATCAGATGAACTGCAATCAGTGCAGTGAAGATGTTAGTGGTGACAATTATTGAATGATCAAGTGGAGATGACTATGACGTGGTTGTGTTTATGGTGGTGATGATTGAGTGGAATTTATTTGTGGCTGATGTGTTCTTTGTGAGTAATGTGCTTTAAAACAGAAATATAGTCTCAGCTCGATCAGAAAGGTCCTTGTATACACTGTCAGAGTGAGGGCCAGTTAGACTAATGAATAATGACTATCTAGTTCAAGTGTATGAGACCGAATCATTTTTTACTGTTTCTGTCTACTTTCTGCAGCTTTTTCACTTGCTCCTTGGTCTGTGTCTCACATTTCAAAGTCAGTCTGTTAAGAGCATGGTTTTGATTCCCCCCCCCAGGTGAGTGAGAATCTGCTTAGTCTGTTCCTGGATGAGTATGAGGAGATTCCCTGGGATGCACTGAAGTATCTCATTGCTGGGGTCAACTATGGAGGTCATGTCACAGACGACTGGGACAGACGTCTTCTAACCACATACATCAATGACTACTTCTGCGATGCTACCATAAACCAGCCCTTCTTTAAGTGAGACACTGTAACACACATTTATTCTACCACTGCTTAATGTGTATGGACTTAATGTAATTTGTATATTTATGTAAAACTGCTGTCAGTCCCTCTTCAAGTAAGCACATATGAGCACACATAAAGACATACATAGTCACACATAAATAAATTATGAACTGTGCCTTCAGACTTAAACTATGTACTATATTTGAAATGTACTGTATGTATTTGTATCCAAATGCATACAGTCCACTAACGTAAAAACACATTATTTCCTGAGGAAGCGCACTGCGGCTGCACTCAGCAGGAGCAGAGGCCACTTCAAATCCCTGCTGGAGCTCCTTGTGGTCGCGGAGTGCCAGCACCACCAAGTGGACGGTCAGATTATTGCAGCCTAGGAAATATAGACACAGTGCCACCCTGATGAACACTGACAGGAACACTTAGTCCTTGCTTTTTTTCATTTAATCACAAATTTACTCAAATGCACACAGGCACCCGTGTCCACTCACTTCATTTCTAACCAACCATTCTTAAAAGACTTAAGAGGTGGTGGTAGAGCAGATAAAATGTCATTTCCTATTTACAGAAAGCCAGCTGAATTGAAGTGTTTGGGATATTTTGTTGTCACTTGATCCAGCTGTCATGACATGATAAAGGTGTAAAGCCATATGAATAAGCTCCTAAAACACACAAAAAAATGTATAATGTATAATGTACACCATAATATTTAGAGGGAACTATGTCTAGTTATTAATATGACTTACTTGGTTTATATATACGTATATATACATATATATTAAATCTACTGTATTATTTACCTTTACCAAAACAAAATACATGATAAAATAAAAAGTCAGTATTATTGGTCATCCATGGGAAAAGATATTTAGAAATATATTAATATCATCCACAAATTCTTCATGTATCAGAGTTTTGTTTTGCGGCTAACTTGCTCTGTTGGCCGAGGAGGATGTAGACAACCATGTACCTCCTCCTATACATGAGGCTGCCAGTGGCTTCTTTTCACCTGCAGGTGTTCTTAACTTGGAGAGCACTACACACTATCTACTTTTTACCTTTAGCTGCAAAAAGTGTGTGTCCGTGTATAACTGAATTTGCATGTGCATGGGTGTCTGTGTTCTGGTAGGTATTACTGTCTCCAGCCTGAACTTCTATGTGTTATGAATGGGTAATGTAGAGGCTGGGGCCATTATCTAACTGGAAGGGACATTATGAAGTTTGAAAGGTGTCCATGGAGGTGTGTGTGTGTGTGTGTGTGTGTGTGTGTGTGTGTGTGTGTGTGTGTGTGTGTGTGTGTGTGTGTGTGTGTGTGTGTGTGTGTGTGTGTGTGTGTGCCACATGCTGTCAAGCAAGGTAAGAAATCTGAAGATTGATGGAATACTCAGTGGTCGGTTTACATAAATAAAAGTAAACAACATTAATAATTCAGGAAATGTGGAGTAATGTTGGATATGTGAATGTGTATGTGAGAACTGCCAATAGTTACCAGAGTGTCATAGCCCATAACTATTCCCCATTTCTGCCTTAACGTTTTCCTTTATTTCAAAGACATTAATGAATCATTGTAGTATTACAGTAGATCCACATTAGACATGGTCTTTCTTTTTCACTATAAGTGGGGGTTAAGATGACAAATTGCCAGCTGAAACTGTGTTTGTTTGTGTGTTAGTTTGTCCCTGGTCGAGCTAGAAAAAGTGATCAAAGGCTTAGTAGTGATATCATCCAGTCTGGAGGGGACCTTCCACTGCATCTATGACGCCTGTGTATCAACACTGTGCCAGCCACACACTACACACATATTCCTCTAACATCTTCCAAACCAAGTTCTTCCAAGCCTACTGCTTTTGTGTTTTTAATTAATTATTTTCTGAATAACAACATGTAATACTCCACTTCTCACCAATCATACTGATGCACTCCTTTAATTGCTGCCTTCCTTTTTTCTCACTTCATAAAGTGGGCGGACTAGAATGAAAAAGTGCTTGGATCATTAATATTGACACAGCTGCTCTTTGGAGAATGAGTAGCCTAGAACAAAACAAGACAAAGAGTCAATACTGAGTCAAGATTAAAGGTCTGGTGTGTAACATTTAGGAGGATCTATTGGCAGAAATGGAATATAATATTCATAAGTATGTTTTCATTACTGTATAATCACCTGAATATAAGAATTTATATTCAGTGTGTTTCTGTTACAGTAACCCAGAACAGGCAAACCAAACACTAGCTGTAGATAGGAGCGTTTTTCACATGTTTTGCTTAGAAAGGGAGGGTGAAGCGGTTGAGTTGCAATCTGCAACTACACCACTAGATGTCAGTAAATCCTACACACTGGACTTACTAAATATTCAGGATTCTTTGTGTATTGATCTTTGTGATTGAGATCTGATCAGCACTAATCTATGCTGCTCCTTTCAGTCAGTCAAACAGCTGCAAGCCTGCCTCTGTACAGACTCACTGCTCTGTTATTAAAGGTGTATTTATCCATCACTCTGCCTGGCTGCACAGACACACACTTATTGTTCTCCTGTGTCCAATCTTTCTCTCTCTCTCTCTCTCTCTGTCACACACACACACACACACACACACACACACACACACACAGAGTGATGGGGCTCTGGCAGCATTCCAGCTGTAATTCTGTCCGAACACTCCATTCTGGCTTCATTATCACTGGACCTCTCTTTACAGTGGGGAGAAAACACAGGGTGCTGTCTGCCCAGGTCAAGGGGCTAGAAAAAAAGATTCTGGCTACAAGTGTGTGTGTGTGTGTGTGTGTGTGTGTGTGTGTGTGTGTGTGTGTGTGTGTGTGTGTGTGTTGTGTGTGTTTCTTTGTGTGAATGTTTGTGTGGTGTATGAGTCAGTGGAATGTGTGTGTGAGAGTAAGCAGGGGTTATTCGGGGCAGATCATGTCTATCTTCAAGTGTCTGATTCTTTCCTCGTTAAGGCTGTGAATGAAAATATGTATGCAGATGCATTAGTGTGTGTGTGTGTGTGTGTGTGTGTGTGTGTGTGTGTGTGTGTGTGTGCGCACATGCATGTATTTATGAGTAGCTGTTCATCAGGTGGAGCATACCTTGGCCCTTGGTGGCTGAACAAAGCCTGCGTCTGTGGACTAATAGTAGTGTAATAATCAAAGTAAACCTTCCAAGGCCTGCTCCACTTTCCTAAAAAGACCCTGAGCTCATTGTGCTCCAGCCAGCAGCTTATTACTGCTGGATGTACTGTATGTGCATCTGTGTCAGTGTGTGTCTGTATCTATTTCCTTTTATAGGAGTATTGGACAGCTATTAAGGCTGCTGCCTCCAGCTGAGCTTCTCTATTCTTGTAATCTGACCACTTCTAAACTAGACAACTCTGTTTCTCTGTCTTTTTTAAATTTCTTTTTATTCATCCCTCTCATCCATCCCCCCATCTTTTCTGATGATGCTGTATATCTTCTGCCTCATCTGGTATAAGCAGCAACAACAGCCCCTCATAGACTCCCTGTCCTGCTTATTTATTCCTCCATCCCTTCATTCCTCTCTTCTCCGCCCCTCTTTGGCATGGCAGCCTGTCATTAGTTCTGAGCTCACCGACTCATGGCTTTAATTTTGGCCTGCCTGCCTCTCTGTCTCTGGCCATTTTGTATCTGGTTTCTTCACAAGACTCACTTATATGACATAACCACTAGAGATTATGGCTCATCCCTCTAGTTTATGATGATGATGATGATGTTCATGGATCTTCAGGAACCTATCCAATCCTGTGTCGTTGTACCTGCACACCTCTATTCCACTCTCAAACCAACATTTTCTCACCGTATGGCAGGCATCACTGCCCAGGGAAGCAGTTTACTCACTGGACAGGCAATGCACTGCTGTCTCTTGATTTCAACAAGAAATATTCTGTTACTGGTAATTTTAAATATCTGAACCATAGAGGAATATTCTCATTTTCAAAACACCCAGATACACAGAAAAACTTGCACACAGTGTAAAAGCTGACATGCAAACAACAAAGTTAATCAAGATGAGTTAAACAAAATTATGCTAATGTGCATTTCCCCCAAGCTGAACAAGAGGACACAGGCAGTGACTGAAGGAGAAATGAACCTATTCAAACAAATGAATTCTAATGAAGCTTTGCAGACAAGACGTTTGCAGTCGCTCAGCGTTGTGAGAGAGAAGTCCCGGACTTCCCCACTGGAAAGAACTCAGCCCAAACTCCTGAAAGGGAGGGAGAGAAAAACAAGAGAAGGACCCTGGAGAAAGTGAGCCGGGAGGAAGAATGGTCCAGTAATGAGAGAGGGGAACCAGAGAGGGAGGGGGGGCTGAGTTCAAGGTTGTATTCAGACGTAAGGATTGTCCCCCTGAAAGACCGAACACAGACTTCCTCAGGGTTTAAGAGCCTCTTTATCAGACCCAGGTCTGTGTGTGTGTGTGTGTGTGTGTGTGTGTGTGTGTGTGTGTGTGTGTGTGTGTGTGTGTGTGTGTGTGTGTGTGTGTGTGTGTGTGTGTGTGTGTGTGTGTGTGTGTGTGTGTGTACACTGGTGGTCTCTGGTTGGGTGGGAGATGGAGGGGGGCACTCATAGCAACATGCTGAATTCAAATTCAAATTGGCTTATTCTCAGGCCTGGTTGTTACAAAAATATCAGACTTGGGAGGTGTTTTTATGGATAAAAGCTCCAGCTGAAATATACTGGAGTGTAAATGTGGTGTGGAAACATTTTAGATGCATTTGTTATAATGGGATAGCAATTAATTTTCTAATGAGTTTAACAAGAATTGTGTATCCCGATACAAGAACACTGTATGTTTTGTTTTGTGGCTGATATTCTTCAGAAAAGTACCATAATAATACAAATCTGCATTTCTTTAGCACTTTGTTAGAGGTGGTGTTACAAACTTTTACGTATAACAGATCTTTTAAAACTAGATTTTCTGCAGACCTGTTATACCCCTGTAACTTCAGTAGAAGAAATAGGGTGATTGAAAATGGTTATTATACTGTCTGACTACTGAATGCTCCATTGACTAATCTGCAGTTTGCTCGCTGTCCCCCTTACATCACCACCCCTAGGAGCCTAATGAATCTCTGTTTAGGAGCTACTTGATGGGTTTGCTTTGTGCTTTCATTTTTGAACCAACCCAATTTTACTATGCTCCAGTTTTCAGTTTCTAGGGAAATGACAGAGACCTTTGGAAGTTTTCCAAAGCACAACTTTTGATTCGTAAAGTGACTCTTCTGTTAGGCCTAGTTCCTTCTTCATTACTCTTTAACCTAATGGGGAAAACCTGGGGTCCAGTTGTTCTCCAGTGAATAGTAGTTAATAATGAAATTTAGGCAAGTTGTACAATGTTTGCCAGTGACTATGGAGGTCGGGCAGCTAATGTCCAAGAAGATAAATCTGCACATAGAAAGAGAGAAAGCGAGAGAGGGAAGGAGGGGAAAGAGTCTTTCAGTAGTGTCAGATGTAACAGGGTCTGTGTTTCAACAGAGTAAGAAGTGCACTGTTTGCTGTGATTGCAGTAGGGTGTTCTTCAGTGAGAAATGTTTATCACTAACTACATTTTGGGGGCACTGTTGAAGCAACTGGATCTGCACCTATAGGCTACTTTTTTTTGTTTGTTTATTAGAGGTATCATGCTTTGGAAGCCCATTTTCTGCAGTAAAATAAAAAATAAAGATGAAAATGTAGCCTTGATAATAAAATAAATAAAATGGGTGAAGTCAAAGTTATGCTTATGATTTCTCATAATTTTGATTTTTTTTTAAATCTACGATTGCAACTTATAATTTCAAAGTAACATGACATTTTTTTTATTATTATTATCAAGGCTTTTATTATCAAGTTTTCATCTTGTTTTTGTTGTTTTTATGTTTGTTTTTTTTACTGTCGCAACTGGTCTTCCATATAGCTACTCCAGAGGAGGAAACGAGCTGTGCAATCATTTAGAAAGGCGGTATGACTGTGCAGAGATGCAAGATCAGTGATGAGTCTTATCCGTCATGCCTTGCCCATGGGCGATCCACATTTTCTCAGCCTGGCTTGTGATCCATCTAAATGTACAGTAGCTCCCCGTGTCGACGTTTGCACCCAAACGCGTTATGGATGTTGAATGTTCATGTTTTTTTTGGGAGAGGGCTTTTAAGGAGCTGCTGTGGCTGGGGGTGGAGGTTTTCCACTATTAGACTGTTTTAACAGCGAGAGTCAGCGCAGCACCTCCCCTGCAGCGCATTTTGGATTGCACATAAAAGGTAAGATACACTCATAGTTTGTCAGAAGCAGAACAGAAACATGCGACCATAAAATAATGTTTGTTTTGTACATTACATTCACATTTTTTGTTTTTTTCTCATCATTTTATTATTATTTTTTAGTGGAATGTAAGTCTGCAGCTTGTGATTACGCAAATTATCTAACTTTTTCCATCCTTTAATATAGGCTATACATAAGCTAAATATTAAATATGTTACTTTAGTATAATAGGTTAAAACTGAATGAAATAGTTTGGGCGATGTGGGACGAGAATCATATTTCCTTTTTTAAATGTCCAGTAAAGTTAAAGTTTAAATTTGCTCCACACTTCTTTCCCATTGTCTCCCTGCAGCACTTCAGTCAATCTGCCACTAGACGGCGACACAGGACTGCTACAGTTGGGTCAAGTTGATTGGAAGAGTGCAGGAAGATAACTTACAAATTCAACAGTGTTTTTAAGTGTTAAGTGTGTTGAATTTCTTAAAAAATATATATTGTTATGCAGTTATTATTCTCATACTTTCATTATGTTTACTGTACATACAGATTACAGATTATTTGAACTACATTTATGCACAATCCTAATGGTTTAATTTACTTGTACGTATTTGCATTTTTTCATCACAATAGGATACTATTCCTTGTTTTCTCTGCTCCTCCAGGGCTCCCACAGCATCATGTTCATAAGGAGGTGGAGGAGGTTCTTGCTGACCAGCAGCTCGGTTAACCAGAAGAGAAACTCCAGTGTGGATCAAGAGGACCCAGAGCCTCCACAAATTAAGGAGTCCACTCCTATTTCTGTTCAAAGTGACCGTAGTCAAGATCAGACTCTTTTGTAATAGCACCTTATTGTCACACTAATGAGGTAGCACATTTTCAATAGTGCTATACATTTTTGATGAACTATCCTTGTTTTACTTTCTTTAATATTAAAGATTCTTGTAGTTTCAGGGTGTATAACAGTTGTTTTTTTGTTTTTGATTATTCATGAAGTTGCATAAACACTGCATAAACTGTTTCAAATACTCAAAGTTGTATCTCATTTCGTATTTTGTGATTGGTTCAGCTAAATATACTTTGTTTATGGCTTTAGAGATGATACACAAACACAATTTGTAGATGGTGTGCTACATTGTGTTCTCAAAGAATTTAGTTGTCAATGAAAATATATGTATTTGATTCCAGTTGTTACGAAATTGAAGAATTGGAGGGTTTTGTTAACTGATAACTACAACAATAAAAACCCAAGTGCTACTAGTGCATGCCATAGACCTTTTTCACAGCAGCCATTTTCAAATGAAGGTGCAACAGGTGTTACCAATAATACAAATTAAAGTTCTGTTCCATTTAGTGTAGCAGACATGTACAATAGCAGCACCGTTACTCTGTTTGACCTGAATGGAACAGAACCTTAATTAGTATCACTGGTAACACCTGTGTTTACCCTACTATTTCATGCCAAAATGGCTTCTCTACAAAGGTCTATAATTAATACCTAAAGTAATGTGGATAACAAAATGCTGTTTTTGATCTTGTCTATGTATTCTAACAATAAAGCTTTGTAAGGTGATAATAAAAGAATCACAATCATCACACAATCATACTCAAGTCTAAAGCTACAAGCAAATTCTGTTCAACAAGGCTGCAGATGTGTGTTACTGTCATTGTACTTAAGTACAACATTGATAGTTGTATGTTTCTTGATTTCTTGGTTCTATGTGCATTTTATGAAACAAAATTTTAGATTAAAAAAAATATTCTGATCTAAGATTCAAGTTGGATTAAAGTTGTAATATTTATCTTTAAATAATTCCATGAATTCAAATTGAATATTAAAGATTGGGAAAATGTTAGAAAATGAGGGCAAAGAAATGCATTCTGACACACCTGAATTTTCAGCCACATGGTCATCTGTACTTAATATTGCCTTATGTGTATTATAATTTGTCAACAGTAATTCTGTAACTCAAACAGCATTGTCACAGCAGCATTAGAGCATGTGTCTTTGAATTAATGCATTTTAATTTAAACAAGTTTACTGCGGAAGTGGAATTGTTGAAAATACCAATATGAATGTTCCTAATGTTACCAAAATGAATATTGATATCGTATTTTTTAACCATAAACTCACTTAGTTTAGCTTACTTAACGTTACTTGTATCCGCGTGTCAGGTAAGGTTAAGGAACCAGTTCGGTTGTTGTAAGCGTGTCATACGGTTCCGTATCATATACAGCACACTAAACTCACACTAGATGCAAAATATACCTCGAAAACTGTGGAAACGGCCTGAATGAATGATACTCCTCACTTCACCTGGTTATCGCCTGTGAGCGAGCTCGTATCATGCCCTACCCCTCTCCAGCGTTGCCTCGGCAACCAAACGTTTCCATGGCGACATGCACACTCAACCACAGGTTTGACCGAAGCAAGTCCCAGCTATCCCTCAAAGGAACACTTAAAAAAAGAAAAGTAGCTATCGCAAAGAATGACTTTCCGTTAAACATTTGACCCGTAAACAGATACTGTACCGGACCCGTTAGAAATAAATACTTGAGCTGTCGTTGTCATGTAACGTTATTTCAGCTCGTGGGGACTTAACGGCTGCTACATGGGTAAGTTCAGTAAGTTAACTAACGTTAGCTTAACGTTAGTTGCTGAAAGTTTGCTAACATGCTAACGCTTATATTTTAAGCTAGTCTAACACCCTACGTATCGTGTGTGTTTCTGTGCTTATATTTTTTAAATAACCACAGAGAAAGGAGAAGACTTTGTGCCGGAAGCTCTAAAAGAAATGGAAGAGGAATACTCTAAGAGCATTCGTCTGGTAATGCTTGGTCATGGATTGTAATAAATCATTTAAACTTTTTCTTACGTTACCATTCAATTATATCACTAAAAATAACCACCTATCTGTCTTTCCCTCGCTCCTTTTCTCCTTGGACCCTTCCTTTCATCTCTCCGTCCACTGGAAGTTGTTTATCCGTTGTGTGGATCTTCCTGGTGTCACTGAAGAGTTGTGGACAGAGGAGAATGAGAGGGCTGTGGATCAGTTCATTGTGGACACCACTATCACAACCATGGTGGTCTACGTGGACACCTGCGTTGGGCTGCGGGTGGAGTACTCCATGCCTATACCGGTACCGCACACTTTCCTCTCCATTTTTAATCCTAAAATCTTAAGTTTAATGTACAGGTACTTGTCTTTGTTCACATTTCTAAAAAGCATCCACATTGTCTGAATAGCTGGAGTACTCTCTTCTCCTCCTTTACGGTATGTTTTTTTTTTTATTTCGTCTCCCTCTTTGTATTTTTTCTATCTCTCTTCCTGGCCACATGTCTTCAGGTGGTAGAGCAGCTGTCCTATTTTATCCGCATGCCAGAAGCCATACTCACAGTAGAAACGTTTGATGCGGCTCTACAGTTTGGCACAGTGAGGGGCGACCCCACCAAGAAGCTGCTTCATGACATGACCTGCTTGCATGCACCCCCAGTAGCCCTCAGCACCTACAGTGAGAAGAGCATCAAGGACACCTATACAAACAACATGCACTGCTACCTTGCCAGCCTCACAGGTGGGTACCTCAGAGGAAAAGACAAAGAGACATAGTTGACTGTTTAAAGCAACACTACGCAAGGTAGTAGTTTTGAAAAACTTCTTGACACCTGCAAAGATATTATCTTTGCCTTCTTCACTATGATTTTATACTGAGACTGTTTAGGGGCCTCCTCTATACAGTATGTCACCAAAGAGCAATCTAGCAAGGTTTTTATAGGCTCCGGTATACAGGCTGTGCTCTAGTCCAGGATTATGCGGTAGAAATCATGAAAAGCACAAGACACCTGTTGCATTTGGCTTCAGTTGGTGCAGTGTGCACAGGATGGCCATCGTAACCTGCTGTCATCTTTTCCGAGCCACATGCCCTTGTGCTGCAGTGTAATATTTTGTTTTGTTTTTTTAACAGACGATTGTTACAAGAAGGTGGGCAACACAGTTCTATATATCCCAATGGAAGCTCTACAGTGCAGCCCTGAGGAGGCTGTCAAGGACAAGAAGTTGGTGCAGAGAATGGAGAGTAAGCCTGAGGAGCTCTGTATATGTAGGGGAGTGGGGGTGCCTTTCTCTTGCCATCTGTCTCTGTGGGGTCTATGTCTCAAAATCATTATTTATTTTTTTGTCTGTGCTTTTCTGTTCTCTCCAGTTTGGCTGATGTTCAAAACATCAGCCAAACTGCAGCCCTGGCTTTCTGTCTCAGACTCTAAAGGTTTTATTTAATGAAGCACTGCACTCATAACCTCTCACCTGCATCAGTCCAACTTGTTTATTGTTTTTTTTTGTGTTCTGCTCTTTGTCCACCCATCATCTTTGTTTTTTAACTCCTTTCTCACATTGTCATTTCCTTAGTCATACTTAGTGGTTTTAACATCAGTCTAACCTTTGCTCTTCTTTCCTCCCCCAATCCCATTTATTTTTTGTCATATTTATTTCTCCCTACATCTATTCAATTTTATTTCACTCATTCTTCCTGTTTTTAGCTGTCATGATCCACTGGACAGATCAGATCAAGGAGCTACTGAATGACCAAGAAATAGGGAAGGTGAGGGACAACTCTGGACCACTACAGGAGATAGCCTTCTGGAAAAGTCGCTCTGCCAAGCTGTTGGACATAAGCCAGCAGCTGCAAAAGCCAGGGGTCAGGCACATCCAGAACATCCTGCAGCTCTCTAAGTCTCTCTATGTGCAGCGCTTCTGCAAACTGGCCAAGGAAATACAGGTACAGGGAGTCTTCAAGTCTACAGTCATCTCTTAACAAAGGTCATGTCGTAAATTAAAGAACAAACATTCAAACAAAATAATGAGTATTGTGATAATCATTGTTTAAACACTGCTGCATCTGTGTTACAAACTTGCTTCCTAGCCAGAAAGTTGGAAAATGTTGACATCAAACTTTTGTTTACTTGACTGAAACATCACAATAATAATAATAATCATTCATAATATAATCTTTCCTTGCCCAGGATTGCTCTCTGCAGGCCCAATCCAACCTGTCCTACCTATCCATATTGACGGAGCCATGTGAAGAGCTTGCCCAGCTCAAGCCTAGCCAAGTTGCTCCTAAACTGCGAGAGATTGTCAGTCTCATTCGCATTATCTGGGTCAACTCCATCCACTACAACACCAGTGAGAGGATCAGTGGTCTCTTCCGCAAGGTACATGCATTTTACTACATAAGAATAATGGGGAATAGATTATTCGTACCAGGTTTCTTTTATTGACCTCCTGTGCTCTGTCTCTCTGTTACTTCCATTATTCTCTCACACACATCATTTTAACATACTGTGCATACACAAACCCATGCTGCAATCCACCCTTCATATTTCTAACAGCTATTTTGTACACAATTAATGTGATGTGCTACTTCAAGTCACGTCATGTATTCCACAAATAAGTCAGTGGAGCAACATTAACAGATAACCTTTTGCTTTCAGAATCTCCTTTCAGCTGTAGATCAGCTCTCCAGCTGGATTAGGTTTTTTGTATTGTTCTGATAAAGCATCATTCTCACTGAAGCCCACTCCCACTCATCCAGGGTGCTCAGACAACAGAGTTACAATACCATGAGAGTGAATGCGCTTCTCACTCTTATATATCCCTACATTCTGATATTTTTCTCATCATTTTCATTTCTCTCGCTCTCTCTCTCTCTCTCTCTCTCTCTCTCTCTCTCTCTCTCTCTCTCACTCACTCTCACACACAGTCACTCACTCTCACACACACAATCTCTATCTCACTTATGCCTTTGATATTACATGAAATATTACTTGCTCAGCTAAAACATTTGGTCTGATTATTAGCACAAGCACTCCCTTCAGAGCGGCAGGAGTTTCTTCAAACTGTGTAGCACTGGATCTTAGACTGGACCTATAACCCACATATGTGCAATGTAGATCACTGGGGAACGCAATGCCTGGTTTAGGCTTCCAGCTAATACCAAAGAGAGTGGATAGAAAATAATAACACTAGTGGGCGATAGCTGCTGTAGTGACCGTTCTACAGGCAGCTGCCTCAGTTGCTATTATCTTTGCATCCTCCGCATCTGTCAAAGATAAATTTAACCCTGTGTGGTTGTTTTGCCAAGAAAGAGCAATCAACTTGATGTTAGGAAGAGGGATTGTAGATGTATTCGTTTTTCTGCAAGCCACTGGCTCTTTAAGTTTTAGGGGTTTAAGCTTATGAACATTATTAACGTTAGCCAACCTGGTGAAGATATATTTGCGTATTAATAAATGTCAGTATGAATGTCTGTACCTAGGTCTCCCAACACTATTATTTGTGACAAGTGTTTTCTGCTGTGTTGCAGATGAGTAATGAGATCATTCGCCTGTGCTTCCAAAGCATCTCTCTGGACAAGATCTTTGAGGGCTACGTGTTATCCAGCAAGCAAAACCTTAGTGACTGTATCCAATGCTGCCTGGCCTGGAAGGAAATTTACCAGAACGCCTCACAGATTCACCGCAAGTAGGAGAAATCTCACCTATGCAGGGACTCAACACCCTGGGCATGTGTTTGCTTTCTAATAACAGATATTCACTGCTTGATTTGGGTTTAGTGTAAACAATTTAAATAAATAGACCCATAAAGAGCATTATCAAACAGAAAAGCCTTGATTTGAAAGAGTTTAGGCCGGAGATGACCTCAGATCTTGAAGTCTTGTTAAATGTTGAAGCCTGGACAAAAGCAAGCTTGGACACCCTGAGAGATTGACAGGGCAGCTCAGAGATGCCCTGTGTAATTAGGGCTTAGCCTGAATGGATGGCTGTTAAACAATAGTGACCGCTCATCTGACTCTTCATTCCTGTTTCCGATTCTCTACCCACTCTCTCTGTCCTCCTCTTTTTCTCTCTCTTCTTCCCCCTCCTTTGTAACCTCAGGTATTCTCCAAAAGGCTGGGTCCTGGATCAAACAAGCTTTTTTGTGGTGGTTGATGCTTTCATTCAGAGGTTCAGAGACCTGCTTGAGGTATTTTTCCCTCACTCACACATATAGAGACATTTATACATACCCACACTACAAGTCTATAAATTCATGCTGTTGAAATCCATGTCAGACCAAGCAACCCCCCATAAGCTAATGCAGGGGTTGCTTATGATGAAGTACCACCAGATGCAGCCTGTAAATAATGTTTTTTATTGATGCCAATAAATTAATGATCAGCATTATCATGTCAACACCCCTGTGCAGATTACACACTGCCATGCAGAAGTTTATAAATGGAATGGAGGCCACATAGTGCTCTCCTGCGCTTACAATCTAAAGTGAATCTTATTAAGTCACAGCTGTTTCCATCTGAGTCTTCAGCTACTTTAAAACTATTAAGGCTACTTACTTTGTGTCACTGTTTTACTCACTAGTTATGTAACTTCGTTTTACAACATTCAAAACAATGATGCGGTCTACAATCAATTACTTCACTGAACATCACCATTATAGCATCTTTCCTCAAGTGTATCATGACAAATGTGGGATTTATATATTTTGTAAACTTCCAATATGAATGATCGGAGTTAGGTTGTTTTGCCACAGGTGTCACATGAGTACCACAATAGGAAATGTCAAATTAATTAAAATACAATATAAAGATTAGCTTTTGATGGTTTTCTTTTCCCATTTTGTTTCAACTTTGTATTCATATGTGTTGTGTCTACTCTCTCTCTCTCCCTGCAACATATCAATAAATGATTGGGATGTGACTTATTTACCACACAGTAACTTCAAAAAATATATTCCTTATGTATGTATTGTTTGTTATCTGGGATATTATTTTCTCATGCCTTCTCTCAGGTATGTGACTGCCAGCATCAGTTTGCTCGTTGGGAGGATGGTCAGCAGAGGGCCCTACCTTGCTTCAGCGGTTCCCAGGGACCAGAGTTCACCCGCTCCCTCCTAGAGATAGAGGGCAACTTCCACCGTGGCCTACAGAACCTACGCTCAGTTGACCAGGGTATCCTTGATGTGGAGAACACCACCTGGTGCAATGAATTCAACAGGTAGGTCTATTGCTCTTTAACACATTCAAACAAAGACTAAATTAAATAGTATGAAAGTATTTTGCATTGTTTAAAAAGCCAAAATTTGTTCTGTTTGGCGTAAAGCAATGAAATATTGATTAATTGTCATGATGCAGCTGCATCCCAATTTGTCCCAAGATGTATAGTTTCTATAGTTTCTACCTCACTACACACATACAAACAAAAACATGATGTTCTGATGAAAGCATCTACCAATGTCTGAAAATGTATCAGCATTTCTGATTCTGATGCATGCTTGCTATCTTAATACACTGGCTTTAACTAATATCTGTCTGCTTCTCTAGATATTATTGTAGGGGTTCTATTTTTCTGAAATAAGGTGCACCACAGGGGTTGCTGAAACCCAGGCGCAGCCGGGTGAAATTTAGAAGAAAGGTTGACTACATTATTAAAAGGAGGAATACAGAATCAGCAGGTAGAATCAGGACGAGCTTCTGTAATGAGCAGTCACATGAGCTCCTCTCATCCTCTTTAAAAACATCAACAGGTAAAGCAGAAAAAGAGAAAAAAAAGCGCCTGAAGTTCATACACAACCTAAATATTAAATATTAATATATATCACTCCAAATAGGCTGTCAGTGGTAGAATGAATAGGTGGCTCCAGCTGATGGAATATTAGCTGGTTAATGTTGCAGAAACACAAGAAAGTAACAAAACAGAGACTGCGATCTGTATGTATCAGTGCATTTTTATGTTTATATGTTCATCCCAGCAGTATCTGGCACCCCAAGCTTTTGCCTTTAATGTCCAGCAACAGCTGAGCCCACAGCTGTTTTATTATGGGTCATGTCAGGCCTTATATTAACGGGTCGAGTTGCTCAGAAGTGATTAAGAGTTGCATGTATCTGATTGGTTTGTGTTAAGATTTGCCAGTGTGGGACGGGGACCGA
The DNA here is from genome assembly GCF_905237075.1 of Dicentrarchus labrax. Taxonomy (NCBI): domain Eukaryota; kingdom Metazoa; phylum Chordata; class Actinopteri; family Moronidae; genus Dicentrarchus; species Dicentrarchus labrax. The sequence goes on from NW_026136717.1 coordinate 6,807,100, forward strand.
TGCAGGACTCCTACAGGCGCTGACACAAAGTAGTTTAGTGTGTTTATGGTTTATTAGTTGATCATCATCATCATGTGTATGTGTTTTCATGTATAGATATGTTCTTTTTGCTTTTTCGTGTGTGTGTGTGTGTGTGTGTGTGTGTGTGTGTGTGTGTGTGTGTGTGTGTGTGTGTGTGTGTGTGTGTGTGTGTGTGTACACAGGTTTCATGCATTGGTAAAGGATCTGGAAATGATGATGCAGAACCTCATTAGTTCAGTGTTTAAGACGGTGAACACAGTGGAGGAAGGAGTTCGGCTTCTGGACGTTTTTAGACCTATGTCTACTCGAGAGGTGTCTCTCTCTCACACACACACACACACACACTCACAAATTTTTTTTGGACCACTTACTAAACACACTCTATCACCTTCTATTTATTAAACCTTCACATGTCATATAGCTAAATAAGTTCATCATTGGATGCCTGTGAATCTCTGCACACCCACACTACACTAACCCACACCCAAGTTTTAAACCCCTAAGTTCATAGAGTACTGCCCCTTCTATCACTTTAATGCACTTAGAGCAGGCTTGGTGTATAATGCATCTTTGTTATGCTGTATTTAGAGATTTGAGATTCCCCAGATTTGTCTCAGTTCTTGCATTCTCTAACTCTCATTGTCTGTTTTCTTTGCCACTCAACTTTTGTCTTTCACCTGTCCTCTATTCTTCTCATACAATTCATATACTCGTTCTCTTCCATCCAATCTTCTCTATACCAGGCCATTAAGCGCACCACAGAAGAGAAGATGGAGGAAGTATACAATATCTTTAACAAAGAGCAACGAATGGTCAACAAGGAGATGAACCAGAGGACAAGATCTTTTTCCAACCATATGCCCCGGATGGCAGGCCAGGCCCACTGGGTGAGGGCCTTAAAACATCGTTTAGAGAGACCCATGGAGGTGAGTTTATTTATCCGTGTTTTCCTTGGTACACACTAGTTACTTTAAACCATCACATGAGAAGTGTGTAAAGTGAAGAACTGTAGTAAGAGCTATGTCCATACTGGTTCTGCTTTGGTTAATATGTTGAATGTAAACTGATAGTATTCATGGTCTTTAGTGAACCCTCCTCCTGGATCTCCATCCTCAACCTCTTCCTCCTTTGTCCCTTTTCCTTCTCCTCCAGGTCCTTCAGAAGGCCAACTTTATGCACGAATCAGACAGCCACAAGCATGCAGTTTTCACCTATGGCCAAATGGTCCAGATTTTGGATGAGATGGTGAGGAAGATCTTCAGCGAGTGGAGCCAGAACCTGGACGGACAGTACCTCAGCAGACTGGAGCAGCCACTCATGGTGCGCTGCAAGGACAAGACTGCCAAGCTGGATGTCAACTTTGACAAGTGGGTTACGCACAAGAGACACAAGGCATTCACATTAAAGTATACATTCATGCAGAATGTTATTCTGTATATTGTCATCTGTGTGCTACAAAAACTCATACCCATTATTTTGTGTGTTAACCCTTTATTTGTGGCCACACAAGGGATATAGATAAACTCTCACCATCAGTTGGATACAGATCCATACATATGTGCGTACATACGTGCTCATTTTTTAAAATGTTTTATGTTTCCTTTTCCAGCAACCTGTTGAACCTGTTCTCTGAGATCCACTACTGGGATCGACAAAAGTTTGAGATCCCCCAGTGTGTGTGTGACATTTACCAGGACAGAGAGGACCTCAGAGGCCTGCGGGAGAGAACACTGCTGGTGGTCAGGGACTATAACAGGTCTGACACACACACACAAACCAACCCCCCCACACACACACACAGGTAGTCCACATGATGCATGCAGCACTGCAATGATTTTTTTATATCAGGGGCCTACTGTATGGTTATATCAGAATCATCCGAATGTTATTTTTTGGAAGGTACTGTGCCTTTAACTTTTGTATTTTCCTAGTCAAATTAAAACACACGCAAAACACATGCAAATTAGTAGATGAATGGACACACTAATATTTACTAAATGTCCTCATCTGTGTGTGTGTTTGTTTTACGATCAGGATCATTGGAATGCTGTCTCCTGACGAGTTGGGTCTGTTTCGGGAGCGAATTCGTTTGATGGATAAGAAGATTCAGCCGGGGCTAACCAAGCTTTCGTGGTTGTCTAAAGTAGCTTCTAACATCTTCATCCGAGAGTGTCTCCTGCAAGTTGACAAGGTTGGAACACACAGTTCTCTACTTACTGATTTAGACATTGTACTGTTTTATTTAATTTCATTTTTGGATTCAGATGGCAGTGGCAGAAAAGGGGGTGAATGGAGGGAGAGTAGTGTGGATTAAATCCCCTGGCTGGCTAGAAAGATTTGCCAAAAGTCTTTTTTAATCACAGACAGTTGTGACAGATCTTAGTTCATCAGGCAGTATGTTAACTCAACGGATCTGGACCCTATTCTTGGTCCAGTTAGAAAACCAAATTGGATGGTAGTTCCTCAGGAATTTCTTTCTTCCTCTCTCCTCTTTATTACACTCCAGGCCCAGCTGATAGTTGATGGATACAAAGCATCAAATCAATCCATCTCAAACCTCTGTCGCCGGATCAGTGAAACATTGCTGGTTCGACTGGATGGAAAGACTGTATACAGGTAACAGTAGATATATTCTTCCTCAGGACATGGGATGTTAAATACAGTAAATAAACAAAACATATAATATGAAGTGAACACCACAGCAGATATGATTTATTACATATTAAGTCACTTCTTACAACATTGTTCATAGATTTGATATTGTATGTAGAGTATGTATTTAAAATGCATATTCATTAGGTACAGTAAAGCATTGCGTTCTTATTATTCATTTGTTCATTCATATATTCTTGTCCTATCAGTAGAGACATGTGGTTCTTCTGTGCTAACATACATTCTATGAAGTCTCCGTCCCTTCAGTCTAGATGTTGAGGTAATTGACTAGAAAGCCAAAACATATTTAAACAGGACAACTTTACCACATTGCTAACAGCTCACTGAGGAAGTCAACAAAAAGCATCTCCACTTCTTGACATTGTCTGAAGCAATGAACATGGGTTGTATGTTAATTGTACCCCGGTTCCAAAGGATGCACATTGGATTGCTTTTTCGGTTGAATCTTTGTGTTTCTGATGTTGTAATTCTAAGGAACCTGGAGTTTGAGGATGACCAAAATGCTCACCAGCAGAGGCATCTCCAAATTCTGCGCTCAGCACACCAGGAGATTGCTGATATCATGACCCACATTCATAACATCTTCTCTAATGATGGACCTGAGGTCTGTGCTGTGTTTTTCTTTCATATAAAATTTTAATCCGGCACATTTATAAGATTGTTATTTTAGATTTGTTTTATGTGATATAGTGTAACTATGCATGGTTGAGGCAGCAGCTTAGGGGATAGAGAAGCAAGATTTTTTAACTGTTCAGTGGTCATTAGTTTTGTTCTTTTCCCAGAGATCAAGTTTAAATCTGTACAAAAACTGCTGGATTAACGGGTACAGGCTGACACTGCCGTGTCTTGTGTGTAAATCTTTACCATGGTCTTTAAGGTTCAGGAGCACTGGGTGACCTACACAGAGAAGGTGGACCTCATGGTAGAGGACGCTCTAAGGAGCAACATCAAGCGCTCAATGAAAAAGCTATCCAGGGCTATCAATGGAGACAGCAAGACATCACCCAATCCCTTGTTCAAAGTCCTGGTATTACTGCGCCAGGCTACTCCCCAAACCACACCAAAGGTAACCAGCAACCCCTCTCAGTCCAATTAGGTCAAGTTATAGTGATTTGTTTACACCACGTCCAAATATGTCAACATATGTTAGAATGTATCCGCATATTCTGACCTGCATAAAAAGCTAAATTAGATCACATGATATGTTCACTGACGTAGGAAATATAAAACTAGTTTCACTTATTCTTACTTCGACTCACAGACACAGTCATCCATTGTCTCATTGTGCTGCTAGTTTAAGTGCTGCCCCCTGTCTGAGTCAAACTGAGTGTCTGTGTATTTCTGTTTGTGGTGTGTGTGTGTGTGTGTGTGTGTGTGTGTGTGTGTGTGTGTGTGCACGCCTGTGTGCACGGCTGTGTGCACGGCTGTGTGTGTCTCTGTTTTTACAGGTCGAGTTCTCCCCAACGCTCAAAAAGCTTGCTCAGCTTGTGAACATCATGCCTCAGCTCATCAACACCATCTCAGAATTTGAACGACTGCCTGAACTTCTCTCCTGCAAACGGTCACAGGGGAATCCCATACACATCAACATAGGTTATTTTTTGGTTTATTTTAAAACATGTTGTTTCATTTTATCTAGGCGTTTTTTCCTCAGGGAATCTTTTTCTATTTTCCAAGCACAAGTACCAATCTGCACATCCGACCTGTTTTAAGTAGGTGGTGAGAAAATGTTGACTGGATGTCCATATAAAATCCTTATTCCTTATTCCTGTTGAGGAGTGACACACGATTACTAAGTTGTATACATGACCATCTATGTCTACTCTTGTCCCTGTTGTCACCCTGATCCTCTTTGATCTTTCAGAGCAAGACGAGGAGATAAAGAAGATTCAGGCGGCAGTTTCCACAGGGATGATAGCCAATGCCAGCCACCTGCAGGCCTATCTGAAGACCTGGGACAAATATAGGGATATCTGGGAGATCAACAAGGACTCATTTATACAACGCTACCAGAGACTAAACCCACCAGTCACTTCTTTTGATGCCGATATACACAGGTACTGTACAATCAAAACTAAAACTAAACCTTTTGATACTATTTTGCTGCAAAAGCTTTGTAGTACCTTGTAATGGGCATAAATTAAAGCTCACTTTAGCCTTTTTTTGCTGTGAACAATTACCTTTAAAGCAAATTGTCACCTTGTGACAACTGTAGTTCCTTGTGGCTGACTGTTAAAAAGGCTCATTCACACAGCGCTTTATCCTAATTGTTTCTTTTAATTTGTGTCCTGCTCCATGTGAACTCTAGTTTCATTCTGTCTGACATTCTTTAAAATTTGTTGTTTACAGTAATGAAGCATGCAGAGGCATTAATCTTCTCCTTTTCTGCATCATGCTCATTCTCTGGTTCACTCCCAACCCAGGTACACAGAAAAGGCCAACAGTGTTGAACAGGAAGAGACGGTGCTGAACATCCGGTTTGTCATGCTGGACAGTTCACCGCTCAAATCTTCCTTGGTGCAGCACTGCAGTGAGTGGCAAACCAAGTTCACTCAGCTGCTCAGCCACATGGCCAGCACTCGCCTAAAAGAACTTCATTCGTCGCAGCAAGACAATGCCAACAGGTGGGGAGTCAAGTGAAAGAACTTTTTTGGGGGGGTAATTTTTATTAAAGTAAGTTACTTTCTTTCTTTTATTTTCTCTTGCCTTTATCAAAGATATTTTGTATCAAGTAGTTTATGCCAGCTGGTTCATTTCATATCGAGTGAGAAGAGTATATGACAATCTCTCATTTTGGGTAAGGTGGGCTGGAAGTATTTGTTACATAAACCTACTGTATTTTCTTTATAATTCATAATTTTTGTAAAAGATTACCCAAATAGTCAGTTTCAGTGAGAAAGTTCAGTTATTTGACTCATTGTTGTTTTGTTTTTTTGTATGTGTATGTTTAGGCTTAGACGACCACCCCAGACACTGATGGAGCTTTCTGAGAGCCTGAAACTCTTGGAGACTCTCCAGGGCGACTTGGCCAAAACAGAAGCTCAGATTCCTCTCATTCATGATCAGTTTGCTATCCTAGACAAATATGAGGTCCCAGTAGAACAGGCTGTAAGCACCTTGCTTATTAATAAAGAAACATATACACATATATACAGCAAACACAATGTAGGACTGTATATACACAAACTGTGACTGTCTTGGGTACTGTATATCTACACATAAATGAACACTCAGAACATTCCTTCTCATCATTATTCCAATCCTGCCACTTGGTTCACCCACAGGTGCAGGATCTGCGTGAGGTACTGAACGAGGAGTGGGTGTGGTTCCAGCAGGTGTTGATTGACAGTGACATAATGTTGCAGAAGCACAAGGAGAAGTTTAAGAATAGCCTCATCCTCTCCTCTGAGGAGTTCAAGAAGAAGACCGAGAACACTTTGCAGGAGTTCAGCAGCACAGGTCACACATTGTCTCTCATTGTCTCTCTTTCTCACACTCGTATACATTATCATCAAGTGTTTCATCACTGTTTTGTGTGCACCTTCTGTCCCTGCTGAGCCATCACTGATTCATGCGAAACCTCTTCAGAACCAATAGCCTGTACCTAATCGGTTCTTGCCCCTGATGATTTCTGACTACAGGGCAGCTCCCTCCCACAGAATAATTAATATCCCTGACTGGAAGACACTTTGTTACTGATTTCCTTTCCCGTCATCATCCCTCACTCCTCTGTGCCTCTTCTCTTCCTTTCCCACTGCTTTTGGCTTCTGTCTTTTCCCTTTTGTTTTTGGATGCTACCATCTTTCCTTCCTCTCTATCCCTTGCTTCCCGTCCTTCTTGTTACTATGTTATAGGGGTGGCTGATATGATTAAACCCTCTATCTCACTATATACAATTTTACATAACAATATAAATTTTTTTATTTATTGTGATTTATTGAAGATTTGATGTACGGTAGTTTATACATCAGAAAACAAGATGTAAACCTGTTTTTGCTAGTGCAGTGAATTAAATACCTGACAAACACAGTAACTTGGTAACATTAATGCAAAAATCTGTAATCCTATAAATGTAGTTTCTCAAGGAAGGCATATAACTGGGAGAAATAACTTGTTTATATTTGTTTGTATTTATTTTCCTTTTACTCTGTATGAGAGAGAGCTCTCAGTTGGCCATTAATAGTTTGAATAATGATTTCACAATATATGAAAATCAGTGTATGTTCTTGGTGAGCGTTAGTAGGCATTGTATAATATGTTTTCTCTTTGTGTTTGTCCTTTTGTTTGTGGGTATGTGAATGTGTATGTTTATGTGTTTGTATGCTTTTTCGTATGTGTGTGTGTGTGTGTGTGTGTGTGTGTGTGTGTGTGTGTGTGTGTGTGTGTGTGTGTGTGTGTGTGTGTGTGTGTGTGTGTGTGTGTGTGTGTGTGTGTATATCTCCCTTCATTTTTCATGTTTATATCCAGGTCCATTTAACAGTTCGCTGAGCACTGAGATGGCCTTAAAGCAAATAGTAGGGCATCGCGGCACACTGGAGGCTCTAAAACAGGAAGAAAACAACATCCTTCACGGGCTGGGCTTCTTCAACATAGAACAGCCCCCTTCCAAAAGCATCCAGACACTAGAGAAGGTCTGACCCACACTAGGCTCATAGTCTTAACATACTGTTGTCTTGCCATACGCTTACACAGACTCAACATAATCAGCTGTTAATACAGAGAAGGTTAATGTGGGAATTGTTACAGTGATGAACTGGCTCAACATGTGTAGATTAGGCAAGCAGAATTTTTGGGTCAGTTTTACAGGTATTTGATCAGCCATAATGGTGTGTTTTGTACAGGACATAGACCAACTGCAGCAGGTCTGGGAGATCACGCAGGAGTGGAATGCTAACTGGAACATCTGGAAAGTTGGTCAGTTTGTTACACTGCGGACAGAGAGCATGGAGAGCACAGCACAGGACATGTTCAAAAAACTCAACAAACTCCAGAGAGAACTAAAGGTCAGTTCTGCCACACAGAGTTTTTAAAGAGCTACAGAGTTTGGCTTCCTGCTACACTGTGACAGGCACGGTTTAGCTGTAATATATTACCTGTGTCAAGTTAGGTTTGTTTCATATAAATAAACTGTGTATAAAGGACAAGACAGTACTGTACAATTTAGATGCCATACTTTAGTGATAGAACACACAATGACACTTTGTCTTTATAATGCATACAAAGTTTGCAGGCTCTTATGGGGCATCATTAGAAGTATTTTTAGCTTGAAACCTGCAAACCTTTTTACAGTGACAGCTTAAACATTCTATGGCCTTCCTTCAGGGTGCACAAAATACCACAAACTGCAAACCCCTCAGCAGCTCTCACATTGACATTACACAGTAGTGAGGACCTGATCTTTGTCTTATTGCAGGATAAGGGGTGGGATATAGTAGATTTCTCCAAGAACAAGATTGACCAGTTTAAGAGGATCATCCCTCTCATTGCTGATCTGAGGAACCCAGCCATGAGAGACAGGTACGGATTGAAACAAAACTATCTACATGCATTGTCCTTTAACACTTCAGTATATCTTTCAACTATGGTCTTGCAATAGTTACATGAATAAGAATTACCTGTCAAATAGTTAAATGGTACTTAAGGGTTAGGGTTCGCTTAGTGCCAGCTGTCAGTTATGTGTCAACTATGTTATAGCTAGTGTGCTAATGATGCTATACATCTGCCATGCCCAGATATCTCTCTATTTATGTGTAAGAATTAAACTAAAGCAGGGGACTAGCATTCAGTCTTACTATTTTTTTTTCTTCAGTTGACTGAGTAATTTGAGGCTAAGATAAACCTTGCTGTCAATGCCACCTTTTTTTCAGGCACTGGAAGCAGATCTGCGAAGAGCTGCAGTGCTCTTTTGACCAAACCAGCAGTGAATTCACCCTGGAGAAGATCATATTTCTTGGCCTTGACAAGTACACTGACAAGATCTGTGAGATATCTGGAGCTGCCAGCAAGGAACTCTCCATAGAGCAGGTCCAGTCTCTTCGCATTTTTGTAACTTTTTGTGCCTCCGTTCATTCTAACCAGGGTTGCGCCCAGAAAGTTGGAAGTGTAACTGACTGGCTCCCTTCCAGCCTGCTTTTAGGCCTGCTTATCTTGGGCAGCAGAGCCAGTTCATGGAGCAGAAGTTTCTGCCTCTCAATATTTAATCTTGTCCCCAGCCCCTATGTACTTCCTTACCTTACACCGCAACACTAATGGAAGTTATATCAATGCAGTTTTAGGGCTAGATTTAGCATAAATCAGTGCATACAATTCTGTGCCTTTCATTCAATTTGCATTCTCAGTCTGCATGTAATAGCAGCAGATTTACTAAAACAGCAAATGATGACATTCTGTGAGTGAAGGAGAACCGAAAGCTGCACTCATGTGATGGGATTTATTTGAGATTAGAACATGTAACATTCAAAGAAAAACAAGAGTACATAAGAACACTACAAAAATACAATACTGTTTAGAGTAAAAAAGCGATCTCCATCTCTGATGTATTCAAGCTGTAGAACTCAGTGCAAAGATTCATGGTTTCCTATCATTTATCATCTAGTCATGACAATGTATCATATTAACCTTGTGGAAAAGGAAAACAATAGAAATATTTCCCCCTCTTTTTTCCATCTCTCAGTGGTGTGTTCTGTCTGTTAACATTACTCTGTTTTGTTGATATCTAAGGGTCTGGAGGCCATTACCAAAACATGGGAGGAAACATTCCTGGACATAGCACCTTACAAAGATGAAGGCCACTACCGGCTGAGGTGAGAAATCATTTGGGTGGAGGGTTCAAGAAGTTACAGTTATGACCTGATCAGACATTTACCTGCATCACTAGATCCCACAGCTCAGTACAGCTTGATGCTGCGATCAGGTGATGTCTTTCTTGTATATAGATAAATGTAATTTGTATATAGATAAATGTGATGCCTTGGTAGCATGACTGTACAGTAGAGAGCATATATAACTGATATGAGAATTTTGTTGAATAAGTCATAAAAGGGGAGTGAATGTGTTTGTCGTCAGAGATGAGTGATCAGAACAGAGTGAACAGAAAAGAGAGACACACTGAGATTTTGATTCAAGAGTAGAGGAAAGTAAGGTACAGAAAATGAAACCTTTCAAACATGTATCAATAGATCCTTTTAAGAAATCAATGAGGAAACAGAGCTGATTAGTAAAAGGGGATCAAGGAAATGTATTTATCATTGTACGACACAGCATTGTACAATGAAATGGACGTTTTCAGTCCCTTCATGCTACACAAAAAGCTATTCAATAATGATCAAAAATAATAATGATTCAAAAAACAATAAGCATCCTATCTACCTTTAGTATATTTTTGCAAAGATAAATGGTAAAGAAATAGTCAGTTTGCACTCTTTGACTAATTATTTGACTTTATCATATAATAATATCAAATAATCATACAGGATTTACCAGAGGTAATGAATATTAGAAACATCTCTCAATATTATGCAGTCAAAATATGGAGCAATAACTACAGCCAAGGTGAATTCAAACCTTTTTTGCACAGTTTTAACAAAAGCTGGACGTAATAGTCCTGCAAAGATTTATTGCAGAAATTATACAACTGCATTGGATTACACTGAACTGTGCAGGTTTAACTAAAAAACTGATAACTTATGTGTATGCTTCACTGACTTTTTCTGCTGGGAAAGTGTGTCACCATTAGAATTCATTATATGCAGTCATCAGCATTCATGTTTAATTCTCCCTCCCTGTCTCTCCCAGGGGCACAGAAGAGGTTTTCCAGGCCCTGGAGGACAACCAGGTTATTCTGTCCACAATGAAGGCTTCTCGGTTTGTCAAAGCCTTTGAGCGGGAGGTGGACTCCTGGGAACGCCGACTGTCCCAGGTGCTGGAAGTCATCGAGATGATCCTCACTGTACAACGTCAGTGGATTTATCTGGAGGTACAGGAAACATATTTATATACTTAACTATGCCATAGGATTAATTATTATACATGGATATTCATTGCTTTACAGTAGGCTTTTCAATTAATAATACTATCACCTTCACCTATACAATTAATCTATTTCCAGTACTGCAATCTTTCTCTGTCACTCTCCATTTTTCTGTTGTTTCTTTTTTTTCATCCAACTAGAACATTTTCCAAGGAAAGGACATCCGGGAGCAGCTGCCTCATGAGTGCAAAGAGTTTGAAGATGTTAGTTCTAGTTGGAAGATCATTATGGGCCGTCTCCACAGCGATAACAACGCCTTGCAGGGAACCCACCACCCCGGTATGACAAAATACTTCATGTTTCTTTAAAGTACATGCCTTTCATGCCGTGGTCAGTCAAATTTTGTGTATTCAGAAGCTTATATGTAAGTCAAACTTAAAAACTTAAGTTGTGTTGTTTAATTTTCTTCTTACTATAGTCTTACTGTGATGGGTTGACAGTTATTTTTAAACATGTTCAATATTTATTCTATATCCTTCATGTGAGATGTAAATTCTACTTGAAATTTAAAGGAAGAAAACATCAAAAAACATCTGGTTGAAGAATAGTGACGAAACTGGTGATGAGGATGCCTAAAGAAACTTCTTATTCATGAATAAAATATATATTATTTATATATAAATAAAAACAATATTCAAAATTGAGTAAAGTCTTCAATCAGCCTCTTTCCTCTACATCTTTCAGGCTTGCCGGAGAAGCTGTCAGAGATGAGTGCCAAGCTGGAGGAGATCCAGAAGGCCCTGGACATGTACCTAGAGACCAAGAGGCAGATCTTCCCAAGATTCTACTTCCTGTCCAATGATGATGTACTGGAGATCCTAGGGCAGTCACAGAACCCAGACGCCATGCAACCCCACATGAAGAAGTGTTTCGACAACATCAAGAGCATGCGCATTAACAAGGCAGGCTTAGATAAAAGTCAATCACATGCATACATACACTCAGTGGCCAGTGCCACTCTGCTACTGAGTCGGAGTTCTTTAAGCCCATTTAGTCAAGATTAGATTACTAAACATTATATATTTACATGACTTGTGTTTCTTTACCTTAGGTTCTGAAGTGCTGCAACAGATTCATTCTTACATTCCTCTACTATGGGTATATGGGACACAATAGGACAAAAAATATATAGGAAAGCTATTATGCCCCATATATTTTAACTTACGGAATTGTAATTTGACAGCTGAATAATAATATTTGAAAATGCTTCAAAGTTGGCAGTGTAGTCTTACTGTAGGTGCGCTGTGCATCAGTAGGAACTGTAACTAAAAAATACTTAAAGTATCAAAGTAAATATCAGATCAGTTTGATCAGGATTTGGGGCAAAACAACATGATCTGGACTGCCTGGGTACTGCATTGCTTGTGTTATATTTGCTACATTTATTGTTCCATTTCAGAAATTTACTTAATTATAAGTCAAAGTTTCAGGATGAACTGGCCTCAGAGCTGCCACTGTCTATGTGTCTCTCTTATAGGACTGCAGTAAACCACTCGCTAATGGGATGTACTCTGCTGATGGGGAGTATGTTCCGTTCATGTATCCACTGACACTGGACAGACCTGTGGAGGTACAGCAGTGATGATTATGATAATGATGCCATGTTGGTGCTAATGAATACAATAAAGACAGCTATGGTACAGATTGTTAGTTATTTGTGTTTTGTGTATGTAGGTTTGGCTGTGTGAAGTTGAGAAGACCATGCGCATTACACTAAGAGATTGTCTGAGCGATTGCCTTGTAGCTCTGAAGAAGATGACAGGACAGAGAGACAAGTGGGTCAAAAACTGGCCAGGACAGGTACATTTGGCTTTTTCTTACTATCTTATTATATTATATTAATGCAATGCAAACAGATTTGCCAATTTGAATACCAGTGTGTAATAGCGATTATTTTTGCTCTATTTACAAATCACAATTCTTGTTGAACTCAGCATTACCTGTCTCCTTGGGTTTTTACTTAATCCATATCTTGCTTTTGAGTACACAAGCTGTATTCCTTAACATCAAATTTACAGAATCTTCTGCATGTGGAGTTACTAGATGTTAAACAGTTGTATTTTCTTGTTAACATCAAATGAAAATAAATTTACTAGGTTCTTTTAACTGAAAGATTCAGTTTTCCTTGAATGTGTACTCTTTCTGTTTTAGATGGTAATCACAGCCAGTCAGATCCAGTGGACCACTGATGTCACTAAATCTCTCATTACCAACAAGGAGAGAGCTGATAAGTCCTCCCTCAAGTCCATGAAGAAGAAACAGGTTTGATTGACTTTTGTCAATTAACTATTAACTATTCTTATTTAAAAACAGTTTTAAAATATTTTTGATTTGTTAATGCTGTTAATATGACGATTCTAAGCATGTAAAATATGCCTTGGATCATCTGTGTGTGTTAGAATTTCATGTATTTTCAATATTTTGCACAACCTACAACCAAAATCATATCTTAATGATGTTAAGTCTTTTGAGTTCTTAAGCTAAAACTCTCTTAACTTTTCAGGTCTCCATGCTTCAATGCTATTCAGAGGCCATCCGTGGCAATCTGTCCAAGGTACTACGACTGAAGATTGTAGCGCTGGTCACAGTGGAGGTTCATGCTCGGGATGTCATTGATAAGCTGGCCAAGGCAGGCTGCAGTGACACCAATGCCTTTGAGTGGCTCTGCCAGCTGCGACTATACTGGGAGAAGGTATGCTCTGATAGGGGCAGGTTACAGACTAGAGATAGTCTGGAGAAAAGGGGAGAGACAGTATGGAAAAAAGAAGAGCATGTAACATAACTTTTGTCAAGCCATAATTTCAGCAACATTTTCTAGTGGCTGTTCTTTTTAGCTTTTGCAGATTTTGTGGTTTGTATGATGAGATTTGGAATCCTTGCTGAGGAAATACACCTAAATGCATCTTATACGCTATCAGAGTACTCCCATCAAGGATATTTAATTACATTCTCTAAGTTAAAAGCTGAAGGAAATACTGTGATAGAACAAGGGTGTATAGATAAATTGCTTTTAATGATTCAGTGTCATATATATACATACACTCTCTCTCTGTTCCGCGTATTTTCCATATTATCAGCATTCCTTACTCCATCACTCAGTTTGCTGATCTAACAGCAGTAAGAGAAACCATTTTTATTGAGTTGGAATGAGACCAAGAAAACACCCACTAAACTTGTTTATTTTATGCATGTTTGTTCTCCCAATAGGATGCGGATGATTGTATAATCCGACAGACCAACACACGTTTCCAGTACGGCTACGAGTACCTGGGCAACTCAGGACGGCTCGTCATCACTCCACTTACTGACAGGTAACAACCATTCAATTAATTAATGCACCAACCAACCACCGCATCAGCACATCAATCTGTTGCATGTCAGTTCATTAATTAGTTAGTAATTCAAGTATTATTTTTATTATATATAATTAAAATGTTTATGTTTTATATTCATTCTGAGTATCAGACAACTGTGTGAGTCCCCCATCCTGGAGACAAAGGACAGATTTGCACTGCGATTAGTATCTTGTGTAATTAAATGTCATGTAAATTACACGAGAGCAGACAGAAGCTACCATTAGCATTGTTACTGTAGTATAATGACTAGATTACACCTTGGCTCTTTGTGCATTCACAGATAAAAGGATTATCACCAGTTATTATATTAATGGTTGTCACCATGGATAGATTAGTAATTTCAGTATGTAATATATTAGTTCACATTGGAGACCATCTCATATATTTATTTTTAAAGTACAGCATAAAAAGCTAACAAATGTACTGTATTTCCATTTTGGATCTTGTGTGGGCCTCAAAGATATTACATCTAAGTCTTGCAATCATTGTCTTTTTTAAAGTTTCAGTATATGTTTATTTTAATTTACCAAAAATATTCAGATCATATTTGCATGTGTATGATGAATATTTTTTCTATGCTGGCTCTGCAGAGTAAATGTGCATGTTTGACTCTGTTCAGGTGTTACATGACCCTGACCACAGCGCTCCATCTTCATCGGGGGGGCTCTCCTAAAGGCCCAGCTGGTACTGGGAAGACAGAGACAGTGAAGGACTTAGGCAAAGCTCTCGGCATGTACGTCATTGTAGTCAACTGCTCTGAAGGACTAGACTACAAATCCATGGGACGCATGTACTCTGGCCTGGCACAGGTAGAAAAGAAACATTTTCATACATTTGAGTGATGACGTGGCTGTGACTAAATATGCTGTTCATTATGTCGAGACACATGAGTGGGTGTGTGTACAACTAAAAATTGTTTTTATTGGATTTATTTTTTTTTGTGTAATTGAACTTTAAAATTGTATGTTGTTGTATATAAAATTGTATTGAATGTGTTTCACTGTGTCCATGCTGAACAGACGGGAGCATGGGGCTGCTTCGATGAGTTCAACCGTATCAACATCGAGGTGTTGTCTGTAGTGGCCCAGCAGATCCTCTCCATCCTGTCCGCCCTCTCAGCTGGACAGTCCAAGTTCCATTTTGACGGACAGCACATACGTCTGGTCTGGTCATGTGGCATCTTTATCACCATGAATCCTGGTAGGTCATGGAATCATACTTCAGTTTGAATCATACTGAGCATACAATTAGACAGTCATAAAGAGGATTATGTTGCTTTTGTAATTATAATCTTTTCTCTCCATTTAATTTTTTCCTAGGTTACGCTGGTCGTACTGAGCTTCCAGACAACCTCAAGTCCATGTTCAGACCTATCTCCATGGTGGTGCCAGACTCTACTCTAATCGCTGAGATCATACTGTTTGGAGAGGGCTTCAACAACTGCAAGGTACTACCATTCAGGAAAATTCTATACTGGTAGTGTGCTGGGAAAAAAGAGTAGAAACAGATGAAAGAATAAAACATGGCAAGTAAGGTTAGTCTTAATCTTTGTGCTAGTGCGGATTAAAGGGGTTTAAAGACAAGACTGCGTTCTTAGTTGAAGAAAGTAGACATTTTTTGCTATAGGTTATACAGAATTATCATCTTATAAAGGATATGTTTGTATGCTTGCTGCTCTATAACAAACTTGTATCTGCACTAAAATTAGATTAGATTATTATCTTATTTTCGTCTGTATTACAGTAAGTGCTATTGAAGATCTTTGACTTGATCTTTCCTGGTTGTGATTGGAGTTTTGGTGTGTCCCAGATATGTGCTGCATATGTAAAAATCATATTCTGGTTTAAGAAATCTGGATACGGCCTTATTCTGGTTCTGCAAAACCTGAATCTACTATCTCGAGTACTCCAATAGAAACCAGGATACTGTGGCATATGAACACCAGATCCAGGCTTCTAAACACTCTTTATTGGTATAAACATAGTGGCTGAGATAGTGAGAAATCAAGACACAACTGTGCACAGATGATCAGTAACCTAGATACTATTATTATCATTTATACAGGTATATTAATAACCAGGATTGTCATGTTCCATGTAAATGCCATATCGAGAATATGATCAAAACCAGGATGAGATTCATAACTGGGGTGCAAACACAGTAATTGAGTTCTGTAGGATCCAGAATTCAGGATTGGGCTGCTGGGTGAAAGGAGTTTCAATTTATTCAGGACCATGGAGATATTGCATTACTATATGTATGTAACTATAGGAAACTCGCTTCAACTCTCTCACTTCTCGGTAACAGGGCCTTGTCTTTGTAGTGGATGTCTCAGTTAGATTCATTATGTGCGCTATTTTTACCCAGTACACAGTTCTGAATATGCACTGATTTCTAAAGTATATCTTGTTGAATTATCACAGCCTTAATGAAACATCCCTGCTTCTTTTATGTGAACAGCTCAGGCAATCAGCAGATGAGATTGAGTTCTTCTACACTGATAGAGATGCAATATCATCAAATCAATCTGATGGATTCAATAAAAAATTCCTTCTTATACCAAAGTTACAAACTTAGAGAGTTTTTTTATTTATCAAGGTTTTTAACAGATCATCTTTATGATTGTATTGTACGTACTATTTAAAGTGATGTTGTTGGAAAATGTGAATAGCTGGAACATAGATCAGTGGTGGGTAGGAATGTAACTATATATATATATATATATATATATATATATTAAAGCAAAAAATTTAATTAATTTAATTTAAATCATGAGATATAAAATGTATCGTGATGCTCTTTTTAAACAGCAGAGGGTGCTATCTACTTTTGACTTTGGTTGTTCGACATTATATGTCACTTGCATCAGTAGCTGTATCAAGGTGCAAAGACATGGCAGCTACAGGTGAAGAGTTTGAAGTTGACGATGTACCTTCCTGTGCACCAATCGGAGGTGTGGTAGCTTTTTGGCTTCCCAAAATATTCATTGTTTTTCACAGTTGATAGCCTACCTCAGAAATAAAAGAGGATTCTTTAATTTGATAAAGAAAATATAACGATCAGGAATCATAATTTGTTTTATTTTGTTTTAAAAACATTGAATATCATATTGTGAATTGTATTGCAAGTTGAGTGTATTGTTGCATCCCTAGTGGTGGGTGTTTTCCCACTCATTTATAGTTCCTTTTAGTAGGGTGTGCTGGTCTGAGGTCAAAGTAAAAATGGGCATTGGTGCAGGGCCGAGGTGCCGGATCATCATTTTGTAAGTGTAACAATTACCACAGAAAGAGGAGCAGAATTAGTACTGCCTTATGCCACTATGAATGTGTTTGTTTATTGTGATGGGGTGACAGAGTTGGTACACACTGGTGTGCAGCTTGTATTTACTCGCTAAAGAGCGATGAAAAGAGATGATGATGGTATGTGTGCTTACTAACTTGCACTTGAACATGAACACCTATTTTGCTCCTCAGAGACTTCAGAAAAATCCAACACTGCTGCCCCCCCCCCACACACACACACACACACACACACACACATTTGGTCGACTGGTTCTCTTGCCTCGCTGTTATTTCTGGCACATAATTATATGTGCCAGAAACAGAATTAGGACTATTAACTGAGCAGCAGTGCAAACAACAACAGATTAAGACTGAAACAACACAGCCACTCAGGGCCCGACCTTAGTTGAATACTGTGGTGTATATTCGCGATGCTTTTGAAGATGGACAGATATAAGATAAGGCACCAATAGACACAAAAAGATTATTTGTCCCATTGACTTCCTTGTTTTTATTTTTATGACCTTTCATTGATAAAGAGTATTTTTTTCCAAATTATTTTTTATTTTTTTTCAACTAAATAAAGAATTATGCCAAAAAAGGGAAGCAAAAACATGAAAGAACTAACCATGTCATTGTTTCAGTCTGGTTCCAAGTTGATCAAATCTGTTTAGCTCCCCCATTAGATAGAAGAAGATATGATAATGGGGAATTTATTTCCTCATATCGTTAATTAACGATAGATTACATTTTAATGTAATAAACTGCTAAAAGAATATAAAATGCTGTGTATTAAAACAAGAAAGGGTTAAAACAAAGTGAGTTTAAGTATTAAAATGGCCGTTAGTTGTGTGAATATTCTTCTACAGCAGGCTGGGACAACTTGAGTGGACGTCCATGCACTGTGTTAATCTGGTCTTCCTGCAGCAAGACTGCACAAACAGACAAATGTAACACACACTTCACATGCTCAGTTTACATTATGATCTTCTGTTGCAATACAAGCTGGCTGTATGGTTGAACAGATATGATGATATGATATGATTTCAGACGTGTCTTTAATCTCCACTAAGGGATGGGATGGATTTATGTTCAGTGACAAGCTTTACAAAATCCCCCTGGCTTATATACTGAAGATTTTAATCCTATTTGAGATGACATTCACCCTTGTCCCTCTGTCCTCCTCTGTTTCTTCCTTTTCTGTGTCTGTCTTGTCTTTGTTGCTCTACGTATATCTCCATCTTTGTCCTCATAGCTCCTGGCTAAGAAAGTGTTCACCCTGTACGCCCTGGCAGTGCAGCAGCTGTCTAAACAGGACCACTACGATTTTGGCCTGCGTGCCCTCACCTCCTTGCTTCGCTATGCCGGAAAGAAGCGTCGCGTTTGCCCCAAAGTTCCCGATGAAGAAGTAGGTCTTTCTCTGTCATTAGAACCGTTTATGCAAGTGAAACAAACCAAACTATGCATACTTAATACTCAAATGTTTTAAAGGATTTGTGTTCATATGAACATTTTTAGAGGTTTTGCTCGATATAATCATTCCTGGGATGATAGGGGACTAAATCCGTCGTCCCGATTCTGTGCAAAAATTATATTGTAGATATATAAGAGAGAATTTTATACTAATATGACTGCAACTTGCAAGGGAAACGCAGGCATTTGCTACTACTGCATGATCTGGAATGTGAACCCAAGTCTTGATGTAATCGATGTTTTGTCAATTTCAAATCACAGGAGACCGATAAGCTATAACTCTAACTGAACTAGCTACTGTCCTCCCGTTTTACATTAACTAAACTCTTGAATAGGAAGTGAGTGAGTCTGCCTGTGTATCTTTGTCCCCAGATCCTTCTAATGGCTATGAAGGACATGAACATTGCTAAGTTGTCCTCTACTGACGTGCCACTGTTCAATGGGATTACCCAGGACTTGTTCCCTGCTGTGGAAACACCCATTATAGACTATGGCAAGGTATCAGCAGTTGAAATCAGCATTCTTAGCATTATAACATAACTAGTCTTTTGTTACGTTTGCTCTGACTGTATGACTATGTTCTGTCTTCTTTGTTTCCCAAATAGCAAATCATTTATTCTTTATCTGTGCAAGTAGATGCAGAAGGAAGTATAATTCAGTGGCAGTCAGCTTTCACCAGATGTTGTCTTGAGAGCTGTCAGCTCCTTTTAATGTTCAATGTAGCACCAATACATACATAAACAGCTCTTATCAATACTTAAATTGTAATGCTGAGTTCAGCAGAGTTTGACAACATTTAGACACCACCACTGACACTGCATCTGCTGTCTAACTTACCATTGTCTTTTTGTCTTTCTATATGCCTGTCTCTTGTTGGTGGAGTGGGTTGATAAATGATACTTACCGAAATGGGCAAACTTAATTCATCTTGACCCTGGTACATCATGGTCAATATATCATGAGTTTCTGTATATTTACAAAATCATTTTGTTGCAGTTGAAGGAGGCTATAGAGGTGGAGCTTCGTCAGAGCGCTTTGCAGGTGACTCCTTTTACCGTGACCAAAGTCATCCAACTTTATGAGACCAAAAACTCTCGACACTCCTCCATGCTGGTGGGCAAGACGGGCACCGCTAAGAGTGTCACCTGGAGGACCCTGCAGAATGCCCTCACTACCCTGCACCACAAGGGAGTGCCTGACTTCCAGCTGGTCCAGGTGGGTGTGAGTGGAAAACAATACACTGTGGCTAATATTGCCTCTTGAATCAAAAGGAACCTTGTGGGGTCTCACTTTGAGGGGTGTATTCCACACAGATGAATTCTCACAAACTGATAAATAACATCTGCCTTGGAAAATAATTATTATTATTAATTTATTATTATTATAAATTCATAACTCTCAACAAATGGGTCTTTTTAGATCATGAAGTGCTCTAACCTTATCATAGAAAATCATGAAAGTAAGAGACACATTGTGACCAATGACTTTGTTGTGACAAACCAATTAAACATTGCGTGCTGCAGAGGGCTCAAATATCATGGTAAATATGTATGTGTGTTACAACCACCCTACTCTCTGCCTGTGCCCCATGTCATTCTATTTGCTTCTCTGTATTTGTACTCTGAGACAAACTTAGATTAAGTGACTGGTTTCATTCGGCACTACTCAGTATTAAAAAGGGACAGTCTTCTAACTCAGACAAATCACAGACCTACTCATTACTTACCCCTGCAGCATGTGTTAATACACATCATAAAGACATACAAACAGTCTTCAGTAATTATGCTCTGCCATTATAATGCACCTTTTGTAATCTGTTATCATCTTCTCTTTCACTCTTGGTCCCTGTGGCACAACAGGACTACCCTCTGAACCCCAAGGCAATGAGTCTGGGAGAGCTGTATGGCGAAAATGACCTCTCCACCAACGAGTGGAGTGACGGAGTTCTGTCCTCCCTTATGAGATTAGCCTGTGCAGGTGCTGACACACGGAACACACATTGCTTTTAATACTACATGTAGTATAAGTGACTGGTGATTCTTCCTCTGGCCTGTACCCCATTCCCATTCCTTTTTTGCTTTACTAGCACACAATAAACACAAACCGCTCAAACTCTTTTTGTATAGATTCTGCTCTTTTTGTGGTGAATCTGTAACTGATTTTTCAAACCAAAATTCCAGTGGTTAAAACTGAATATTTCCTTAGAATTTTTTAATGAAAAAGTAAACTGATAAACATTGCATAGACAAGTTAATCCTACTATTATTAAAATTTAAACCCATTTTATTTGTTTGTCACTTTACTCTCCATTCTTTAGATGAGAAGCCAGATGAGAAGTGGATTGTGTTTGACGGGCCTGTGGACACACTGTGGATAGAGAGCATGAACTCTGTTATGGATGACAACAAGGTGCTCACACTCATCAATGGAGAGAGAATCTCCATGCCTGAACAGGTAAGAACAGAACTGGAAACTAGACTCAGAAGTCACAGTGGACATTTTGACTTTTCATAGCAGGAAAGTACAGGAGTTGCTAATAATTTTAACGATGGCTCCATTCTGTCAAAGTAAGCCGTGACACAATGTGAGCCAGCTTGCACAATACCAGGACCCTGAAACAGAAGTAGCTCAAATTAAACCAACCATCAATAATCTTTCATTAATAATCATTTTTAATGCAGAAATATGTGCACATTGTTTTAAGTATTACAGTGGATCTATGGTGAACTCATATACAGTAGATATAATTCATATGTTTTCAAACAACCTGGCACTAGGCATTGCCAAATTTCACTAGTTTCCAAATGGAAAGCAGTAAATATGCAATGACTAAAATTTCTTTTTTTGTTTTGGGCAGCATCTAAAAGGAAACAAACGCAGCTGTTTCTGTTTCTGTTTAATAAATCCAACAAAGAAAAAGCACAGAAACAGGCTTTGATTAACAGGGGACAGATTAGTAGCCTAAAACTGAAAGGGAGCCAGAGCATCGAAGGGGCTTGATCCATTTAGCTAGTCTGGTGACAGCCAACAAATCACCATGTTTGTGTGCTTTACGTGATTAAAAGAGGGAAGGAGCTTTAAATAAAAATGAACTAATGAGCTGAAATTTCACAATTGTCTTCTCTAGCCATAATAACAATGAGAAAGCATGTGCATGATCAAAAAGACATTGTTTAAAGTTAATTAACTTTTCTGTTTCTTTGAAATCGATGGCAGCATTCTGTCTGTTGAGAAAAGAATATAGTAACATTGAAATTTACAATAGCAGTAATCCATAAATGTTGTTTATGGTCCCAGATACAGTAGATAAACTAATAAAACCAAATGGAATGAATGACCGTATATTACTGTATTGTAGTCAACCTTGTACAGTGAAATGATCACAATATAAAGACAAGACTATATCAATTGTTTTGTCATAGGTGTCTCTGCTGTTTGAAGTGGAGAACCTGGCAATGGCCTCTCCAGCCACAGTGTCTCGCTGCGGGATGGTCTACAACGATTACTCTGATCTGGGATGGAAGCCTTTTGTTCAGTCCTGGCTGGACAAGCGACCCAAGGTGCACTCACTCAGAGGAAAATAATACCTTCATGAATGACGCCCATTTTATTCCCTTATTTTCTGGGACCCTTTCTCTTCCATTTCCATCTCTTAATCTCTCCATTCTCCGTAGGCTGAAGTGGATCATTTAAAGCGTTTGTTTGAGAAATATATGGAGAGCACACTGAACTTTAAGAAGAGCAACTGTAAGGAGCTGATTCCCATCACTGAGCTTAATGGAGTAACCTCTCTCTGCCGCCTCTATGATTCCCTGGCCACATCCAGCAATGGGGTAAGTACAATCTGTAACCTCCACTGCACATTTATCAGCACACATTAAATGTTGATCCTTAATGGCATTTGATGTAACAGACTTAAAACTTGTGACTGAAATTCTAGTCCTCTATCCAACTCCACCCCATTTCCTTTGCAAGTATATCCAAGAACAAAAGCTTACATCATCTCTTAAGACTACCCTGTGTGAAATCCAGTGTCATTTTTCTTTCGCTCCCTTTCTTCAGGTGAATACTTCGGACAAAGAAAACTTGGGTAGGATGGTGGAGCTCTGGTTCATTTTCAGCCTTATCTGGTCCATCTGTGCCTCTGTTGATGAGGATGGACGCAAGAAGATGGACAACTTCCTACGGGAGATAGAGGGCACCTTCCCTATCAAGGTCCTTTGTACAGCATAATATTTGTTTAGACAGTTATGACACACAAAGTCGGTCAAACAGCACCTTCTCTCTCTTCAGTAGGTTGTTTGCTTGAGCTGTGTTTAGTGTACTGTAGGTACTGCTGTGGCTGAACTACGTTTTGCAAAAAAATAAAAAGTAGCCTTTTTTAAAATGTATTAATCTGTCTTAGCAGGCAACATTCCCTGAACTTTTTATGAAAACTCTTTCAGGACACTGTTTATGAATACTATGTGGACACCAAGAACAAAACATGGGCTTCTTTTGAAGATAAGCTGCCAAAGGGCTGGCGCTACAATGACAAGTAAGTAACCAGCTGTTCCAATGTACCTGGATGTTGTATCCTTTTCACTCTCTGCCAATTCAGTTACTTAATTTTTAGGGCACAAGCAACGACTGCTGCGAGGACCCTATTGAAATTCAAGGAATTATTATTATTAAGAATCACATTTTTGACGGCGCATCATGCTCGAAATCCCATGAAACGCGGCACAAAATTCAGCAATGCCAAACATTTATGGATTATATGGGTCATGGCAAAATGGCTCCAGTGCAGCTCCTGTGACACGTTTTACCGATATGGACGAAATTTTTATGAAATTTATACACACATGTATTATGACAAGATAAACAACAAAGCCCTTTGGAGCCATACCGCAAACCCAAAAGGAAGTTGGCCATTTTGAATTTAGTGGTCCTTTTTGTCGGTTTGAATGCATTGTACTTTAACAAAGTCCTCCTAGAAAATTGATCAGATCAACTTCAAATTTGGTCAGTGAAATCTAAAGACCATTATGACCATGTAGATGTGTCACAACTACATGCCAATATTCAGTCATAGTCATAGTGCCACCTGCTGTTAACAGGAAGTGAGTAAAGTACCTAACATGTGCAATACAAGTATATTTCTCCCTCTGTTCTTTCCTGCAGTGCTCCATTCTATAAGATTATGGTTCCTACAGTGGACACAGTTCGCTACAACTTCCTGGTTAAGGCTCTGGTGTTGGGTCAGTACCCAGTGCTGCTCGCTGGGCCAGTGGGCACCGGTAAAACCTCAGTGGCCCAGAGCATCCTGCAGGGATTAGATAAGAAGTGGACTGGCCTCACTGTCAACATGTCTTCACAGGTTGGTGCATTTGAATGGTCTGTGTGGGCGTGTATGCCGGATCTGTGTTCTTGTTCTTCCTTGTAAGAACCAGGATGCATTTAAAAAAAAACCTTATTGCAAAGAATAATTTTGTTAAGTCGTAATTCAGTCTTTGATCTTTTATTTGTCTCTTTATTTGCATGTGTGTCTGCCCCCTTCCATAAAGCTTAAGACATTAATGTGAATAGTCCAGAGCCCTTGGCTTGGTTTCATTAAGGAGAAAGACAGGATATAACTACCACCTTATGGATTTACATATTGAATGTCATGTATGTCCACTAGGCTGCAACTCACATGCATGTCATAAAGTATCAACTTTGGATGCCACACATGCATAAAATTCACCCCCATATGCATAGCTCACACATCTCATCTGTCCACTAAATATAACTTTGGATGAGCTGCCCTCATTCGTAGCGTGAGATGATTGAGTACAGGTGTTGTGTGCATGTGCTTGTGCATATTTCTCTGTGTGTGTGTGTGTGTGTGTGTGTGTGTGTGTGTGTGTGTGGGTGTGGGTGTGTGGGTGGGTGGGTGGGTGTGCAACTGCCTCCAATCCACCACGGCTTTGAATAACCTCCATCTCGGCTTCACTACAATTAGAGTCAAAGTGCTGTGTTGCTCCAAGGCAGACGCCAGAGCTGGATAGCTATTACAGCCAGGGATGATGGAGGCGCTCATCACCCCACCTTTACCACCACCATCACCATCACCATCACCCCCACAACCTGCCTCTAACCTGGCATCTCTCTCCACACCATTTCTTGCTCCTGTCTCTTCTGCCTCTGTCCCCATATTGATTTATGTATATTTTGGGATAAGTGCTCTTTATTAATCTTTCTTCTCTCTGTCTTTTCCATTTCCGTTCACACACTGTACTACCTTTAGTCCATCTGCACATCTGTAATGTTCAGCTCTAGCCTCTTGAGTGGTCAACTGTTTCTCATCTTTCTCGTTCTTCTTTTTCTTCACTTAAATTCCTCAGTTTCATTCACATCTCAGCATGCAGTAATTTAAGATACTCATATTTGGATGTCACTCAATGCTGTTTCTCACATATGGAATTAACTGCTTTCCGTGGACAGATTTTTTGCTACAATGATTTAATTGTTTTTAGTGTCAGTATCTCAAAAACTTAACTAACCTAATAAAATGATCACCAGCAAATTAGATTTTCTTCTCCATAGGAACATTTCTAAATTGTCACAGTAGTAATATATGTAAAACAGTAGTTATCAAATCAGAGTTTTTCTTATTATGAATGTACCATGCAAATTCCATAGTTCAACCCACAATACACTCATCACCAGCAACAGGTTTTATGATTTTTATAATACTGGGCAAATGTAAAGATTTTCCTCCCTACATTGTCTCAGTCACATGAAGAATTTTGTACAGATATGCATACGATGTCGCCATTTCAAACTAACAAGCCACAGTACTCTCTAATTACCTACACAAATACTTAATAGACCTTTTTCACAGCAGCCATTTTGAATGAAACACAGGTTTTAGCAATGATAATAATTAAGGTTCTGTTCCATTTAGTGTAGCAGAGCCTTTCCAGTGAGCCAACAATAGCAGCACCCTGACTTCAATTTTTGATATATTTCTTCAGTACTGTTCATTGCTGAATTCTATTGTCACATTGTTTATGTTGTTTCATTATAACCAAGTATTTCTAAGGTACACGATGAAACACACCATTTCATCTTTTCTGTATCTTTGTCTCTTTCTCCGTGTCTCCATCACTGTCTAGACCACCTCTAATAACATCCAGGCCATCGTGGAGAGCCGCATAGAGAAGAGAACCAAAGGTGTGTTTGTGCCAGCAGGGGGGAAGCACCTGCTGTGCTTCCTGGACGACCTCAACATGCCAGCTCATGATCTTTTTGGCTCCCAGCCACCTCTGGAATTGCTGCGCCTCTGGATCGACTATGGCTTCTGGTATGACCGCCAGAAACAGACCCTAAAGTTTGTCAAGGTGAGAAAGTGCATTCTGATAAAGGCAGGAGTGAGGTCTATTTTTTGGTGTGTATGAGATTAGGACATTATAATTTCTCTGCCTTTCTCTGCCTTCTTAGTGCCTCCTCCATAATTACCTCTAAATTATTTTTCAGCATGTGGAACAAGAGCTGTACATGTGAAATATATTTAATTCAATACATCTGTGTTACTTAGAGGACATTTTCTGTAATGTGTGTTTGTATGTATGTCTGCTTCGTTAGGACATGTTCTTGTTGGCGTCCATGGGACCCCCTGGTGGAGGGAGGACTCACATTTCTGGCCGCTTACAGAGTCGATTCAACCTCATTAATATGACCTTCCCTAATGTAAGTCCTGCTGACTATTTTCTCTCCTCTCCTCTCCTCTCCTCTCCTGCCTGCCCTGTCTGACTTTTTTCCTTTTATCAGAGGGCTAAATGTGACAAAATGATAGTAATTGATTGATTGAACAGCCATTGATATATATTAAATATTAAAAAAGGAAATGTTAACAAATAAATAAGCAGTGAAATTAAAATAACCAGGATTTATAAAATGTGTAGTTTGGAGTTTATCTAAAAGAGACTTATTCTTTTTCTTTATCTCTGTCTTTCTCCTTCATCTATCATCCAGCTATTTCTGTTCCTTTCAGAAACCTTTCAGACATTTTATTTTCTTATTAACTATTTTTTCATCTCACCATAAAGGGATTACCCTAATTATGATTATAGCCACAATGATAATAATAACCACTGCAAAATTGCACTCTCTCTCTGTCTCTCTCTCTCTTTCTCTCTCTCTCTCTCTCTCTCTCTTATATCGAACACCCAGGAGATTATGATTGTCTGAGAGAATCCCTGCTAATTTATTTAATCTGCCTCCTAGCCCTTTGTTCCTTTTGTTTTATTTAGTATTTTTGTACTTCCCTTGCTCTTTCCACTCTTTGTTCACTCCCTCTCCAGATCACCTCTTGTCTCTTTTCAGTCCTTTCAATTATCTCTGTTGTTGTACTCCTGTCAACCTTTTCTGGCCCATCTTTTTTCAGTGCTTATTTGTAGTCCCTCTCTTGACTCCTCTCTTCACTCTGCTTTTTGTATTGCCACAAAAATTGCCATTTTTGAAAATGGCTGGAGCCATGTTGCGTTCAGGAAGTAAACACCTGCCACATGAATTGCCTTGACTGTTGACTGTGTGAAGTGGACAACATGAAAAAAGAATTGTTACACCCCTCAAAAAAATCCTATTACGTTTTTCTTTTTATTGACTTGCACAGCTTTTGAAATCTGTATATCTTATTGACATGGCTGTACCATTTACAAGATATACCAGACCGTTCTTCTCTGCATGCAGGAGTCCCAGATCAGACGGATCTACAGTACGATGATCAACCAGAAGCTACAGGGCTTTAAGGAGGAGGTGAAGCCCATTGGAGAGATTCTGACTCAGGCCACCTTAGAACTGTATTATGCTGTTTCAGCTCGTTTTCTTCCAACTCCAGCCAAGATACATTACCTCTTCAACCTCAGGGATATCTCCAAGGTACACAATAATACATAAAGAGGGGTTAGATCAATACCCACAGCACACACACATATACAGTACCCTAAATATGTTTTCAAAAAAATACCAGCAAAGCACTCCACAATAAGCCTCACATAACCAGTATCATTGGCTATAGTAACGTATTTTCTTGAAATTAACTGCAGCCTTATTTAACTTAACCTGTTTAGTTATGTGATATATGTGACAATAGTTGTGAGGTTCTATGAAAATTTAAAATACTTTAGCCATCTGTTAATTAATTTGTTAGACGACACATTTATGTCTTTTTTCTCCTGTTCCACCCTGTCCAGGTGTTTCAGGGCCTGCTAAGAGCTCACTCAGACTTCCATGATACCAAAAACAACATCACAAGACTGTGGATCCATGAGTGCTTCAGGTAACAAAGGACATTTTTTCACCAAATCTTTGAACTTCTCACAGTCATATAGTATATTTGCTATAAGTTCTAGCTTTATTACGACAGTGTCATAAGCCTTGGATATTCCAATTGTGAATGGCTTCTACTTTTTTTTACATCAGCCAAAACATGCAGGTGCTTTTGTTGTGTACGTGCTGCATACTATTCCTTGTCTATGTTTTGTTTCAGGGTTTTCTCAGACCGGCTTGTAGATCACAGTGACATGGAGGCCTTTGTTGCTTTGCTGGGGGAGAAACTGGGTTCACTCTTTGACCTCACGTTCCACAGCATCTGCCCAAACAAACAACCGCCAATATTTGGTACATTTATTCCTGTACACACACATTCATGCACACAGCAATGTCAGTGTCATGCCAATAAGTGTTAAACTACTCTTACAGATAAGATAATGCACTGGTAATGGACTGTGTTAGGCATTATGAAACTGACTAATGACAACACCAGAAGATATGAATGAATGAATGTTTACATTTGTTTATTTATTATAATATCATTCTGTGTATGTGTGTCAGGTGATTTCTTGAGTGAGCCTCGTGTGTATGAGGACTTACAGGACATGAAGGGTCTCAAGAAGTTCATGGAAACCCAGCTGGAGGACTACAACCTGACACCCGGCGTAGTGCCCATGAGTCTGGTGCTCTTCCGAGACGCCATTGAACACAGTGCGTCTGAGAACACAACACACACAACCACACACACACTCTAATGGCACAGCATCAATTCCACACATTCTCGCTCTGTCCAGTCAATCCAGTACATTACCATAGTCAATATAAGAGGTCCCCATCTGCTGTACTCTGGTGTGTCTTTGCTGTGTTCACTGTTTGCCAGTTTTATGATTCAGGCCCAGTTTGAAACTCCTTTGAAAAACGCAGCATGAGGCACAGCTAAAAGCTCCCCTTTGGTTGAAAGATAGAAGGCCTCTCAGCACCAGGCTCTGCTCTCTACACACTGCTGTCAATGTGCCACTTTACCACACGCCACTGCGAATCAATAGCACTACATTACTATAGGAACAACATGGATCAACACTTACTTGTACTGTATGTATTGTTGGTTTGTACATGTGTGCAGGGCTCCATGAAGCTCTATGTGAACATTAAAACATAAAAGGTATTGGAAATTTAAAAAATGTATGAATGTAGATTTTGTCATATGAAAAATAGTAATAATGTTCTAGCAACATATTTATATTTATAATAAATGATATTGGTCAGTTGTACAAGCCACAATTATAATAATTCTATATATAAAAGTTACCAGATGGAATTTATGATGTGGCTAACATTTTTGTGTTCCCTCCACAGTAACCCGTGTGGTACGTGTGATCAGTCAGCTTAGGGGCAACATGCTGCTGGTTGGTGTTGGGGGCTCAGGTAGACAGAGCCTGTCTAAGATGGCTGCCTCCATCTGTGAGTACCATGTATTCCAGGTGGAAGTCACCAAGCAGTACCGCAGACAGGAGTTTAGAGAAGGTGAGATCAGACACACTACTGTTTCACTTACAGATGTTTGAGAAAGTGAAAGCATGACATCTGACACCTTCCATTAATTGATGAATAATGTCTACCTTTGTACATTTAGCTCCTCTCATCCCATCTTTAGTCAGCTACATGTGCAATTTTTGTCCTTGCTTTAAGACATCAAGAAGCTGTACCGTTTGACTGGTGTGGACAACAAGCCCACAGTCTTCCTGTTCAATGACACCCAGATTGTAGACGAATCCTTCCTAGAGGACATCAATAACATCCTGAGCGCTGGAGAGGTGCCTAACCTCTACAAGCAGGATGAGTTTGTTGAGGTCTGTATTGGCTTCAGATCTTTTTGGCCTCTTGTCTGTCCGTCTATTTTAATGTGTATTTGCATATTTGCATATTTATTCTATGAAGTCAACAGGTGAAACACAGGAGGTCAGTTAAAACCTAATTCCAATTCTCATAACATTTTTATGTTGTCGCTCTTCCTCTAGGTGTGCAATGCTCTGTCAGAGTCTGCCAGGAAAGACAAAGTGGTGGAGACTCCTGATTCCTTGTTCAGCTACCTGATAGAGCGAGTCAGGAACAACCTGCACATAGTTCTCTGTATGAGCCCAGTGGGAGACCCCTTCAGGTATCTTCTGATACTGTTTCCTGCTCCACACTGTGTCCTATTATATAACCTCATTCACAATATGTTCCTCCTCTTTTTTTCTCTTGTCTTCTCTTTGAGGATCCTTTTGGTCTTGTTATAGATACGCACATTTATGTAAATTAACAGTATGAATCACATTGCAGTCCTTATAGACTGAAGAGTCACAGCACTCCAGCAGCTTCTCTCTAGCAGCTGTATGTACATTGTTGCCCTAACAAAAAGCGATAACATGAAACAAAGAATTTTATTGTCATTTTATTTTACACACAGTTCTGGCCTTCACAGTTGTGTCCACATAGGGTCTAATAGTCTATCTTTCTATAACTGGAAAGATATTAACTGCATGGAGGTGTGATTTTTTCCCAATAATATGCTTGTTGTTGCACTCTGCAGTACTCTGCTGCAGAGGGGTACGTCTCAGAGGTACTGAGAGGCACAGCTACGATGGGGACAGTGAGTCGTGCCTCACCATGAGACAGTATGTTAATGGATGATTGATGCTGACCTGAGGCTTGTTGTATTACAAACAGTGTGGATGCTGTGATAGAGAGGGCCGGCTGTCTGCACACACAGATGTAGTATGCACACAGATGGACACACATTTTGTGTTATTCATTCTCTCTTTTCCTTGTCACATGCACACATTTCTTCTCACAAAAACACCTCTTCCCCCTCAAGCATTGATGGCCTGGTTGTAATTAGTGGCACAGGGTAGTGGTCACACATAATGCTGCTAATTGGGCTGGCAGGCTCCATTACCCAGAGCTAATCACCATTCTCTGGGTGAAGAGGCGTCCTGGCCCTCTGACCACTAGCTGCTATCCATATCACATTGCCAGAGCTCGGGGAGCCCTGCACCAATTAACCAGCTAAAGTCAAACCCATACTGTTGGTATTGTGTACTGTAGGGTACTGTTGTACTTTACTGTAGGAGGTTCTCTCAAAAGGGTCTGTTAAGAACTTTTGTATCATTCTGCCGGTGTTATTTACACATCTATTTTAAAGTACCCATCTGAAAAGAGAACCTTTGCAGCAAAAAAAGGATTAGTTTGAATGACTTTGAAGCATATCCAGCATGCATACTGGTTTAATTATTCTTTCAGGTTGTTTTTTCCTAACTAACCTCCAACAGACCACTGTTAACGGACTATGTTTATGCAGGGCTATGGTGGGGGTCATTATATCAACAAGTTACAGTATATCTGAATATTAATAAATTAATTGATAAATTCATAAATGGTTGTTTGCCATCAGGAACCGCATCCTTCAGTACCCAGCGCTCGTCAACTGCACCTCCATTGACTGGTTCTGTGACTGGCCTAGAGATGCTCTGTTGGAGGTAGCTGAGAGGTACCTGGATGGACTGGAGCTGGGCTCCTTGGAGGGGGTGAGGAATGCACACACACACAAACAGACACACGAAAACACATGTTACGTGTGGGCACTTCACACTGTTATACTGGTGCCTGTTTAACACTATTATGCATTCATAGATGCATTCAATAATAGAGGAGTAGAGGATGGCTGTTAGTAATAAAGGTAGACCCCTGGACTGAAAAGTTTTTCACATTAAGAGCCATTTTTGTGCCCACTAAACCTTAAATTGCATTTCAAATTACAGTACGAACTTTCCTACAGTACCTCATTGATACTGGGTTTTATAATCCTTTTCTAGGGGATTGATTTCACTTGATACGACTTCAGTGTCAGCTGCTGGGTCCATATTATTATAGTCTTTCCCAAAAGTTTACTAGCATTACATAGTATATCTTGTGAAAAAGTTTCATGTTTAGAAGCTTAGAAAACTGAACTGCACTGTACTGTCACACTTAATATCAATCTCCACATCAATGCATAAATAGTAAATAATTTGAATCATTAAGTTGCATTGCTGTTGTTTCTTTTGTGTCAAATAATTTTTTTAACATATGTTGTACGATGTTGTAGATTCAGACGAAGGTTGCCAGTATATTTGTGACCACACACCAGTCAGTAGCACAGATCTCCCAAAAGATGAAGGTGGAGCTGAAGAGACATAATTATGTGACACCCACCAACTACCTGGAGCTGGTGTCTGGATACAAGAAGTAGGCACCTTAAAACTTTCTCCTTTGCTTATTATTGCGTCTCTTTTCTTCTCCTCTTACACCACCTTCTAATGCTGCATGTGTGTTTTGAGGGTCACACAGATGGTTAACAAAGATAAACTAAACTGGTTCTGTTGCAAGCTCTGAGTGTGAGCGCACACACCTAAAGTCTACATACATTAGTCGTGGGTACTTTGGGTTTTTTATGCATCGTAATAGAGCTAAACCAGCACAAGCAGGAGCATAACATAACCTGGTTAGTTCTATTGTGGCAGGTATTCACTTTACTTTTGCTATCTGTCTTCTACTACTATAAGTTGTACTAATCCTCCTCTGTAGACAAATAGCTCGGTATGTCTATTCAATTCACTAAATGCCTGTCAATCATCTGATTGCGTCTTTTATATGTTTGTGTGTGTGTGTGTGTGTGTGTGTGTGTGTGTGTGTGTGTGTGTGTGTGTGTGTGTGTGTGTGTGTGTGTGTGTGTGTGTGTGTGTGTGTGTGTGTCTGTCTCCGTCTTCGTCTCCATCCAGATTGTTGGCAGAGAAACGCAGTGAATTGGGGGAACAGGTGAGCAAGCTGCGTAACGGCCTTTTCAAGATCAGTGACACTCGGGAGAAGGTGGAGGCCATGTCTGTAGAGCTGGAGGAGGCCAAGAAGCAGGTGGCCAAGTTCAAGATACAGTGTGACGAGTACCTATCTGACATTGTACAGCAGAGGATAGAGGGAGACAGGCAGCAGAAGGTAAGCAAAACAAACATACACAAAAATTGCTCAATAGATTAAAGTCATAGTTTGATTAAGGCATTTTTACATCCACCAATTATCCTATTGGATTAGAGAAAGTTTACATTACTGGTTTATGTTGGGAAGGGTGGTAGTAGCAGTAGTAATAGGAAAGAAGCATTTAACAGTCAATAACACATTGGTGTTTGTTTGTGTTTGTGTTGAGGCGGTGAGTGCTAACAGTGAGAAAATCGGGGCAGAAGAGTTACAGTGTAAAGCTATGGCTGAGAATGCACAGAGAGACCTGGATGAGGCCCTTCCTGCCCTGGAAGAGGCCATGAAGGTAGGTCTTTGTCCTGTAGATTGTTTTAAGCCTGCCAGTCTCCCTTAGTGTGGGTACATTTTTCCTTATGGTCTCACTTTGTTCATTATTATGGCCTTTAGATTCATTTCTGTGATATTTTACCTTTCGGTCTATTTGGCTGCTCTTCAACAATGATGTAAGCACCTGTCATTTGACTGTGTGCTTTCTGTCCGTCTAAATTTTAATTAAACATATCTCAGCAAGCAGTATACTTGCCTTTTTATATCCACACATTCTCTATTCCTTCCTCTTTTTGTACAAAGGCTCTGGAGTCTCTGAATAAGAAGGACATGACAGAGATCAAGTCATATGGGCGTCCCCCAACACTTGTGGAGACCGTGATGCAGGCTGTCATGACCCTTCTGGGCAAAGAGCCTACCTGGGCAGAGGCCAAGAGACAGC
Source organism: Dicentrarchus labrax (assembly GCF_905237075.1). Classification (NCBI taxonomy): domain Eukaryota; kingdom Metazoa; phylum Chordata; class Actinopteri; family Moronidae; genus Dicentrarchus; species Dicentrarchus labrax. Next base: position 6,840,988 of record NW_026136717.1, read on the forward strand.
TGGGTGAGAGACAGCAGAATTTTGAGATTGATGAAGGAAGAGTTTGGCAAAGAAACAAAGTAACTGGGTGCTCAAAAAACAGCTTGTGTACAGTTACACTAAAGAAAGAAAAGATGTAATTGGGAAAAAAGGGGATTGCGGATACTATATTAGAAGTACCCTTAGTAATTTATCTTCATAGTTTTTGCCATTGACAATTAATTGCAATTAAAATTGTCATTAAGTTGTTATTGAACTCGTAGTCTATAAGGTACAATCTTCCTCAGTGTAGTGGGACAAATTATCACAAAATCACAAAACGTCTCTATAGGGTTGTTTGATACCATTTGGCATTGCCGACACAGTTTATTTAATTGTGTCCTCTGCTGAGCGCTCATCACTGGATGTGAGGGTTGCCTACAGCCTGTCTCTAAACTGGCTATTCTAAATTTGGAAAAAGGGTAAAATAAACATATTTTGGTCACTTGTTTACATAATTGTGACTTTGATGGTACATATGGTAGTGGCACCAAAATTGACTTTTTAAAAAGCTTCTTTAACAGCAACACTAAAGCTTATTTGTCCATGAAGCAGTTATACTCTTGTCTTTTTCTACAAACTCCCATACACACAACATATTTGTACTGTGTTTTGTTGTGAGAAACGCATGCATAATTATTGACATCTAATGAATTAATCATTGAAATGCTCCTTTCCTTTTCAGCTCGATTGGAAAGTACACTCCATTTATATGTGGCAGTGTACAAATACATTTTATATATATATATATATATATATATATATATATATATATATATATATAAAAAAGAGTGAAAGTTCAAGTTCAATTATACATTTTTCATTAGATACTGGGATTTACCCTAAACCTATGTTTTTAGGTGGTATACATTGTAATGTTTGCTGGAGCACAAGTGAAACAGTTATTTTACAAACTGCACTACATTTCCCTCTTGCTAATGACAGAGATGTAGAGTCATAACTGGGGAGAACACAACAAAGGTCCAAAACTTCTTTCCCTTTGAGAAAGATGATTCTTAGGAATAGGAACAGGAATAGGAATGAGAGCTACATTTAAATGTAATTGGGCAAAACATTTTAGATCTTCATGGTTTTCTGACCCTATGTGACCTTGACATGTTTCTGGCAGGTGAGTCCAACTTCATCAAAACATTAGTTAACTTTGACAAAGACAATATCTCGGACCGTGTGTTAAAGAAGACTGGCCAGTACTGCAGACAGGTAGACTTCCAGCCAGAGATCATTGGCAAAGTATCACTGGCGGCCAAGTCCCTCTGTATGTGGGTCAGAGCCATGGAGGTAAGATGCTCACTCACTTACCATAAACGCACAATACTATACACATAATTATTTGTAAGTAATTATTGTTTGAATAGCTGGTTATTTAATGCATGGAGATTGGTACTAATTTTGAGTACAATGAGCTGTATGCATTACGTGCATTCAAAGTTTTGTTTCCTATTTTAATATATTGACTTGACAAATAGGAGTCTCATTGCTATACAGAAGCAAAATATGTATCTATTTGTTAAATGAATATATGAAGAGGAAAACAGGAAGCTAAACTAAATCCATGGATGTGTACACTGTTCCTCCAGGTATATGGACGTATCTTCAGGGTGGTGGAGCCAAAGCGGGCCCAACTGAACGCTGCCACAGCCCAGCTAGCAGAGAAACAGGCTTCACTGGCTGACGCTCAGAACAAACTACGAGAGGTATGGAGCCCAGTGCATCTAGTTTATATATGAGTGCAATAGTGTATTATTCTAATTTACATATGAAAAAAATCAATATGCTAAATTAATATAACTGCTGTGTGTGTGTGTGTGTGTGTGTGTGTGTGTGTGTGTGTGTGTGTGTGTGTGTGTGTGTGTGTGTGTGTGTGTGTGTGTGAGTGTGTGTGTGTGTGAACAGGTAGCGGAGAAGCTAGACCAGCTGCAAAAGCAGCATGAGGAGAAGCTGGCAATGAAGGGGAGTTTGGAGAAGAAATCAGAGGAGATGGAGGTTAAACTGGACCGAGCTGACAAACTGGTAACTGGGCTTGCTGGAGAGAGGGTTCGCTGGGAGGAGACAGTTGCTGTAAGTCATATACATGCACACACACATATACACAAAAAATAATAACCCATATCCTACTCAAAAACTAAAAAATGTGTCCTTTTAAATGTTATTTGTGTGTGTGTGTGTGTGTGTGTGTGTGTGTGTGTGTGTGTGTGTGTGTGTGTGTGTGTGTTCTTCAGGGTCTTGAAGAAAACATGGGATACCTGGTAGGAGACTGTTTGCTAGCAGCATCTTTCCTGTCCTACATGGGACCTTTCCTTTCCAACTATAGAGATGAGCTGCTTGCCATATGGATGAAGGAGGTGAGACACACTCCTTCTACAGTTATTAGCAAGTCATGAAGGAGAGGTGTAAAAGTAAAGAAGTTTAATTTAGTTTTATGTTGTATTTCTACCTAACCCAATTTTTTATTCAATTTTTTTTCTCTCTCTCATCTCTCTCTTTCTTATAATGTTGCTCTCTGTTTGCCCTCTCCTCAGGTATGGGACTTACAGATCCCATGCACACCAGGGTTCAGTTTTGCAGCTTTTCTGTCAAAACCTACAGCAGTTAGGGACTGGAACATTCAGGGCCTGCCTTCTGACGCATTCTCTACTGAAAATGGAGTTATCGCCACCCGTGGAAACCGGTCAGTACACAATTTGTTGTTCAAGAGTTTGATAAGAATAGCTGCAGTGAACATACGACTTACATATACTTGGAGTTTGAATATGGTTGTTCTCACTGTACAAAACGTGTTTCATACCGTAAATACTAGTTTACTTGTATTTTCAAGTTTCTTTCCCTTCTTTCAAGATGTCCCCTGATGGTGGACCCTCAAGGCCAAGCTCTGAAGTGGATCAAGAATATGGAGATGCAGAGAGTGAGACTGAGCAATCTTATTTTGATTCCTATTCAATTATTTTCACATTACTATTGGAGAATTTCTGGAACAATCATGGATATTTGAGTGTCTGCAAAGGAAATACAGAATATTTTTTAGACAAGTCAATGAGGGGGAACTTATTCTGTGATAATGTGAATACACCTTTACTTCTCTTGATCATTCACTATACTTTTCTTTCCCTATGTAAAGCAGTTTTAACCTCGACCTTTAACAGATCAAGAAAGGAAATTAGTGTATTGAAGACCTAACATGAAAACTTGAGCCCTTGTTCAGGCCTTAGTTTCTTTCTGTCCTCCTGTGTGTGTCCATATGTGCAGGGTCTGACAGTAATAGACCTTCCCAAATGACTGTGACTGAACTTCTGTTTTCCCCTACAGCACCTTTTCTCCCTCTCCTTTCTTTTTTCTGACCAATTCCTTATTACTGTGTGTGCTATACATAACACTTTTCCCTGTTTGGTCTCTCTGACCTTTCACTTTCTTTCTCTCTTTTCAAGCCTCTGCCCTGTTGACAGCGTGACATTTAGGGATAATTGAACTGCGGCAGTAAAACAGTAGATTGCAACTGTGTTTTTGAGTGATGTTTTTGTATTGAGGTCAATTCCTCATATCAAGCCTTTCTCTGACTCTCTCAATCTGTCTATCTTTTCAGATCTCAATGACATTGATTGAATGTAGGTTATATAAAAGTATATAAAGGCTATATATGGTATATTTCTTTCTCTGTCCTCCTGTGTGTCCACATGTGCAGGGTCTGAAAGTAATAGACTTTCAAATGCCAGACTACCTGAGGGTGCTGGAGAACGCCATCCAGTTTGGGAATCCTGTTTTACTACAGAATGTCCAGGAGGAGTTGGAGCCCTCTCTCAACCCAGTTCTTAACAAGTCCCTGACACGGATAGGTCAGATACACACACACATTCACAAATCTTCAGCTTAATATGAGGGCTGCCTGAATACTTGGTGTGTATGGGTGTGTGCACTTTTTCCAGGTGGCAGACTGCTGTTGAAGCTGGGTGATAAGGAGGTGGAGTACAGTCCAGAGTTTCGTTTCTATATCACCACCAAGCTGTCTAACCCCCACTACACACCAGAGATTTCCACAAAGACCACCATAGTCAACTTTGCTGTCAAGGAGCAGGTCTGTGTGTCTCCTTATTTACGTGGGTGTGTATCCTCATTTGTGTGTACATACAGTTTAAGAGTATGAGTTGCTGCGTTAACTTGTCTGTTTGTGTATGGGATTTGTGTGTGTGTGTGTGTTTCTGTGTGTGCAGGGTCTGGAAGCCCAACTACTAGGAATTGTGGTGCGTAAGGAGCGTCCAGACCTAGAAGAACAGAAGATCTCTTTGGTGAACAGCATTGCCTCTGGCAAGAGAAGCCTGGAGGAGCTGGAGGATGAGATCCTCAGGTTGTTGAGCTGACTGCTTCAGATACTGTGACCTTTCTCTTTTTTCATGCGTCAATTATTATTACATATATTAGTTGTCATAGTAGTATTAATACCCACAGTTTTTTGGCAACTCCTGTTAATAATAACTAAATAATAAATCATTACAGCTCATCTTTATACTACAACAGTCAGGAAATATTTAGATTTTGTTTGTGGTAATCTCAATGTTTTCTTTCTATTCCAAATGTGAATATTACCATGGAAAGAGGGATTAACACTTTCATCCACTGACTTAGTGTAGGCTTTTCCTTTTTCCTTAAGTTTCCAGAAACAAAATTCTAAATATATTAATGATTCTAATTCAATATAATCAGAAATATGAAAATCATTTATTTGTAAAACACGTAGTTTTAAACTTACATTTTTTATGTGAACCCTGCATTTGTGTAATGACTGTAGATAGTGTGGCAGGGTTTTGTTGGATTTATTTATAGGTGTTTTATGTTTTATATGCATGTGTGTCTACTCTGCCAGGCTGCTGAATGAGGCGACTGGCTCACTGCTGGACGATGTGCAGTTGGTGAACACCCTGCAAACGTCCAAAGTGACAGCCACTAAGGTTTCAGAGCAGCTGGAGAGCAGTGAGCAGACTGAGATCAACATTGACTCTGCCAGAGAGGTCAGGTGTATGGATGAATGGTTTGGGGATTCGGTTCTTATGATAAATTAAATACCTTTAGGGTTTTGGAAGATTGGGATGGACATTTGTTGTTAATTTTAGACTAGAGTAATTGAAAATGAAAATTTTATATTTGCATGGCAGCATGTGCACACAGTGTTTGTATATGGCTTAAAGGGCTTTTTCATAACAGGCCTACCGCCCATGTGCCCAGCGAGCCTCCATCCTCTTCTTCATCCTAAATGACATGGGCCGCATTGATCCAATGTACCAGTTCTCACTGGATGGCTACATTAACCTGTTTAACCTCAGCATAGAAAAGAGCAAGCGCAGCCACAAGCTGGAGGAAAGGATTACCAACCTCAACGACTACCATACATATGCAGTATACAGGTAAGCAAGGGTGCCTCAAGAGAGGCCCTTTTCATAAATTATGTCTACGTGCTGGTATTTGTGAGTCAAGTGAATTCTAGTCAGAAAAAGTTTTGTATGGACAGAAAAAGACCATGGGCCTTGTTTGTAATGTAAAAAAAGGAGCTGTACAACTATGCTGCGAAAAATGGTAGATGGAAGGTGCTTTTCTGCCTATTGACAAAGCTCTTTACAGTCTGCCTCTAATTCAAACACACCCACCCACACACAGAGAACAATGGTGGCAATTGGGAGCAATACAGGGTTCAGGGATCAAACTGCCAACCCTGCATTTAGTAGACAACCTGGACTGAGACATACTGTCGCATCATAGCCCTTTAAGCTACACTAGCAATAGAGACATTTTTGTCACAATTTATCAGTTCAGTTATCAATTAGATATATTTCACTATGTCCGTGGATGTACTTAAGAAATTCTGTTAGCTAATTCAGTGTGTCTTCCTCTGCAGATACACATGCCGTGGTCTGTTTGAAGTCCACAAGCTGCTCTTCAGCTTCCAGATGTGTGCCAAAATCCTGGAGGTGGCTGGCAAACTCAACATGGATGAGTACAGCTTCTTCCTCCGAGGAGGACTTGTAAGAAAACAAAGAAACACACAAACATCTTGTTTTTGGCTTGTTAGATTTGCGATAGTCCAACTAGATCAACCTTTTTTTATTTTCAATGGCTTGGAACACACCTAATGTTCCACTGAGTATTTAAATGTTGAAACATGTGGAAGCTTTCCCTCATTCACAATTTGTTTCCCCCAGCTTTCCATAGCCATTAGGAGATATGTTTTTCATAACTAAATTTTTTCCCCAGTGGTACAGAACTGATAATATATGACTGATGTGTTGGTGGGTTGTTTGGTCTATTTATTGATACACTGATGGAAGGATTTTTTACACTAATTATTAATGGGTATGTTTCTAGGTACTTGATAAGGAGGATCAGATGGACAATCCCTGTACCAGTTGGCTGGCAGACTCCAGTTGGGATAATATCACAGAGCTGGATAAGCTGCCCAACTTCCATGGCATCATGTCCTCCTTTGAACAGTATCCCAGAGACTGGAACCTTTGGTTCACCAGTGCCGAGCCAGAGAATGCCCCACTACCAGGTCTGTATGTGTTGTTGATGGTTTTTATTTTTATTTTGTCTTTGTGTTACTAAAGAAAATTCTTCCCCCTAGGAACAATGAAGTTGAAGTGTAGTCTTCGTTTAGTAGGAGATAGATTTGAAAGGTTCAGCTCAGTATCAATATAAAATTTAGGATTGAAGTATACTTCATCAGCCCCTGCTCACGGCTTAGTACTGCCTTCCTTCACTCCTGAATTTCCTGGTTTTACCCTGCTTCTCTTTTTTTTTCTTATAGGTGATTGGGATAATAACTGTAATGAGCTTCAGAAGATGCTGATAGTGCGCTCCCTGCGTCAGGACCGTGTCTCTTTCTGCGTTACCTCCTTCATTGTTAACAACCTTGGCTCTCACTTTGTGGAACCACCTGTTCTTGACATGAAGGCTGTGAGTGTCACTTTTGAATTTGAATTAAACAAATGTCATTCATGTAATTCTGTTTGATTGTAGCTCACTTGAAATCAATTTCACAACATGTGTGAGTGTTTCTATTAGCTGTCAAGTGAGCTACATGTTGGCTCATCCATTCTCTCTTTCTATGCCCTCTCCCCAGGTTGTGGAGGAATCCACCTGCAGGACTCCTTTGATCTTTGTTCTGTCTCCTGGGGTGGACCCCACAGGAGGCCTGCTGCAGCTGGCTGAGGCCTCTGGCATGAGCAAGCACTTCCATGCTCTCTCTCTGGGCCAGGGACAGGCACCCATTGCCAAGAGCATGATAGAGGAGGGCGTCAAGACTGGTACATCACCGTCTTGGCTCTGTCTTCCTGCTCTTCTGTCTGATTCATTCATTTCGTCTTTCTAAAGTCACTTGTGCTTGACAAAGTGTACAGAGTACTGAATCATGTATTGTTTTAATTACCCAAACACAAAAAATAACAAGCCATGACTAACCCTAACCCTATAAAAAATCTAAAAAGTGTATATCAGCTTATCTCAAGCCTTGTTTTTCTCTGCTCAGGTCACTGGGTGTTCCTTGCCAACTGCCACCTCTCTCTCTCATGGATGCCTGAGCTGGACAAGCTGGTGGAGCAGCTACAGGTGGAGAAGCCACACCCAAACTTCAGACTTTGGCTCAGCTCTTCACCACACCCCGAATTTCCCATTACCATCCTGCAGGCCAGCATTAAAATGACCACTGAACCACCAAAGGTGCATTTGCTCACACACACAGATTTGAGATGTCTACTATACAGGCATATACATATATATGATATGGCAACATTCTTTGTATATTGTTTTTTTTTAGTTGGATATCTTACAGGAAGATATACTTCCTATATGTAACACCCTCCAGTAGTGTTAACACTGCCCACTGTTGTCCTCAGGGTGTGAAAGCCAACATGAAGCGCCTGTACCAGCTGGTGACGGACACTCAGTTCAACCGCTGCTCAAGACCCATCTTGTACAGGAAGCTGCTCTTCTCCCTTTGCTTTTTTCACAGCATCCTGCTGGAAAGGAAGAAGTTTCTGCAGCTGGGCTGGAACATTATCTATGGCTTCAACGATTCTGACTTTGAGGTCAGGGACTCATCTGATACTGAAAGAAACTGACAGCTGTTAGAAAGACCAGAGCAAAAAAACTGAAAGATTACTCTCTTCTTCAGTCCAGAGAAGATGGTGGTGATAACTACTGAATGATGCAGTAAAGATTATCTTGATTTGCTTGTGGTTAGGATGGAAATGTTTGATTGACTGGAATGTATGGTTGCTGTTGCCTTGTCAGTGAAATTACAAATACAGATTTAACTCAATCAGAAAGGTCATTTTATACACTGTCAGAGTGAGGGCCAGTTAGACTAATGGATAATGACAATCTAGTTTAGATGCCTGAAATTGAATCCCACTTATTGCATTTGTTAACATTTAATCCTCTCTAGTCTGTTTTTACTGTTTGTCTACTTTCTCTGGCAGAGAAGTTTTATTTTCCCTTGCACGGTATGTTACATTTTTCATCTCCTTATCTTACAAGTCTGTTAAGATCATGGTTTTGATTCACCCCCTAGGTGAGTGAGAATCTGCTCAGTCTGTACCTGGATGAGTATGAGGAGATTCCCTGGGATGCACTGAAGTACCTCATTGCTGGGGTCAACTATGGAGGTCATGTCACAGACGACTGGGACAGACGTCTTCTAACCACATACATCAATGACTATTTCTGCGATGCCACCATAAACCAGCCCTTCTTTAAGTAAGACACTGTTTTGGACATTCACGTGCACACACACACACACACACGCACACACACACACACACACACACATACATACACACTTCTTAGTTAATAGTACCAATGTAAGTACTATAAATTCAAGTGAACACTGCTAAAAAGTTAAGTTTGAATGGGAGATGTACACAGAGACATTTAATATTCAAATGTATGCCCCTGTAAAAGAACATTTTCCTCTGGTAAAATCAAATTGTAGATGCATTACTGTGGCAGAGGCCACTTCTACTCCCTGCTGAAGTTCAGGTCGAAGACTGCCAGCACCACCAAGTGGACAATCAGATTATTACAGTTTAAGAAATGCAGACATCTTGTTGCACTAAAACCTTGTCTTGTTTGCTTCATCACTTGCACTAATGTTGTGTCTACTCATTTCATTTATAACCAGTCACTCAAAATATTTAAAGGGAAATCTATTTTTAAAAGACATTCAATTTATCAGCTTCAACCAACACAGACCATACAAAGAAGACCCTACATATACACATATATTTGAATAATAGGCTTTCTAGCATGCCGTATGTTCAGGTAGAATGGGTTATAGAATGGTTGTGTGCAACTGTGGTGAGGGATAGTCAGCATAGTGAAACCACTACAAACTGCTGCTCCCAATAGAAGATTGATTTAGATATGGTCAATGCAAGTATATTTTTGTCATTTATGTTCTAGTGCTTTTGTATTGCTGTTCTTGCATTATTACATCAAAATACATGAGATGAGATGGAAATAATACAGGGAAATTAGATCATGAGTTATTGTTTTTGCAGGAAATAAATTGAGAGAACAATAGAATTAATACTGTGTTCTGAAAGTATTAGAAAGTGGTTTGCCATTAAAACAATCTAAATGAACACGCAGTAACTTTGTAAGTCCGGAACATGCTGATGATCATTTGCTACTGTGTTACTGTACTTTTGTTGTATTAATTTTCACCATTTTCTATAAATGAAATATATTACTGACTTTGTATTGTGTCAACCCCCTTTATCTCTCAGGTTGTCCTCCTTAACCTCCTATTACATCCCCCGTGACGGTCCCCAGTCCTCGTACAAGGAATATATCAGCATGCTGCCGTCCACAGAGAACCCTGAGGTGTTTGGCCAGCACTTTAATGCTGATATTGCCAGTCAGATCGCTGAGACCAGGACGCTGTTCGACACCCTTCTCTCCCTGCAGCCCCAGGTCACCAGTCCCACTGCTGCAGGGGCCAGGCCAAGCAGAGAAGACAAGGTGAGGTGGAAGCAAGAATGCCCTAAACTAGAAAGCCAGTAAAGCATGCACTGCAAGTTTTTACTTGAATATTTTAGATGTTTAGCAATGGTGTCATATTGTCTAGCTTACCTAAAATTAACACAGTTCATTAGACATTATTATCATACCTTCAGTTAAATCTGCAATACTGCTTTCTCACAGTAGTGTGGAGTTCAGCCAAATGTTCATTCCAGCCAGGTTTAATAAGCCGATTGCTCTACAACTACCAGGTGGTTCTTTTTATCACCAGTATGTCTGATACTGTTGTCCTTTTTTGTTTCTGTATGTTAGACTAGTTCTGACCTATGGCATTTGTGGTTACTTTCATTGTGTTCACCAATGCGGGTAGTATGTTGTTCATGTTTAGGCATGTTAGCTGTCAACCCAGCTTGTCAGGGGAAAACCAAAGTGGCAGAAACACTTAGCATCTTGATCTTAACAGCAGGTGTCTATCTCACATCCTCAGTGCCCAGCAGTTTGTTTTTCTTTCTCCTTGTTTGGATGGGTCTTGTGTGGGTCAAACATTTCCTTACACAGCATCCTTAATACATGCTGATATTTCTTTTCAACCACTGCAAGTGTCTGTGATTGAGATGTATTTGTCATGACAATGCCACATCTGTTTCTTAAATAGACCAATCAAAACTCATATAATTATTAGTTAGTTAAAAAGGCTCTCTTCACAAAGCCAATGTCCATATTTTTTTATATTTTTTTCCCAGCAATGCTGAGACATCTATATGGTTACATAACACTGGCAGACAGTCATCAGTGTAATAAATTACAGATCTAGGAATCTGTGCTTCTATATGGAGAACAGTGCACTGGGAAGTTTTAGGACAGGCTTCTGAACTTAATCTTTTTTGTTGTAAACTAAAATAACAAGTGTTCTGACACAAAACTCAGATTTAATCACCTGTGTATATGGAACAGTTGGCATTCTGGCTTAGATATCTCTAATTATTTAGCCACAGAGCTCAAGCCAGAAATTATTGTTTTGTTTTGAAAGTTAAGGGAGGGTTATCTCTTAAGATGCTGCTGAAAACATCTGGCAATTCTATGTTCTCCATTAAAACAAACTGGCTGCTGTGTAACAATGGTGCTAGTTTTTCTGTGTGCTTTCAAGGGTTCAGTAGTGTAATAGTGCAGCCAAATACATGTCAATGGTCCAGTTGATAATGACTTTCAGCAATGTAATCTCATCGCCCAGCTCCTTTTTAGTGGTTCCTGTGGTTATTGGACTGTGTTGGAGTATTTGTGTGTTTTGGAAAGGATTATTTTAAAGAGTCCTCCAGTTGTATGCAGCTCCATCTGACTCTGCAGTTCCTTCATTGCAAACACTTGTGTACAGGGTCAACTTAAGTTAACTGGTCTCATCTGCTTTTGTACAACATTTTATTGGTGCTTCCAGGTATTGGAGCTGTTGGCAGATGTTCGTGGGAAGATCCCAGCATTGATTGACTATGAGGGCACCCAGTCGCTCCTCCAGGACAACCCTTCACCTCTTAATGTGGTCCTGCTGCAAGAGATCCAGAGATACAACTCTCTGCTGGACGCCATCATGTACGAACTCTATGTGTTTGTGTATGTGTGTGAGTGTGTGTGTGAGAGAGTGTTTTTCTTTTGTCATTTGTCTCAGCTGGATGTGTGTCATCGGTACTGTACCTCTACACTGTATATGTATAACTGTGCGTGCCATATTAATTAGAAATGGTGCAAATCTCAAGGAAACAAGGGCTGTACAATAAGTGACTAAAGAAGACATTAGCCTGTTAGCCAGATAAAATAAATGTGTCAGTCAAGTGTAAGTTTATAAAGAATTAGGTTGAGCAATTTATGAGGTCTGGTTGAACCTTTCTGAGAGGATTTACCAACATGGGGTGGTCAAATCGGGGTGGTTAACCCAATCACACAAGTGTATTTGATTGCAATACAAAAATCAAACAAAACAGTCATTTTAAGTGCCACAACAACAGGGAATGGAGAATGGTTTAACTTTATGCAAATGTCCTGGCAACCACAACTCAAGTAAATTGATAGCATGTGTGTTGGTTCCCACATAAAATGAATATGCTGTAGAAAACAATCGCCCGGCCTGTTCCACTGGTACAGACTGGGAAACTGCTAAACACTTACAAAAAGGGGGGGTCAAAATGACAGATTTGTTGCTGTAACCGTGTATGTTTGTGTGTTAGTGTGTCCCTGGTGGAGCTGGAGAAAGGGATCAAAGGCTTAGTGGTGATGTCATCCAGTTTGGAGGAGACCTTCAACTGCATCTATGACGCCCGTGTGCCACCGCTGTGGGAGAAGGTGACACACACACACACACACACACACACACACACACAGAGTGCCCACAATAACCCGCACAATCCTTCAAAATAGGTACATTTTAGGTTAAAGGAAATAAAAACACAGATATACTTTACTACTTTAATTTACTCTTTGTATTCTCTGGTTACCTTTTCTGCTGCTTCAGGCCGTAATTCTCAACTTCTTATAATGTATGGACGATGCACATACACACACTGTGTGATGCACATGTAGTAAGAGATGTGAGACCTCCTGAAGTGAAAAGTGAGACTGCACCTGCTACCTTCCTTTTATCTTACTTCATAAAGCGGGCAGATGGATTACAATGAAGAAGTGCTGCTAGCATCAATAATATTGAGACTGGTGCTCTTTGGAGAATTGACTGGACTTGAACAACACAAGACATAAAAAACTATGCTGACTCTGGATTGAAATTATACAAAGAATAGTTTGGAAAAGGCAGCAAATCAAGAAAACATCCAAAGTAAATAGTGACACAAATGTAGCATTTATTGGTTTGGCTGTACTGTATAATCAAGCACGTCTTTATGAGTCTCACAGATAGTGTTTCCATACAGAGAGTCAGCTCTGTTTATTTTTCCATTACTTATTCTGACTTTATTTTCAGCAAAGCCTTTCTCTCTAAAACAAATATGACTTCTGTGTTTGCCTGATTTTGATTTCTGTGATGTGCTTCCATTTAACAGAGATCATTCAAATTTTTACTTAGGATTCTTGTGTATTGATCTTTGTGATTGAGATCTGATCAGCACTAATCTATGCTGCTCCTTTCAGTCAGTCAAACAGCTGCAGGCCTGCCTCTGTACAGACTCACTGGTCTGTTATTAAAGGTGTTTTTATCCATCACTCTGCCTGGCTGCACAGACACACACTTATTGTTCTCCTCTGTCCAGTCACACACACACACACACACACACACACACACACACACACACACACACACACACACACACACACACACACACACATACACACAGTGATGGGGCTCTGGCAGCATTCCAGCTGTAATTCTGTCCGAACACTCCATTCTGGCTTCATTATCACTGGACCTCTCTTTACAGTGGGGAGAGAACACAGGGTGCTGTCTGCCCGGGTCAAGGGGCTAGAAAAGATTCTGGCTACAAGTGTGTGTAGTGTGTGTGTCTTTGTGTCTTTTGTGTGAGTGTGTCTGTGGTGTGTGAGTCAGTGGAATGTGTGTGTGAGAGTGAGCAGGGGTCATTCGGGGCAGTTCATGTTTATCTTCAAGTGTCTGATTCTGTCCTCGTTAAGGCTGTGAATGAAAGCACGTATGCAGATGCATTTGTGTGTGTGTGTGTGTGCGCACATGCATGTATTTATGAGAAGCTGTTCATCAGGTGGAGCATACCTTGGCCCTTGGTGGCTGAACAAAGCCTGCGTCTGTGGACTAATAGTAGTGTAATAAGCAAAGTAAACCTTCCAAGGCCTGCTCCACTTTCCTAAAAAGACCCTGAGCTCATTGTGCTCCAGCCAGCAGCTTATTACTGCTGGATGTACTGTATGTGCATCTGTGTCAGTGTGTGTCTGTATCTATTTCCTTTTATAGGAGTATTGGACAGCTATTAAGGCTGCTGCCTTCTGCTGTGCTTCTCTATTCTTGTAATCTGACCATTTGGTTTTTCTTTTTGCGTACTAAGGTTTACTCACCGTCTACTTCATCTTCGTCTGCATCTCATTCCTTTTTTATCTTCCATCTAGTGTTCCCTCCATTCTGTTCTCTTTTTTCTCGCTATCTCTTCATGCCTCATCTGGTCTAAGCAGCAACAACAGCCCCTCATAGACTCCCTGTCCTGCTTATTTATCCCTCCATCCCTTCATCCCTCTCTTCTCCGCCCCTCTTTGGCATGGCAGCCTGTCATTAGTTCTGAGCTCACCGACTCATGGCTTTAATTTTGGCCTGCCTGCCTCTCTGTCTCTGGCCATTTTGTATCTGGTTTCTTCACAAGGCTCTTCTGTGTGTGTATTTCTTTGTGTAGGGACTGTATAGCTATGTGAATGGAAAAAATGGAAGAGATGTGCATATCTGTAGAGAAGAGAAGAGAATGTATAAAGCATTTGCGACATGGCACTGATGCAATGGTAATTTCCCTCCTGGGTGGCAAACATGTAAAAGGGCTTTTATGCCCCTGGTCAGGCGGGAGAGTAGTGTTATGCAGCATTTGAGATGTGGTGAAAGCATGGCACAGATAAGCAAATAGTAATGATAAACTCAGTATAGATCCCATTTTTTAAATATTCCTATGGTTAGCTTAAACACTGAAATGGCCTTTAGCTTCACTCTAGGAATCTACAAAACTACCTTAAAAAGTTTTGACCTTTTGCTGTGTGACAGAGGACCACTATGGACCTACAGGCAGATTTATGGCAGCTGGAAGACTGTGAAGGATGAATTATTTCATGAAGCCTTACACTAATGCAGTGCCCAAATCACAAAAAAGCATGCAACACATAAAGATTTTCTACTTTACATTCAAGTAGCTAAGTCGTGGTAATATTAGAATGCTTTTTTAAAATTGTTTGGCAAACCTAAGTTATGTCATGTTACCAGACGGCTATTTTACAGTTGCATGACATATGTTGTAATTTACAGTGCTCTCATGCAACAACTATGGGAAACTGTGTGCCACCAGTGCTGCTTGGGACTGTCAGTGTAATTGCTGGTCTATATATATATATATATATTGTAAATTGATTACCTTTGTATTATTTAACTGTGAGACATGCAATTTAACTTGGTTCTTTTACTATTATGTACAACATCACTGGTTCTCAAACTGTGGTACACAAGCTGCTGCTGTTGGTACGCAGAGGAATCTCAAAAAATAAAAATAAAATAAAAATGTATTAATTAATTAAAAAACATATAATACTACAAAAATAGTACAACATTCCAAATGACACTATACAAACACTATGAGATTGCTTAAATGTAATTAAAAACAAGTTTCCTGTAATATTTAGTTTCAGTATCAACCTGCCACGTAGTCTCATTCATGTATATAGCGCATGCATACATCCATGATTAGTTACGAGCTACAATGTGATAGCAAGATAGTAAGTGTAGGTCAAATTAATCATTCAAAAACATTGCAATTGGATCCAAATGAGAACTATTGGGAGGAGAAGTGTGGACCAGGAGTGCCCCTTTACAACAAATTAGCTCTGCTTCTTGAACAGGTTCTGTTCAGGATTCAACAACAGTCAACAATAAATAAGATTGTTGAGAATAAACCTGCTTCCTGTGTGAACTGTCCGTAGCTGAATAGGGTCGGCCTGTGCTACTGTATTTTAACATGTGGTGGTTGAAGAACCTAATATTTTCTGAGGTTGCACACGGTGTAAATAAACTGAGAAACACTGTACTACATAATAAATTAGATATAACTGGTACCACTAATTGTTGCATATTGTCGCACAGAATTGTTATTGTGATATTGTAGATATGTAGTTTCCTGGTCATATTCTTTGGTTCTCTACAAATCATGTTAATATCAAATCAACAAAAGGAAGAAAAAGTTGTCATATTAAAATTTAAACATAACCATGTAGACCTCAGTGCCACTGCACTGTACTGAACTTGTTCCCATTATGAATAGCTGCCAACAGCTGGAAGCATGAAATGACTGCAGATTTGCCATGTCCCTCTCTCTCTCACTCTCTCTGCGTCACTCTTTCTGTCCACTAGGCGTACCCCTCACTGAAGCCCCTGGCAGCGTGGACCAGGGATCTTTGCCAGCGAGTCAATCAGTTTGCAAGCTGGGCAGAGTCGGCCCAGCCCCCCAACTTGTTCTGGCTCTCCAGCTTCACCTTTCCCAATGGTTTCCTCACCGCTGTGTTGCAGTCCTCTGCTCGACAGCACAATGTGAGAGTTTACACAACCACATACACATAGGCAGACGGTCCTTTTTCTACAGTAGATGTTTTAAAGGGGTTCATAAGCCCAACCCAGTAAACTATGTGGTTCTACAACTAAAGATTAAATTGTGAAAAATGACCAAAATCAGAACTACAAGATGTTTGCATGACTACAGCTACAATTCAGTTTTTAACACCTTTTAATTGTTGATTGTGTTGTGTTAAAATTTTACAGCACACATAATACACACATAAAAAACACCCTGGGAAAGACCCTGGTCTTCAGATACACACTGCAGTGCTGGTTTGGCAAACCCAACCTGCTGAACACACATTAGTCTCAGGATCTCACAGCCAACAACCACTACCGCACTTAATGTTGTACATTAAGAAACTTGTGCAGTCAGTTATGCTGTTTATTTGAAAAGCTGATTTCAACATGGCTCTATGAACTTCTGGTCCAGTGATAACAACAGTTAACATTGTGTGAAACTGTTCTTGCAGATATCAGTGGATACACTTTCTTGGGAGTTTATAGTGTCCACTGTAGATGACAGCAACCTCCTTTACCCACCCAAGGTAACTTCCTATACACACATTCCTATTTCCATAAAGATTTCCATAAAAACGTGCCACTTTTCTGAGCCATTAGATTTCAGCTGTCATCACCACTTTCCATCACATTTTTCATTTCTACTCAAACACTGACTCTGTGGTTTTTCCTGAAAAAAAGTATTTTCATTCAGAGCAGCACGCCTCTCTCTTCCCATTCCTCCAATCTGCTGTTTTACAATTCAAATTTTCACATTGCTGGAAAATGTTTTAATTTGTCAGACTGCTGCCACTTCAGAATTTCTGTCATTGCAACTCGTTATTCCTCACTCACTTCATCTTGTACTACACTTTTTCTGGATCAACTCCTCTCACTTCTTTCTCCTTTTTCTCCATTTTTACCTCTCTATGCTACTCCAAAACCAGTACACACTTCCAGCCCTTCCTGTCTTTTGTGCTGCTTCCCTCTTGCTTCTTTTTTTCTTCTCCTCCTTTTTCTCTGCCATTCTCCTCCTTCCCTCCCCCTTTCTTCCTACGCCCTGTCTCTCCTCCTCTAACTCCTCTTCTCCCCACTATCTTTTGCCCCTTTCTCTTCCCTCACTCTCTCCCTTGTGACCAACTGCTTCTCCTCTCCCTTCCGTGCCACCCGTTTTTCCCACTCCCCTTTCCTTTCTTTTACCCTCTCTCCTCTACCTCCCTTCTTCTCTCTCCTCCCTCCTCCTTTCCCCCTGTAGCCCTCCCCTTTCCCTTATTTTCACCCCTCCCTCTTCTTTGCTCTCTCAGTTTCATTACCTAATTGGCATGGCTGTTTGTCATAAACATTTTTTCCAAAGCTGTATGCTAAATGTCACCTCCAAACAACTGTTTATATCTATCCCCTTACCCGTCCCTGATTTCCCCCTCCCTTTCCTCCACCCTCCAGGATGGAGTATATATCCGAGGTTTGTACCTGGAGGGGGCTGGTTGGGACAAGAAGAACTGCTGTCTAGTAGAACCAGAACCCATGCAGATGGTCTGTCCCATCCCCACCATCCACTTCAAACCTGTGGAAAACCGCAAGAAGACAGCCAAGAGTGAGTTGTTTGGCACTTTTTGTTAAGGATTTCCTCACCCCATCCCACCGTCTGTCCTTCTGTCCTCTTTTTTTTTTTTTCATTGTATCTTTGGCTTCTT